>NC_068434.1:38153615-38459865 GCF_023373465.1 Oncorhynchus keta | reverse complement strand
GCCAAGAGGCGGGGACCCGCCTGAGCGCCTGCAATAGGCTGAGCAAGTTTAAACCACGCCCAGCCTCTACTGTGATAGACAGTTCCAACCAGTCTGTTGGCCTATCACAGTATAAAGAATACTGTTTACATACATCTTGTCAGTTCTCTGTTCTGCACTGCGTGGTATTACAGTGAGCCCGTATATACGAAAATTGCATTTGCCATTTATTACTTAGCTAATAAAAAATACATAGTATACAATCGGTGACTCATTGTTATATTTATCCTGATACCAGATTCGAATTTACGCAACCCTAACAGATGGTGACCACCAACGTGATCTGTTAAAGGACATCGCTGGACATTGGTGTGCCAGCCGATTGGCCAGTACTGTCGCCGGACGGTGTGTCTCACAAATCTTGACCGGTCAACTAAAAAAGATAAGCAGACACCTGTTGTGAAAAACTAAAGTTCTGCACATTGGAGTTATCCAAATTCAGTTTTGTGAGACACCTGTTTGATGTAAGTTACTAAATTTAAACTATTATGATGTGTGAGATTGGAAAATAGTTGAGAAAGTAATATCTCCATTGGCAACTGCAATTTTATTATTGATCAACAATACTTAATGATGGGATGTACTAGTATGCCTGGCTGGTAGGTGGCAACAGAGAACACTTACTACATGTATGAGTGGTGGGTAACGGGTGACCACCAAAGTGTGACTGGATAGTCTGGGACTACATGTATGATTCATTCGAGTTGATTATAAAAGTGTGACTGGATAGTCTGGGACTACATGTATGATTCATTCTAGTTGATTATAAAAGTGTGACTGGATAGTCTGGGACTACATGTATGATTCATTCAAATTGATTATAAAAGTGTCACTGGATATTCTGGGACTACATGTATGATTCATTCTAGTTGATTATAAAAGTGTGACTGGATAGTCTGGGACTACATGTATGATTCATTCTAGTTGATTATAAAAGTGTGACTGGATAGTCTGGGACTACATGTATGATTCATTCGAGTTGATTATAAAAGTGTGACTGGATAGTCTGGGACTACATGTATGATTCATTCTAGTTGATTATAAAAGTGTGACTGGATAGTCTGGGACTACATGTATGATTCATTCTAGTTGATTATAAAAGTGTGACTGGATAGTCTGGGACTACATGTATGATTCATTCTAGTTGATTATAAAAGTGTGACTGGATAGTCTGGGACTACATGTATGATTCATTCGAGTTGATTATAAAAGTGTGACTGGATAGTCTGGGACTACATGTATGATTCATTCTAGTTGATTATAAAAGTGTGACTGGATAGTCTGGGACTACATGTATGATTCATTCTAGTTGATTATAAAAGTGTGACTGGATAGTCTGGGACTACATGTATGATTCATTCGAGTTGATTATAAAAGTGTGACTGGATAGTCTGGGACTACATGTATGATTCATTCGAGTTGATTATAAAAGTGTCACTGGATAGTCTGGGACTACATGTATGATTCATTCGAGTTGATTATAAAAGTGTCACTGGATAGTCTGGGACTACATGTATGATTCATTCTCGTTGATTATAAAAGTGTGACTGGATAGTCTGGGACTACATGTATGATTCATTCTCGTTGATTATAAAAGTGTCACTGGATAGTCTGGGACTACATGTATGATTCATTCTAGTTGATTATAAAAGTGTGACTGGATAGTCTGGGACTACATGTATGATTCATTCTCGTTGATTATAAAAGTGTCACTGGATAGTCTGGGACTACATGTATGATTCATTCTAGTTGATTATAAAAGTGTGACTGGATAGTCTGGGACTACATGTATGATTCATTCTAGTTGATTATAAAAGTGTGACTGGATAGTCTGGGACTACATGTATGATTCATTCTAGTTGATTATAAAAGTGTGACTGGATAGTCTGGGACGACATGTATGATTAATTCTCGTTGATTATAAAAGTGTCACTGGATAGTCTGGGACTACATGTATGATTCATTCTAGTTGATTATAAAAGTGTGACTGGATAGTCTGGGACTACATGTATGATTCATTCTCGTTGATTATAAAAGTGTCACTGGATAGTCTGGGACTACATGTATGATTCATTCTAGTTGATTATAAAAGTGTGACTGGATAGTCTGGGACTACATGTATGATTCATTCTCGTTGATTATAAAAGTGTCACTGGATAGTCTGGGACTACATGTATGATTCATTCTAGTTGATTATAAAAGTGTGACTGGATAGTCGGACTACATGTATGATTCATTCTAGTTGATTATAAAAGTGTGACTGGATAGTCTGGGACTACATGTATGATTCATTCTAGTTGATTATAAAAGTGTGACTGGATAGTCTGGGACGACATGTATGATTAATTCTCGTTGATTATAAAAGTGTCACTGGATAGTCTGGGACTACATGTATGATTCATTCTCGTTGATTATAAAAGTGTGACTGGATAGTCTGGGACTACATGTATGATTCATTCTAGTTGATTATAAAAGTGTGACTGGATAGTCTGGGACTACATGTATGATTCATTCTAGTTGATTATAAAAGTGTGACTGGATAGTCTGGGACTACATGTATGATTCATTCTAGTTGATTATAAAAGTGTGACTGGATAGTCTGGGACTACATGTATGAATCATTCTAGTTGATTATAAAAGTGTGACTGGATAGTCTGGGACTACATGTATGATTCATTCTAGTTGATTATAAAAGTGTGACTGGATAGTCTGGGACTACATGTATGAGTGGTGGGTAACGAGTGACCACCAAAGTGCGATTGGAAAGCCATTTGATGCGAATGTGATGTACTAGGCAGGGCCAAGTGTGAATGACGGATTATTTAATTGATTACTTGGACTTGAGACCGATTTAGCCTTAAGGAGAGGGTCTCTCTAAGGTCCTAACAAAGCATAGGTGTGTGTGAAGTACATCGGGTAGTAAAGTCGGCGCACTGACTACCAAGTTTGAGTGAGACATTAAGTTGTTCTAGAAACGTGATCCGGTCGACACGTTAGTCATATGGGGTGATTGTATTTCTTATTTTGTACATTTGGTATTGAAGTAAAGGTGATAATCCGGGGGACACTAGACTACTTAATACCCTAGGGGACCCACAGTGCATAATTGAGTTCTTACTTTGGACCTAATTGGGGGCCGATTTAGCCGTAATGAAAGGGTACCACTAAAGGAATAGGTTGTTGACAGTATTGTAGTGTACATAAAATGTCGTTGGAAATAGAAAAGGTGTTGAAAATGCTGAAGTCCACTCTAGAAGTGAATGAAGGCAGAGAGGGTAAGGAGTGGAAGAGATGGGGTGAGAACCTGTACAGAGAATGGATAGAAGGTGGGGCCATTGTGTCTCCTACTGGTCTGCTTACTGCAGTGAATGAAGATTTGTGTGTGTATGGTGTAAATTGAAGCTTACTAGCGTGAATGAAGATTTGTGAGACTCATTGTGTGCATGAAATACGCTTGATATTCAGTCGGGGACTAATATCGGTATGAATGAGGTCGGGGACGAACAATTAGGCAACAACAAATTCAATTCCTTTCAGACAACTTCCTGGACAAAACATTACACTGTAATAGTGAAGGAGTAAACTTAGCAGTAGAAAACCTAAACAGTATATTTCACCTCTCAGCTTCCCTATCAAATCAAAAAATGTCAAACAAAAAACCCAAAGAAAATTAACAATGATAAATGGTTTGATGAAGAATGCAAAAACCTAAGAAAGAAATCGAGAAACCTATCCAACCAAAAACAGAGAGACCCAGAAAACCTGTGTCTATGCCTTCACTACAGTGAATCACTAAAACAATACATAAACTACATGAAAAGAACAGCACATCAGAAATCAGCTCAATGAAATTGAAGAATCCATTGACTAAACACTTCCTTTCCTCAGTGAAAACAAATAGTCTTTTTACCAAATTACCGTACAACAGACCACACATGCACCCTGCACACCCTAACTGACTGACAAACAAACCAAAACAAAGGCAAAGTCTTCTCATGCGTTGTTGATTGTTTAAAGAAATAAAAGCATTTGACTCAATTTGGCATGAGGATCTGCTTTACAAATTGATAACAAACATTATTAAATACATGTAAACAAACAACAACTGTGTGGTTAAAATAGGCAAAAACACACACATTTCTTTCCAGTTTGTCAGACCTGGGCCCTGACAGTAAATCTCAGTAATCCAAAAATAATGATGTTACAAAAAAGGTTGTCGCCAGGACCACAAATAAAAATGTAATCTAGACACCCTTGCCCTAGAGTACACAAAAAAACTAAAACATCAGCACCACAGGTAACTTCCACAAAGCTTTGAACAAGCTGAGAGGCAAGGCAAGAGGGGCCTTTAATGCCATCAAAAGGAACATCAAATTTGACATAGCATTTAAGATTTGGTAAAAAAAATACTTAAGTTAAAGAACCAATTGCCCTTTATGGTTGTGAGGTCTGGGGTCCGCTCACCAACCAAGAATTCACAAAAATGGGACAAACAGCAAACTGAGATTCTGCATGCAGAATTCTGCAAAAATATCAGTGTACAACGTAAAACACCAAATGCATGCAGAGCAGAATTAGGCCGATACCCACTAATTATCAAAATCCAGAAAAGAGCCGTTAAATTCTACAACCACCTAAAAGGGAAGTGATTCCTAAACCTTCCATAACAAAGCCGTCACCCACAGAGAGATGAACCTGGAGAAGAGTCCCCTAAGCAAGCTGGTCCTGGGGCTCTGTTTACAAACATAAACAAACCCCACAAAGCCCCAGGACAGCAACACAATTAGACCCAACCAAATCATGAGAAAACAAAAAGATAATTACTTGACACGTTGGAAAGAATTCACAAAAAAAACAATAAACTAGAACGCCCATTCTCCCCATTATACTTTACTTAATTTATTTAAATCTGTTAAATGAGTGAAATTAGTTTTGGTATAATTTAGGTTCAGTTTCAAAGCAATAATCATCCAGATAATCAGCTGGGCACTGTCGGGAGAAGGAGTGAAGCAGGCCCTACTGTCGGGAGAAGGAGTGAAGCAGGCCCTACTGTCGGGAGAAGGAGTGAAGCAGGCCCTACTGTCGGGAGAAGGAGTGAAGCAGGCCCTACTGTCGGGAGGAGGAGTGAAGCAGGCCCTACTGTCGGGAGGAGTGAAGCAGGCCCTACTGTCGGGAGGAGGAGTGAAGCAGGCCCTACTGTCGGGAGGAGGAGTGAAGCAGGCCCTACTGTCGGGAGGAGGAGTGAAGCAGGCCCTACTGTCGGGAGGAGGAGTGAAGCAGGCCCTACTGTCGGGAGGAGGAGTGAAGCAGGCCCTACTGTCGGGAGGAGGAGTGAAGCAGGCCCTACTGTCGGGAAGAGGAGTGAAGCAGGACCTACTGTCGGGAAGAGGAGTGAAGCAGGACCTACTGTCGGGAAGAGGAGTGAAGAAGGACCTACTGTCGGGAGGAGGAGTGAAGCAGACCCTACTGCTGGGAGGAGGAGTGAAGCAGGACCTACTGTCGGGAGGAGGAGTGAAGCAGGCCCTACTGTCGGGAGGAGGAGTGAAGCAGGCCCTACTGTCGGGAGGAGGAGTGAAGCAGGCCCTACTGTCGGGAGGAGGAGTGAAGCAGGCCCTACTGTCGGGAAGAGGAGTGAAGCAGGACCTACTGTCGGGAAGAGGAGTGAAGCAGGCCCTACTGTCGGGAGGAGGAGTGAAGCAGGACCTACTGTCGGGAGGAGGAGTGAAGCAGGACCTACTGTTGGGAGGAGGAGTGAAGCAGACCCTACTGCTGGGAGGAGGAGTGAAGCAGGACCTACTGCTGGGAGGAGGAGTGAAGCAGGACCTACTGTTGGGAGGAGGAGTGAAGCAGACCCTACTGCTGGGAGGAGGAGTGAAGCAGGACCTACTGCTGGGAGGAGGAGTGAAGCAGGACCTACTGCTGGGAGGAGGAGTGAAGCAGACCATACTGTTGGGAGGAGGAGGGGCAATGGGGAAAACCATTTTAAAAAATGACATGCCCTCCCAGAACTGGTTATAACTCCAGTTCTGTTTAGGATATTAAGAATCTAACACCGCCAGTGTGTTATAGAGACTTATTTAGGAAAAGTCAAGGAATTTTGTCATTCTTGAGCAGTCAAAATGACTGCTTTAGCGGTTCTTGTGTTAAAAGTCCAATGCAGCCATCTTTCTCTCATTATCAAATCATTTCTGGGTAACAATTAAATACCTTACTGTGATTGCTTTCAATTAAAATGGTCAAAAAGAAACAAAAGCTTCTAAGCCAAGGTTAATTTCTCAAGCAAGAATTTTGTTAGGACTTTCGGAGGTTGGGGAAAACAGAACATTTGCTGTTAATGACAGAGAGGTTTGGAACGCTATTTCTTACTGGTCTATTAACTAATTTCATCACCAAAACAGGCTGAAGTTTCAGGCGGTCTTTTCAAACAGATATTACTGACGTCACTTGAATCAGTATAGGTGAAGGGGAGGAGACAGGTTAAAGGAGAAGTTTTAAATCTTGAGACAATTAATTGAGCCATGGATTGTGTGTGTGCCCCATTCAGAGGGTGAATGGGCAGGGTATGGTAGTAGGTGTCAGGCGCACCGGTTTGTGTCAAGAACAGCAACTCTGCTGGGTTTTTCCACGTAAAACAGTTTCCCATGTGTATCAAGAATGGTCCACCACCCAAAGGACATCCAGCCAACTTGGTTCCTAATGTTTGGTATACTCAGTGTATATAAAACATGGGGAAAATCACATTTTTGACAGCACTGGGCCTTTAACACTCATCAATCGAATAACTTGATAGTTGAATAGAATGATTATGGCACTCTTTGAACAAGCTTATTACAATCCTCCCTCCATTCTCTCTCCTTCTCCCTCATTCTGCCGGCTCTCTGTCTCTTTTCTTTCTCTGATTGTGTGCGTCGGTGGTGGAGTCCCCAGGCGGCCACACTACACAGGTCTGGCAAAACGAGAGGCCCTGGGAGAGCGCAAGAGGGGCAAGGAAAGACAGAGAGAGTGGGACTACAGTCGTAGCTCCTATTCGTTGACACATTCTTCCTCTGGCAAAAATGATTCTCTCCATCCCTCCAAACCTTAAACTCAAAGACCCCGTGAGAGACACGGCATGTATCCACATGCCAGACCTGACTATCACTCTGCCCTGCAGTAATGCCTTAACGTGCTAAGTCAAGAGGCCCAGGGTTTGCTGCTGGCCAAGAGAAGCACATAACTCACTCTCTCACTCAGACCAGCCCCAACCCCAGGCCTAGCCCCAACCCCAGGACTAAACCCACTGGGTGGAAGTGGTACATGGGGCTGGGCTTCAATGACATGAGTGGTATGACTGATGTGTGGCGTATAGCGAGCTCCTGGTACATATAAGCTGCCTTCACTGTGAATCCATTCATTGCCGGTCTCTGTGGTCCAGTTAGTCTACCCACGTGGTAGTGGCTCGGCCTATGAGCTTTCACATCGTGTCAAGGATTCATGTTGAGGCAGACAACATTTGTCTTGCATGTGTACTTCTTGAACCCAACATATTGATGGAATACAACTTCTGTTGCTGGTTTGCTGTGCAATTTACATGCTTGTAACTCATGTAGTAAAAATGTCGCACAAGTACCTGAAACGTATGAGCATAATTAAATAGAGGCTTTGAAGAGCCAGACACCTCTAAACTACAAAGCACGCGGAGCATTTCCGACTGGTTTCAATTTAGTCCTACAATCAAGGGGTGGTGGGGGTCAGCTTCCAACCTTGTTTGGTTATATACCCAGCTAGTCCGAGGCAAAAGGTCACATTCCTGGAGTGGCACGGGGATCTAATAAAGGAGAGAGGACACCCCCTTATTTTAAACACATGGGTCGTTGTGACCAACTCTGACTCCAGGATCAGACAATCACGACCATCGCTCCAACAGAGAGAGACATTTAATGCTGGTCAGAGACCAGACAGATGTGTCGTTGCTTTTGAAAGACATTATGTCCTGAAGGGGGGGGGGTGCACAAGGCAGGGAGGTGCACAAGGACATTAAGGCTTGATGGGCTGATCAGAAGGATGACGGTCTGAGCCTCACCACAGGAATATAAAAAGCCTGTCGTACAAAAGGCATCTCTCAATCTTCCTTTCTCAGTCTCTCCCTCCCCCCGTCTCTCATGAATACAAGGAATGTGCCCATGTCCTCCTATGTTAGCCATGCATTGAGCTGGGATACAAAAGAGGGCTTAGCCCCTCCGCAATCACCACTGTAATTCATGGACCAACGACTCAAGTGTAGAGGGTGGAGGGGATAAAATACAGAATACACGGTAGTATAGTGTTGCCTGGCTACCAAAACTCCTTGCAACCGGACAAACGCTACGCCACGCCACAGGACGTTAGCTTCTTCTCCTCAATGAGTCTGGATTGGAGTACCTCCGACGATTTCTAGATGGTCTGATTGGTTGGGCCAGAGCCAAAACAAACATGGGTAAAGCAGCGTTTTGATACTCTGATTGGTTCGAGACGATCCGAACGCTGATTACGCTGTTTTGTACAACACCCCTCATTTTGATGTCACTACAAACAACTTCAACGACGGCAGTCTCAGGCTGAAGTATATAGCGAACATAGAGCAGAGGAAGAGTTCACTGAGTCGCAAGGCAAAGTACAGGGCCCATTTCTTTCTATGCTTAGATTCAGTATGCGTAGCCAGGGGGGGAAAGTAAAAGTGATAAACTTGCACATGGGTTTACAACTATGAACCCAATGGAGTCTGAATGTCTTTCTACACAGAAGTACAACGTGACCGTTACAACTGGGCTACAAAAAGAGATAACAGCCCCAGAAGATGTGGGCCACATACAGAAACAGTGCAGCCGGGAAGCAAATACAAACAAACAATGCAGGAGTTCTCACACACAGGTAATTACGCATTTACGGGAGGCGAGAATGTTCCTAATGACAATGGGAGGAGAAAGGAGGGAGAGAGGGGTAGAGGGGAAAAAGGTATGAGGAATGGTATGGGGGGGGACTGAGGTTCATTGTTAGGCAAGTGATTTACGAGAAGTCGGGGGGCTCCTAGGCTCTGCCAGTGAGGGATATATCTGCCTGCGAACGCTATAGCACTGTGCTCTGGGCCTTTGTGTCCATTGTGGCATGGCCAGTGAGGGTGTGTGTATGTGTGTGAAGAGTGATGCGGCGCCATCACCGGACCAGACTGAGGCCCATATCTCACCCACGAACCACACTGAGATCAAAGGATGGACTGTTCCTCTAAAGCAGTGGTAGCCAAACTGTAGGGCACGCCCCAGAGTGGTCAGCGGGGGCTTGGGGCCCCCCCTCAATTATTTTAAAATAAAATAAATAAACATTTAACTTCACTAGGGTAGGGGGCAGCATTCGGAATTTTGGATGAAAAGCATGGCCAAATTAAACTGTCGGCTACTCAGTCCCAGAAGATAGGATATGCATATAATTAGATTTGGATAGAAAACACAAAAGTTTCCTAAACTGTTAAAATCATGTCTGAGTATAACAGAACTGATATGGCACTATTATTTTGAAAGGCTGTTTTTCCATTGAATGCCTATCCACCATACAAAATACTTAGGACCCAGTTCACAAGGTCTGTGCCTTCCTTTACATGTGACCAGTCTTTAGGCATTGTTTCAGGCTTTTATTCTGAAAAATGAGGGAGATACAGTACTTTCAATCATTGGCCAGTGGAAATGTCCATTCATCAGCCATGCGTCTGATTGTGAACGTGCCTTTCTTGTTTCTCCTTTCCTATTGACGAAGCTTTTGACCGGTTGAAATATTATTGACTGTTTATGACAAAAATAACCGTAGGATTGATTTTTAACATTATTTGGCATGTTTCTACTAACTTTTACTGTACTTTTTAAAACCTTTCATCCTGGAATTAATGCACGCACCTTCTGCATTGAGATTACTGGACAAAACGCGAACAAAAAAAGGTTTTTGACATTATCAAACAAAACGAACATTTATTGTCTAACATGGAGACCTGGGAGTGCCACCAGATGAAGACCAAAGGTATGTGATTAATTTTAATGCTATTTCTGACTTTTGTGACACTCCTTGGCTGGAAAATGGCTGCATGCGTTTCTGTGGCTAGCTAACATAATCGCAAAGCGTTTGCATTAAGGAGAAGTTTATCTATATTTCCATGAAAACACTCACCTAACATAATCATTTGGTTTGCTTTCGTCGCAAAGCCTTTTTGAAATCGGACATGGTGGCTGGATTTACAACAAGTGTATCTTTAAAATGGTGTAAAATACATGCATGTTTGAGGAATTTTAGTTATGGGATTTCTGTTGGTTTGAATTTGGCGCCCTGCAGTTTCACTGGCTATTGACGAGGTGGGACGCTACCGTCCCATGTACCCTAGAGGTTTTAAGTAACTCAGTCCGGCTTTAAACTTACTCCTGAAAGTTGTAATAGCAGTAATAGCAGAATGCACAAGGTGCAATTTCGAAATTGGGTAGTGCATCATCAGTTCCTCTTGTCATGTCAGTCATTGCACACCTTAGTTATTTATAACTTGCAAGAAATGTCTAGATCAATTAGCCCATGTCAGCTAAATTGTTTTACTTATAAAAAAAAAAAAAATGGCCCATAGATATTGTTGTCAAAAGTTTGGTCACCTGCTCTAATGGAATCTCACATGCCTTAGAAAGCTACACAACATTTGCAGGGTAGTCGGTAGTGCACCCTGCCCCAGCCCATCTCACGAGCTATACAGTCTTAATACTAAACCAGATCAAACACTCCATAGCGAAAGGATGTACATGTTAACGTTATCTGGGATTTAGCCATCATCTTCAGTATTTCTGTTATTTGTGGGTGTGTGTGTGTGGGTGTATAGAGATGAGCTCTGTGTTGGACGGTTGGTGTTCCTAGATGAAGGCAGACACTAGCGTTGTTAGTCTTAAAAATAAATGCGTGACACACGATATAATTAAACTCCCAGTAAAACACCAACTTTTCAGCATCACTGTGTCTTCTTCAGGGTCATACCAACTGAGCCAAACAAGGCCATAGTGTAGTATTAATGAAATGAGGTCATCTCTGTAGACTTGGCAAGACAGAAAGGGGTGGGCGCTGAGTGCTGTCTGACAGGCACCATTCTCAGAGGGTCTCCATGTGTCACCACTTGACCTTTCACGCCTCGATGAGACTGCTCCAGGCAAATATCTATTTACCAAAGCAGGAGAAACCGACATGGACTGTGTCCAAAATGGCACCCTACTCCCTATATAGTGCACATTTTTACCAAGGCCTATAGGGTCCTGGTCAAAAGTAGTGTACTAGAAAGGGAATAGGGTGCCATTTGGAAAGCACACATGGTTTTAGTGTGTCCCTGGTCGAACATGAGAGAGGACTGAAAGACATGCTTCGTGTCAGTGATTCCTAGTCGATGATTCCATTATACGCCGTATGACAGCATTGTCTTGATATTCTTGAGAAGAAACCATTAAAAACACACAGCGCTTCAGTAAAGTGTTCAATCATGATGAGTGAGGATCAAAAGGTCTTCAGAAATATGTCTTGGGAAATCGGCTGACGGGTGTTAAATATTTCCACCCATAACATTCCTGATCCACATCGACTAACACAGCACGTGACGATAACATAAACTCTTCATGAAGTACCAACTCACCACACTGGATCATGTTGTTTTGTCTGTCCATTACCCCAAGCACTTCACTACACCCGCAATAACATCTGCTAAATATGTGACCAATACAATTGGATTTAATGTCGCAGTGAACAGCCTAAAGCCAGCCAGCTAAATAGGGATGTAGATGCTAGCTAAACCCAAAAGCAGTGAATTATTTCATGTTTGTGTTGTTTTGACCACCATGCTGAGCTAACGTTCTACAGGAGACTCATGAATCATACAGAGGAGCTCTGTAGAGCATGATTAAACACACCAGTAGAGGATGCTCAGACACACCAGTCAGGATGATCAAACACACCAGTCAGGATGATCAAACACACCAGTCAGGATGATCAAACACACCAGTCAGGATGATCAAACACACCTGTGAACAGTAGGATCAGGGTGGGTCTCTTTCCCCTCTCACCTGATGATCAGACAGTCTTTACAAACCTCAGTCTACTCTGGGGATCCCAATAACCCACTGCTGACATTGCCTTCGTACAAGCATCAACTCTTACCCTACGAGGTCCAGAGGCCTGCTAGTTCTGTTTACCTGATAATGAATTGCAACCACCTGGTGTCTAAATCAGTCCCTGATTAGAGGGGAACAAATGAAAAAACTGCAGTGGAACTGGCTTTGAGGACAAGAGCTGAGTTTGAGGGGTATAAACCATTTTGGTCATGAATTTTGGAAAGTTTGGTACCACCTTGTCACAGGCTTGCATTGAAAACAGCAGAACGAGAGAACAACAAGGCAGGACAGAAAACAGTGGCAGCTGCTAGCTATAGAGCCCAACCCCTCTCTGGAGTTGGAGAGAGCTCTGTCTAAATCAATTTTATTAAGAATGTACTCTGTGTTCTATTAATCAGACTGACTGCTTCTCCTCTCTGACCCCAACTCTAAATAACAGATGGGCCCATCGATTGCTACCCCGTCGCTGACGACTGGGAGCCCCCGAGCAAAAGGCTGCTGACCCCCGGCCCATTTAATCCATCATGCAGGGAGGAGAGAAGGGATGTGGGGGGGGGGTGTCTGCAAGCGTAAAGGTTAGGAGAGTTGGATGCCTTACTTTGTCCAACAGAGAGCCGGGTCCATTCCTCCATTCTCCATTCTCCAGTGCATTCAGAAAGTTCAGACCCCTTGACTTTATTCACATTTTGTTACATTACAGCCTTATTCTAAAATAGATTACATTATTTTCAGTCTACACACAATACCCCATAATGGCAAAGCAAAAACAGGTTTTTAGAAATGATTGTTAATTTATTTTAAAAAACAAAACAGAAATTGCTTATTTACGTAAGTATGAGACTTGAAATTAATCATCCTTGAGATGTTTCTACAACTTGATTGGAGTGTACCTGTGGTAAATTCAATTGATTGGACATGATTTGAAAAGGTACACCCTTGTCTATATAAAAGGTCCCACAGTTGACAGTGCAGCAAAAACCAAGCCACGAGTTCGAAGGAATTATCCGTAGAGCTCTGAGGCACAGATCTGTGGAAGGGTACAAAAACAACGCAGCATTGAAGGTCCCCAAGAACACAGTGGCCTCTATCATTCTTAAATAGTAGTTTGGAACTACTAAGACTCTTACTAGAGCTGGCCACCCGGCCAAAATGAGCAATCAGAAGGGACTTGCTCAGGGAGGTGACCAAGTGCCCAAAATGTGGCTCCACAGTTATTCTGTGGAGATGGCAGAACCTTCCAGAAGTACAACCATCTCTGCAGCACTCCACCAATCAGGTCGTTATGGTAGAGTGGCCAGACGGAAGCCATTCCTCAGTAAAAGGCAGATGACAGTCCGCTTGGAGTTTGCCAAAAGGCACCTAAAGACTCTCATACCATGAGTACCAAGATTCTCTGGTCTGATGAAGCCAAGATTGAACTCTTTGGCTTAAATGCCAAGCGTCACGTCTGGAGGAAACTTGGCACCATCCTTACGGTGAAGCATGGTGGTGGCAGCATCATGCTGTGGGGATGTTTTACAGGGGCAGGGACTGGGAGACTAGTCAGGAGAGGGAAAGATGAACGGCGCAAAGTACAGAGAGATCCTAGATGAAAATCTGATCCAGAGCCCTCAGGACCTCGGACTAGGGCGAAGGTTCACCTTCCAGCAGGACAACGACCTTAAGCACACAGCCAAGACAATGCAAGAGTGGTTTTGGTACAAGTCTCAATGTCCTTGAGAGGCCTAGCCAGAGACCGGAATTGAACCCGATTGAACATCTCTGGAGAGACCTGAAAATAGCTGTACAACAACTCACCCCATACAACCTGACAGAGCTTGAGAGGATCTGTAGAGAAGAATGGGAGAAACTCCCCAAATACAGATGTGCCAAGCTTGTGGCGTCATAACCAAGAAGACGCGAGGCTGTAATCGGGACCAAAGGTGCTTCAACAAAGTACTGTGTAAAGGGTCTGAATATTTATGTAAATGTGATATTTCAGTTTATTTGTAATAAATTTGCAAACATGTCTAAAAACCAGTTTTTACTTTGTCATTATGGGGTATTGCGTGTAGACTGATGAGGAAAATAAATGACATAATATATTCTAGAATAATCCAAATGTTTCCCAACGCACTGTACAACCTTCCTGGTGTAACGTAGGCTCAGTCTATGGTTCAGCCAGCCAGATAAATGAATAGATAGATAGAGAGCTCCTCAGGATGAGCCAGCTTTGCTGCCAAGCCAAGCATGCAGGTGCCTTCTGCAGCCCTTGGGGCAGACGGCGGAGCAGCCGAACCACAATGATGATCAACACTCCCGTCCTCTGCCATCCATTCCAACAGGTAATTAATTACATGTGGATGATTAAATCATGGTTATTCACCGAAAGAGTACAACAAAATATAAAAACATTTTTTTTAACGAAAAAGGTCATTGCGGCCCAGCCAATTTGCTGCAGTGTTTACGAGCGGTTTGGCGCGAGCGGTCCAGACTGGTTCACTGTGAATGAGCTACGTTTAAAGAGTGGTGGGGTGTGTAAAACGTTGAGCGGGCCTGTGTGGTGCGGGCTGTTCCACCCAATTGACCCCACGATGCAGAGAGACAGGTGACGGGCCACAGCAGTTTGCCAGCCGTGAGTGATGGGCTGGGCTGCCATGCTAGAGACTTAATCATCCCTTATGCCATCTAAAATGGCAACGAGCCAGAGAAATTAACGTTGGCACAATCTGTGAAGAAGAAATACATTTTGGGTAGAAAATTCTAAAAGCAGTGCATGCATGGAAATGCCCAACCGCAAGGGTTAGTACACACACATTCCTGTTCCCAATCATTTGGTTTCAAAACCAAGACTGTGAGCAATAGTGTTCTTTCTGTATAAGATCTAACACTTGACCTTAAGATTTAATGACAGAGGAAATGGCGGCAGTAACATTTCCCTCCCTTGGTCTGTTCATGCGGGATTTTGCGCTGCACTGTAAATCAAATGGGCATTTCGATGACATTTCAGCGGATAATGTCTGCCTCACTTCACATCTCCTTTCATACACCCCCAGCCAGAGAGGTCCGTACTCCACTCCCAGGCCCAGCCAAGGCCCAGCCAAGGCCCAGCCAAGGTGCATCCAAGGCCCGACCAACACCAAAACATCCTTCAGCCACAGGCAGAATTGTATGAACAGACACGATCCAATCAGCAGCAAGACCACAAAACAATATCAAAAGAGCACTGGGTAGAAGGAGATGGGATCACCACATAACATTGTAATGATTAAATCACTATCCAGGCAGCACAACAGATCAGGAATAACATAAGGGCTTGGATCAGCTGCCAGCCGCCCAGGAGAAAGAGATGGCGTCACCACACGTCGCCTCGAGAGCAATGAACCAAATACATATGGTGGTGTAGAGCGATGGAATGAGAGCAGCCAGAGCAGCTCAAATGGAGGGGGACTAGATAGTCGGAGTAAGCAGGGAGTTAGGGGGACGGGCAGGCGGGGTGTGCTGGCATGATTTACCTGCATCACCACCTGCTGCCAGGCCAGGGGTTGGCTGTTGGGTGGCAGGTTAGCATTAGGCCCAGTCCCTCCCAGCCTGTCGGCTGTTATGTTGGAACGCTCCAGCTGCAGGGAGACGTTGCGTCGCTCCTCCTCCAGCGCCCGGGTCAGACGCTCGAAACGCGCCTCCTGCTCTTTCACCGAAGCCAGAATACTGGCGGCCGAGCACACCTCATAGTCCTCCATGGCTGAGGGTGGCCGGAAGTTGAGTCAGGGGAGCAGGGCTAGATTGGACTGAGCTGAGCTTTAATGGGTAGGTCAGAAGTCAGGGAGGGAGGGGATGGAGAGAAGGAGAGGGTCACCAGGTCATTACAGACACTCAACCTGTCTGACAAAGTTGCTTGATGGCTGTATTCTACCAAACACGAAGATGCCCATGAAAACAGAAGAATACAATTTTAAAAAACACTTCATTCAATTGTGTTGTGATTGAAACACCAATTACAGGGAAATGAGGGTATGTTCCAAGGGTATGAGCCAAATACACAGTCCCACATACGTGTCAAAACATGGATGAGCATTGCACACAACTGCAACCAAACAATCTTCAAAATAGACAATTGGAGGTGGTTCAGGATGAGGTGATTTTCCTCCACAAATGTCTGTCTTACTTACTTCACCTGGTAGTGCCATCAACGCAACTACTGATTTCCAGTACATGCACATGCCCAGCATTTATGCATGTGGAAGACACTCACTGTACATTTCCACAGGCATACACCCAAGATGTGCATGCTCCAACTTGACTTGCCAACCACGCCTATGATACTGTTCCCATCACGAGCTTCCGTAAACAGAAACAAAATGATGTATAGCCTATGTCATTGTCAAACACTGGTATCAATAATGGATGGTGGAATGATAGCAAGGGAGTTTATCACGTAACAAATGAGAGTAAGGATACAGTACATCAAGTGTCATACACATAACTGTGCACACAAACACACACATGCACAGGGTGTTATGAATACACACCTGGTAGATTGGTAGACAGAGCAGTTAGATAACAGACATCCCCCTCTGTACAGACACGGAGTGGAAGAGCCTGATAGTTAGAAGGAAGAAGAACTGGGGAAAAAGGGAAGAGAATGAGATTTCAGATCAGACGGGTTGAAACAGATATGACAGCATTGTTTTCAAGGTCCAGAAAGTCAAGTGGGGAAAGAGATACATCACTGAGCAATAACAAACTCATAACACATTCAGTCTGAAACCACACAAGGACATCTATCAACTCAACTACAGAGGGCGAGCGAGCGAGCGAGAGAAAAGGAGAGCGAGTGAGCGAGCGAGAGAAAAGGCGAGCGAGCGAGAGAAAAGGAGAGCGAGCGAGCGAAAAGGAGAGCGAGCGAGCGAAAAGGAATGCGAGCGAAAAGGAGAGCGAGCGAGCGAGAAAAGGAGAGCGAGCGAGCGAGCGAGAAAATGAGGGCGAGCGAGCGAGCGAGAAAATGAGGGCGGGCGAGCGAGAGAAAAAGAGGGCGGGCGGGCGAGCGAGAGAAAAAGAGGGCGGGCGAGCGAGCGAGAGAAAAAGAGGGCGGGCGAGCGAGAGAAAAGAGGGCGGGCGAGCGAGAGAAAAGGAGGGCGGGCGAGCGAGAGAAAAGGAGGGCGGGCGAGCGAGAGAAGAGAAAAGGGGGCGGGCGAGCGAGCGAGAGAAAAGGAGGGCGGGGGCGAGCGAGAGAAAAGGAGGGCGGGCGAGCGAGCGAGAGAAAAAGAGGGCGGGCGAGCGAGCGAGAGAAAAGAGGGCGGGCGAGCGAGCGAGAGAAAAGAGGGCGGGCGAGCGAGCGAGAGAAAAGGAGGGCGGGCGAGCGAGAGAAAAGGAGGGCGGGCGAGAGAAAAGGAGGGCGGGCGAGCGAGAGAAAAAGAGGGGCGGGCGAGCGAGAGAAAAAGAGGGCGGGCGAGCGAGAGAAAAGGAGAGCGGGATAGCGAGCGAGAGAAAAAGAGGGCGGGCGGGCGAGCGAGAGAAAGAGGGCGGACGGAGAGCGAGAGAAAAGGAGAGCGAGAGAAAAGGAGGGCGGGCGAGCGAGCGAGAGAAAAGAGAGCGGCGGGCGAGCGAGAGAAAAGAGAGCGAGCGAGCGAGAGAAAAGGGGCGAGCGAGCGAGAGAAAAGGAGAGCGAGCGAGCGAGAGAAAAGGAGAGCGAGCGAAAAGAGCGAGAGAAAAGAGGAGAGCGAGCGAGCGAGAGAAAAGGAGGGCGGGCGAGCGAGCGAGAGAAAAGGAGGGCGGGCGGGCGAGCGAGCGAGAGAAAAGGAGAGCGAGCGAGAGAAAAGGAGAGCGAGCGAGAGAAAAGGAGAGCGAGCGAGCGAGAGAAAAGGAGAGCGAGCGAGCGAAAAGGAGAGCGAGCGAGCGAAAAGGAGAGCGAGCGAGCGAAAAGGAGAGCGAGCGAGCGAAAAGGAGAGCGAGCGAGCGAAAAGGAGAGCGAGCGAGCGAGAGAAAAGGAGAGCGAGCGAAAAGGAGAGCGAGAGAAAAGGAGAGAGCGAGCGAGCGAGAGAAAAGGAGAGCGAGCGAAAAGGAGAGCGAGAGAAAAGGAGAGCGAGCGAGCGAGAGAAAAGGAGAGCGAGCGAGCGAGAGAAAAGGAGAGCGAGCGAGCGAGAGAAAAGGGAGAGCGAGCGAGCGAGCGTGAGAAAAGGAGAGCGAGCGAGCGAGAGAAAAGGAGAAAAGCGAGAGCGAGAAAAGGAGCGTGAGAAAAGGAGAGCGAGCGAGCGAGCGTGAGAAAAGGAGAGCGAGCGAGCGAGCGTGAGAAAAGGAGAGCGAGCGAGCGAGCGTGAGAAAAGGAGAGCGAGCGAGCGAGCGAGAGAAAAGGAGAGCGAGCGAGCGAGCGAGAGAAAAGGAGAGCGAGCGAGCGAGCGAGAGAAAAGGAGAGCGAGCGAGCGAGAGAAAAGAGAAAAGGAGCGAGAGAGCGAGCGAGCGAGCGAGAGAAAAGGAGAGAGCGAGCGAGCGAGCGAGAGAAAAGGAGAGAGCGAGCGAGCGAGAGAAAAGGAGAGCGAGCGAGCGAGCGAGAGAAAAGGAGAGCGAGCGAGCGAGCGAGAGAAAAGGAGAGCGAGCGAAAAGGAGAGCGAGCGAAAAGGAGAGCGAGCGAAAAGGAGAGCGAGCGAAAAGGAGAGCGAGCGAGCGAGAGAAAAGGAGAGCGAGCGAGCGAGAGAAAAGGAGAGCGAGCGAGCGAGAGAAAAGGAGAGCGAGCGAGCGAGAGAAAAGGAGAGCGAGCGAGCGAGAGAAAAGGAGAGCGAGCGAGCGAGAGAAAAGGAGAGCGAGCGAGCGAGAGAAAAGGAGAGCGAGCGAGCGAGAGAAAAGGAGAGCGAGCGAGCGAGAGAAAAGGAGAGCGAGCGAGCGAGAGAAAAGGAGAGCGAGCGAGCGAGAGAAAAGGAGAGCGAGCGAGCGTGAGAAAAGGAGCGTGAGAAAAGGAGAGCGAGCGAGCGTGAGAAAAGGAGAGCGAGCGCGAGCGTGAGAAAAGGAGGGCGAGCGTGAGAAAAGGAGGGCGAGCGTGAGAAAAGGAGGGCGAGCGTGAGAAAAGGAGGGCGAGCGTGAGAAAAGGAGGGCGAGCGTGAGAAAAGGAGGGCGAGCGTGAGAAAAGGAGGGCGAGCGTGAGAAAAGGAGGGCGAGCGTGAGAAAAGGAGGGCGAGCGTGAGAAAAGGAGGGCGAGCGTGAGAAAAGGAGAGCGAGTGTGAGAAAAGGAGAGAGAGAGAAAGCGTTAGCATGGCAGGAGATGCAGATGTGTTGATGAGAATCCTGAGCAGGTTGGATTGCAATATGTATGTGTGCGTGCGCGTCCATATGCACACATATATAAACAACTCCCTCTTCTCCATATAGAAACTAGAGGGTGAGAGTCAGAGAGAGAGACCCCTATTCCCTTTGAAGCGAACAATCCCCTTTGATGTTTGTTTCTGGCTGATCAATTATTTATCCAGAATGGAGAATGGTCTGACACCACTCAAAGTAAAGCGGAATGGAGGAGCTCATGTCACTTGAAGTTGAGCCGGTGATGGGTCAGGGAGTGATTCGATGGGATGAGGGGTGTGGCGGTGCAGTGGTAGTTTGGTGTTGACTGGGGCTTTTCCCTTGTTGTTTTCTTTCTCCACACAGACAAACATGAGAGGCCTGATTGAGGCTATGCCCACAATCACAAATCCTAATCTGTACTTTTCAGGACTATTCCTTTTCAAAGAGATCAGGTGGGGTGTGTTACTGGATATGTTTGCCACCGCATTCAACATCAAAATAGTCACTCTGGTCTATGGTAAATATAGTATAATACTTGTCTAGCCTAGCGGCAACCATTTTATCTACGTTTTGAGACAGCTGAAAGTGACAGATAGTGAGCCATGTTGATTGGACACAGTTGATAGACTCCTGAACAGGCTAAGTCCAGTAATTCAACCTCCCTTGTGGCTGGAGAGGGGGACGGGAGCCAGGGCAGGGACCCTGGGCGCTAGCTAGCTGCTCCCCTCCTGATTCACAAGGGGAATATGGAAGGCATGTGAGCTACGCCCAGAGATCTTATCATTACCGTTAACTCCTGGCCACTGAAAATAGCCCAGAGTACCCAGGCAGTGAATTTGAACAATTCCCCCCTCAAAACACAGGGCTTGTTTAAGACTTTACACAGCAGATGTTTGCTAATGGTCTGGGGCTGAAGGGACAGGGAGAAGAGATCACTCCAATGTCTCCCACTGTTTAACCCCATCCACCAATAACCAAAACCCCTGTTATCCACGCCACTAAGTACAAAACACACTGGGATGCCAAGCATGACATTGTGTGGTGATAACATTACTGAAGAAAGGGGATAACTCATTTTCTTTAACATTCAAAGCTGAAAGATCAAAACGTAATTAACTTAATTCCACAAATGATGTGATAGATTTGACTGCTCTAATGAGGTATTCTATTCTACCACAGAGGGAACACAGAATGCAGCACTTGCTCCGAGTCCCAGTTATGACGGTGCAGAGCTTTTCCTAAAGGATGAATGTGTTAACAGCACAAACCTGGGCCTGTATTGTGCTCAAAATAGCCTGGTAATAAATGTAATCACACGCCCACACTTCCAGCGTGGTGGTGGTCCTGACGGGGAGATGCAGCCAGCCAGGGGCACTCTTCAAAGCCCTCCCCTCCCCACCAGTGGTGTAGTGGTGCCTGGAGAAGGGGGTGTTCTGCAAACCCCAAATGGCGCGCCCGGTGAAGGAAAGGCACCCAGTGTAAAAAATGTTGAGAAACAGTGACGTACACTCTGAATTACCTAAAATGATTAATCCCATATTGGTCTTCCACTGTCACGCCAAACCAAACTGTAATGTGCAAGTAGGATAGTATGCCCACTATTGAAACTGATAAATGAGGCTGTCAACTGAGTCAGAAATTCCCATGTAGGTTTTTGATTTTTCTTTGCTCTCAGTCAATTATTTTTGTTGTGTTTGATGTTCTGTGTTTGATGTTCTAAGTCCAGAACAATGCTTAAACCACATCAGGAGACCACGGAGGTCTGGGAAAAATCTAAGAAATGTTCATCTTTCAGCGTAGTTACCCTTTATTTCAAGTGCACTGGCACATAGCACTGTTGTTTGATTAGCAGCATTTCTTTAGCGCACATGAGATGGAGTTTATGAAATTAATGGTCACTGGATTGATGCAAATAATCATGATAAGCTACTTTGCAGTTAACATGTATTTTATGTTTTTGGGAAAACCTTTCCATCTACCAGAAGACAGTTATGCCTATCATTAGCACTGCTATATTTTCCCTGTTCCTGAAACCTGGATGTTTTACTTCATATTATGAGGCATGTCTTACCTTGTTTCAAAGTAGCCAAACCAAAATTCCACCATAGAAACAAGGCAATTATTTTATAAAATACTTCCTTATACTGTACAATTTCTCCTGTTCTATTGGTTTTCTTTTAACTATCTTTCATTGTCTCGCAGCCAAAGGCATTATCCTTGTCATATTAGCAACCCGTGATAGTTGTCGCATCTTTAGATCTTCCCTCTTCCGAAATTTCTGACGGATATTTCCATATGTCCATGAAACCTCGCATGTGTGGTTCACATTTTAGAATGCTGTTTGGTTGCAAATTGCATTTTGGAGGCCTAATGCTGCGTGCACATCACTAAGCTTAAAATGTTACGAAATAATAGTTGATCTACATTTTATGCTAAACATTCTGATCTGTTCCATCAGCCTTAACTGATATGGCGCATACCTCCAGTCCACTACTTTAATACGCATTGTGGGGATTATGGAGGAAGTATATGCAACGCCCACAAAACAAATTGTGCCTTGGTGTTTTCCTTTTGCAACCAGGGCAGAGGAAAGCAACACTAACCTCCACAAATGCTGTTTACATTGATATCCATACTGAATGAAGCACGTAAGGAGCTCATGGGCACCCTTAACCTTTTCACTTAATTTTAAAAAAAAGGGGGAAATTAAGTTAAGATGTTTTATGCAACTGGGCCCAGGTCTTTTGGAATTTTAGAAGGGAATGTCAAATGGCAATACAAGGGCTACAGTCATTTCAGTAAACATCTTGACGAGGCCCTTCACTGTTCAGTGTACAGCCTTGGGCATTCAAATACACCTATAGCCACCCACATCCACCCTAACTCCGCCTTGAGAGCATAGGACAAATATAATCAAATTGCTGCTACTGCCTTTTGAGCCTCAGTCTAACTTCCTTAAAAAGTGTCAGATTTTAAACCAAGGTTGGATTAGTATTGCCTCATTAGCATTATAGCCTCCTCCAAAAGAGCTTTGAATGATACATTAAGACGTTCAGTGCAAATTAATTAAGACCCACTTTGAGAGGACTCAAACAGGAACAAAGAGAGAGCCTGGCTTTATATTGCATTATATATATATAGAGCCCCCCCAAACCCCAGATGTGGGGTGGGTTGAGTGGGAAGGAGTGCAGGGGAATTGGTGTGTAGGATGCAGGGAGTGGTGGGGGAGGGTTGTTGAGGGTAATTGAGTGAGACCAGCAGTGCCTGGTATCCTGATGGAGCTAAAAAGGGATAGGCTGGAAACCTGACTGTCAAGTCCCCCATTTCAAGGGCCTATAATTGCAGCTTAAATTAATTCCTTGTCTAAACCCATCTGATGCCCATCTGAGAAGGGAGGTCTCAATGGCACAAAGGGCTACCGAAAACACCTGATCCTGTGCGTGTGTGTGTGTGGTTGGAGTCAGTCTGCCCCTCAGCCCACCTGAGCTCTGATGGATAATACATTCAAACAATTAGATGCCAAATTGGAGACATTAGGAGGCCTCATTCAGAAATGTAAACAAGCACTGAATTCCTGGCTCTTATTCTAAATAGCACCCTCTTCCCTTTATAGTGCACTACTTTTGACCAGGGCCCATAGTGTTCTGGTAAAAGTAGCGCACTATGTATGAAATAGGGTACCATTTGGGATGCAGATGGTGATATTTCTTTCAGATTGTCCAAAATGTCAAAGCATTTATGTGGGAATGACTGAGTCTTGTAGTGATTAATCCTAATGTGAGAAATTCAGTTTAGGCTTAAGGAGTCTTGTAGCATGTTGAAAGGCCAGAAAATTGCTGGAATTATTCCCAAATTTGAAGAAAATTCCATCCAAAATCGAGAAGTTATGGTCAAACACGACAGTTACATTATACCTTCAGTGTTGGGGTTTTCAACATTTTTGTCTAAAAACAGAGAATATTATATTAGAATAATATTTTCGGGATTAAAAAAAGGGTAGTATTTAATTTTGTGCTCTCATCGTCCACTCTGAGCTGGGAGAACATTTCCATAGAAAAACAAGGGTAATGGAGAGAGAGAAGAGTGCTTCATTATGAGTTGCGCGCTGCACAAATGGCAGTCGGAGTGAGAATGAAGAAAGGCTAGCATTAGCGATTAATAGGTATTGGCTCTGGCAACGCAGCAGGCCATTAGCTTCCAAGAACACAGTCACTTCTAATGCCTAATATTCTAAAAGGCATTACAAATGCAACGGGTGCTAACAAAAGCCTATCAGCCGTTTTAAATAGCTTGGTAACAGAACAGGTCATCTCGTTTGACTTTAAAGATTTGTGTGTGTGACCGCCTTGGTCTCAGGGATTCCACACAGAAGATTGTTTTTTTTGCTCAATGAGAGAAAAAACAAACACTGTCAGCCACCCTATCCTCAGTATCCTTCCTCCAATTTGGGATTCAAAGCGCCTGTCCTCTATGGAAATGTAAAGTGAATGATAATCCACTGGTGGGTATACAGTGATGCCAGGATAAGCCAAGCTTAGCGAGGAGTGTGGCGAACCATTGCTGAAAAGTTTAAAACGCTAAGAAAATAAACAATTGTTTACCATCAATTTTCTTCCACCTTTTATCTTTGAAGCTCTTCTCTGTGTGGAAACCCTGAGACCGACACAGTCACACACACTGGTATTTTTACTTGTATTTCCACACACACACAATATAAGTCTATGCTCATGCTTTCACAAAGGGAGTGGGCTCCCAGAGCAGCTCGTCTCTCAACGTACGGGGTACAGCGAGGTCTACCTCTTACCAGTATAGACCAACATTGTACACATCATCTCTCTCTGGACAGTATTTTCAGTAAGCTAGTTCATCATATTAGCTAGAATGTTACAGTGTGGCATCACTGATATGTAGATATAGTATTTCCTATATCTGTTACATCACAATCAATTAGAGAGAATACATGTGATGCCAGTAATTACAGACAAGATGAAAGAAAAGGAGCACATCTTTCAAAGTGCACGAAATCCACATTGCAATTACTGTCAACTTAAAGTATCCAAAAACCACACTACCTACTTCAAACATCAGAAATAACAACAGAATGAAGGCAAGTCATATCAAAAAGAGACAAGACAGCAGCAAAAGGTACACAGTATTCCTCAGGTTCCAAAAAAAGCCCCTCTGTCAGTTAGACTCAATGATGTGTTCAATAGAACCTTTTTGCAGGCAGGCAGAGAGACAGAGACAGCGGGAAGAGTGGCAGAGTGGGGTAGCTACCTTTGATGTTTGTTGGGTCTGTCAGATGGCTGGGGAGTGGACTGGGGGAGGCTCTATTAGAGGTGACGCGTTGCTACGATCCACCTGGGAGATCTGCCTCACAGAGCAGCTGCAGCGAAGAGAAAACAAGGACATGGGGAAATAAATAATCAACCAAACAACCATATCCCTTTACATAATACAACCGCTGCAGGTTCACACACACACACACACACACACACACACACACACACACACACACACTAGCAGAGGCTCCTCAGAGGAGGAAGGGGAGGAGCATCTTCCGTGATTTTCATAAAAATACAAATTGTAAAACATTTATAAAGTTATCCTTTTTAGATCAAACTATACTAAATATATTCAAGTAACCAAATAATTGATTTAAACATACTATTTTGCATTGAAGGTCTACAGTAGCCTCAACAGCACTTTGTAGGGTAGCACCATGCTGTACTTGGAGGACAGCTAGCTTCCTTTCTTCTCTGGGTACATTGACTTCAATACAAAACCTAGGAGGCACATGGTTCTCACCCCCTTCCTTAGACTTACACAGTAATTATGAAAATTTCCAGAGGACGTGCTCCAACCTATCAGAGCTCTTGCAGCATGAACTGACGTGTTAACCACCCAATCAAAGGATCAGAGAATGAATCTAGTACTGAAACAACAAGATACAGCTAGCTAGCACTGCAATGTATAAAGTGTGGTGAGTAGTTGAGTCAAAGAGAGAAAGACATTAGTTGAAGAGATGTGAAGAAAGTAATTTTTTTCCAGAATTGAGAAGCAAGAGATGTCATTTTTTTCCCACTTTCACTTACTTAGCTGGCAAAAGCAGCTAGCTAGTTTAGCCTACTCAACCAATCACAGGGATGCTATGTTAGCTTGCTGGCTATGACTATCTAACAACACTGGAACTATTTAAAGTCAAGGTAAGCTTACGTTTCACTAATTTATTGCAACCGGGGCCCGCCGGTGTAAGTGCTAAACAGCTTACTGACTGTACACTTACGTTACTGCATGATTTTAGCAAGTTTACTAACGCGTTAGTTTATTAGCTATGTTGACGATGACACTACTTTAGCTAATATGTTGACGATGACGCTACTTTAGCTAATATGTTGACAACGATGTAGGCTGTGTGTAGCAGTTATATGGTTTGGCCTGGAAAGGTTCCCTCGCCTGGTCACAAACAACAGTCCACAAGTGACGAAGGGAAAAGATCAGAGGAGGAGAGCGCATAGATGCGAGAAGGAATACAACGTGACTGTTACAAAAGTGAACTGTGTTTACACGTGATCAGGGGTGTATTCGTTCCACCAATTGTGTTTATAACATTTCTTAAAACGGAACAAAACAAGGATAAACATACCTGAATTTGTCCAATAGAAACTCTATTTTGTAATTGTTGGACTTATGATTACACCCTCTATCAGCTAGATGCAGGCAAGAGTGTGCGAGGTGGTATTGAATGTGTCACTGTCATCTCAAATTTCTCTCTCAATCTGTGTGCACCTACATTGTAAACGTTCATTCATTGGCTAGGTTGTAGCAACCTCATGATGGATAGAGACAAATTTGAGTATAATGTAGTAGCGTAAATCTATCGCCGTTACATTTAACTTGGTGAATGGAATATGAATGAGTCCTCCAATATGCTGTAATAGAAATAAGGCCATGCTCATGAAAAAACTAAATTGTCCTCCATCAAACAGCACTGACCGCCACTGGCATGTACACACACACACACACACACACACACACACACACACACACACACACACACACACACACACACCTCAGTCTGTCACTCTCCCCTGTAGCAGAATAGGTCAGTGTACTAACCTAGTGCCCCCCCCCTCCAACAACTTAATTTGTACAGTAAATGGTTATCCCTTTCTGTTGAAGAGCAATTGGACTTGAAACTGTCTAACGGATTAAGGAGTGTCCTCTAGCAGTGGGTCTAATAACCTGACAGGACAGGAGGGCACTGCTACTGCTGGGCATGGAGTCTTTAAAGGTTTCAGTACTGATGAAATCAGACAAGCCTTGGCATGGGTAGACAAACTGTACAACTGCTCCTTACGGCCATAACCTGCTGGCTTGTCTTTGGTTCTGTTTGTAGGGGAGGCTATCACTGTAGCTGGTCCCATCACCAATGCATCATTTTTTGTCAGCATTTCTAAACAGCTTTATGAGACTCTCTTGTCTCATACGGGCTCGGGAGAGACGAAGGTTGAAAGTCATGCGTCCTCCGATACACAACCCAAACAAGCCGCACTGCTTCTTAACACAGCGTGCATCCAACCCGGAAGCCAACCGCACCAATGTGTCGGAGGAAACACCGTGCACCTCAAATCAAATCAAATTTTATTTGTCACATACACATGGTTAGCAGATGTTAATGCGAGTGTAGCGAAATGCTTGTGCTTCTAGTTCCGACAATGCAGTGATAACCAACAAGTAATCTAACTAACAATTCCAAAACTACTGTCTTATACACAGTGTAAGGGGATAAGGAATATGTACATAAGGATATATGAATGAGTGATGGTACAGAGCAGCATACAGTAGATGGTATCGAGTACAGTATATACATATGAGATGAGTATGTAGACAAAGTAAACAAAGTGGCATAGTTAAAGTGGCTAGTGATACATGTATTACATAAGGATGCAGTCGATGATGTAGAGTACAGTATATACGTATGCATATGAGATGAATAATGTAGGGTAAGTAACATTATATAAGGTAGCATTGTTTAAAGTGGCTAGTGATATATTTACATCATTTCCCATCAATTCCCATTATTAAAGTGGCACCTGGCAACCTTGGTTAGCGTGCACTGCGCCCGGCCCGCCACAGGAGTCGCTGGTTAGCGAGTGAGACAAGGATATCCCTACCGGCCAAACCCTCCCTAACCCGGACGACGCTAGGCCAATTGTGCATCGCCCCACAGACCTCCCGGTCGCGGCCGGTTACGACAGAGCCTGGGTGCGAACCCAGAGAGCCACCCGGGAGGCCCAATCCTGCATTTATTAACTATGATCGGCAAGGCCCTCAGGTAAATCCTGAATTTATTTTTTTGTCAACATTCTCGTTCTGTGCAGGATTAGATTACCTCTCCAGGGAATCTCTGCTTCTTTCTCTTAAAGGACATTTATGCTTAGAGTACCTTGGATTTCTGGGACAAACATAAAAAAGGTGAGCTAAGCCTGTGTCCAGGCTGCATTAGTTACCACACCACTCTCCAGTCACAGCCCAGGCAAGGCGAGCCCCCGATGGAGAACTTCAAAACGGGAGATTATACCCAATGCACACAATAACTGAACAAAGTGGCACTTAGGCAACACGCCTTTTAAACTAAATGTGATAAACTCCCTTTAAGTGCCCCAATCTCTCCAGGGTTTGTCATGCAGACAAAAGAATGATTGAAGAGGGAATCAAGTTATTGTGATCCCTTAAAAAAATTAATCTATGCTATACAGTCTATCCTGTTAAAAACCTTCCCGCCGCCAGACGTGAGTCAGTCCATCTATGACACACCACCAGCATGACTAAGTGTCACCCCTCACATCACTATCCCGGCACTGCAGCTAACTGAAGAAATATTGTGTAAATGTTAGTTCCTGATACTGTACTGACTACTGTATTTCAATCCTACATTATGCAGAACTTTGCATATTCTATCACAACATGTCACAACGCCCTGCACCATTTGGAGGAGGCCCCAGTGTAATTCTCAAATTAATAATGAATGGGTTGGGGCCCTGGCTGACAGATGGTTGTGAGTCCCAAATGACTAGATCCTGCACTATATAGGGCTCTGGTTAAAAAGTATTTCACTATATAGGGAACACGGTGCTCTCTATTTGGGACACAACCCATCTGGGGATTGGCTGATTGATCTGGTCGCTTCTCTGCGCTGTCACCAAGGCAATGCAGGGTTTTCTGGGAGGGGAGCTGGCAGGTATGCGCGGCCAAGTTAAAATATCCTACACCCTGCAGCACTCCTCCTCCCTGATATCAGTGATCGATCAGTGGAGAGGCAGAGAGGTGTGTGTCACCAGGTAGACAATATTACATTTCAGAAATTACTTGAGATTATTTATAGTCACAGTGACTTATCTTGAAAACTTTCTATTTAAGTAGCTCAGCCCCTATCTAATACAGTAAATGTAACCATACACATATAAAATGTTTTCCCTAACTGTGTCCAAGGGGATGAGTAAATACATACCAGTGTGAATAGCATGCTGACAAGCACACTAGACCACATCTAAATATTACCATGTACTGTAACCAAGACATAAATCCCATTCTACGGAAGCCTCATGGCTTTTATGGACTTTGTCCACTTCCGTTTGCTCTGAATGAGCCCGCTGCATAGGACCAGTCCAATCTGAAGGAATGTATGGTGAAACTGAATTGAGCAAACTCTCCAAAGGATACAGTCCATGTCTGCCAATAACAAATGACCTTCACATATGACATATTCCTCAAAGACTAGCAGTCCATTAACTTCGAATACAAATAACTATGACCTCCACAATGTGCTCTTAAATCCAGCAGGCTTCTTACTTGCCTACAGGTGGAGTCTTGTGGCGAGGCCCCCCCAAACCTCATTCAGGTGAGACGACCTTTATTGAAAGCCTGGGCTTAGCCGTCATCCCATTCAGACGTGGTGCTGCATGCTGGCACTCTGGGTATTACGTATTTGTCCTACTCATCATCACGGCTCACGTCTCCCCTGTGCCTCTGTGTCAAGCGTCTGGAAAGGGCATAATCAGGGCCGGAAAGAAATGACATTCTGATCCCCCTGATCCTGACATTATTTTTGAAGGGTTAGGAGAAAGCCTACCACATTTCCATGTATCCAGGTAATCCATCCACCCCGCGCTGATGGGAAAAAAAAATCCCAGACGAAATATTGTCCAGAGAAATGTCTGTCCTTCCCATTGTGAAGCCAGTGAGTTCCAAAGCTCCTGCAGACCTGAGCATCTAATTGAGTATTCCAGCTGAAAATTACAGCCCATCATCATTAGGTGCAGCCGGCTGACGGGGCTGCCAACATCAGAAAAAAAGAAAGAAAGAAATGGTTCAATTTGAGGCTGCAGAGCGTTTATCCCAGAGCTGACCTTCGCCAGCTAGCTTTCCCATCCCTCTATTAGAGACAGGGAGGGAAAAAATACCTTGCAGCCAGGCAGGCCCATCAAAACTCAGACTGAGGTGGAGAGCGACAGGGAGACAGATCGAAAATGCCCCAACGGCGAAAAGATTTCCTGCCAAAACAAATTGGCAGAGCGCTCTAAAATGTGAAAGGATTGTGGGAAGGAAGAGAAAGCTGACTTAACAGGGATGTTTGTGGATCCGGAGGCCGTTAGAGTGTCAGAGGACAGCAGAGGCTACAACAGAAAGAGCAGAGGAGTTTCTCCATGACCCTGTTCCAATACCGCATCATTCTTTCCTTGTTTCCTTGTTTCCTTGAGGCAAGGTTACCACCCTGTTATTTCCACCAATCCAGCTAATTAAAAAAAATCAGTGAATACTTGAATGTTGGGAGGATGGATGCATTACTAAAGTACTCCAAAAAGGCCAGAGTCAGCCCCAAAACAGTGAGGTTTTAGCACCTCTGCATCTCATTTCATCAGATACCAGATGGAATTTCATCAGATGCCACCCACCCCCTCAACCTCCCCTCTATGATCTTCACAGGGATTGGCATGCCCCCAGTAGCAGTGAGAGAATAATCAATGTTTGCACTCCAAGCCACTCTGTCTGAGATTGCTGTTTGATTACATCACAGCACGCATCACCTCTCTGCCACGTACATCTGTACTCCTCATAGGTTCACGCACACAGAACACTGGAGGCTCTAGTTAAGGTGAATGAGTTCTATATAGACACCGGAAGCTCTGGTTCTAAGGTGAAGGAGTTTCATAAGAACACTGGAGGCTCGAGTTCTAAAAGGGGAATGAATTATATTCCTAGTTGGGACAACACAGTTCCACTGTGAAGAAAGGTTAAATGAGTGTTGACGCAACAACTCAAGACCGACAATATAGCCTAAATACCACTTGTCTCCATTTTTTAATTGTTACTCTAGAAGAATATACTTTCTGATATTATTGATAGTAATTATCAAACATTAAATTGAGGCTAATGTCAGATACACAGAACCAAATCTGGACTCTGGCCAGGTTCTGTGGAGGACTAGAAGAATTTACACCAAAAATTGGCAAAAAGGGTCAAACGTTTTCCCTGAAACGGACCGCAACAGTTGCAGTATAAAACCAGGAAAGATGTCAGTGTTCAGACCAGTGTTCATTACTACACACACTTCAAAGACAGCACTGGGAGTCAGATCAGACAGTGATTAGACAGGAGTGGTGGGAGACCAACTGACTGCAGTATGCATGTTTTTGGGTTTACTATCCTTGTGGGGACCCAAATATCTTCACAAGGATAGTAAAAACAAATGACAATTTGTGGGTACATTTTGCTGGTCCCCACCAGGAAAAAGGCTATTTTAGGGTTAGGGTTAAGATTAGAGTTAGAGTTAGGTTTAGGGAAAATAAAATGTTGAATGGGCATCAATTGTTTGGTTCCCACAAGAACAGTAAAACAAGTGTGTGTGTGTGTTTGTACACATTTTATTTTTAAAATTTGATTTAACTAGGCAAGTCACTTAGAACAAATTCTTATTTCACAATGACGGCCTACCTTGGACGACGCCGGGCCAATTGTGCGCCACCCTATTGGACTCCCGATCACGGCCGGTTGTGATACAGCCCGGGATCGAACCAGGGTCTGTAGTCACGCCTCTAGTGCTGAGATGCAGTGCCTTAGACCTCTCCGCCACTCTGGAGCCCTCTGTGTGCGCTTACATGTGTGCCTGTCCGACCCCAGGAGGCTGATTGTGAATTCATCCCAGAGCCCCGTTCTCATCTAGAACATATGGATGATCAGTCTACCTGATGGAGCAACAGAAGTCAGCAAGGAGGAGTTTACACGCTGCCAGTTTGAATAAAAGATCCGCGCTGGGATTTGTGCTTGACAGGGCAGCCTAAACCTTGTACTGTTCAATTATGTAACACCAAGTACTGCAACCCAGGAAGGTATGTGCAGGGCTCTGCTCTCATCGGAATCCATCCAGAGACCACGGAGGGAAGCAGGACTTGATCTCAGGTTAGGATGAGAGACGTGTTGATCGGCAGCTGCTGAGGGGACATTATCGTCTCTAAGGCTGTCCCCCAAATGATACCTTATCCCCTCTGCTTGACCAAAGCCAGCCCAGGTCAAAAGTAGTGCACTATATAGGCAGTAGGCAACATGGGTCAATTTGGGATACAGTCTAGGTCTATTCCTGGCTGTGGTTGTGCAGAGTGAGGGGACTGGTACTGTCACGCTGTCATAACATTACGAAGGTGATTGGGGGAGGGGGGGGGTTACAGTTCATTAGACGACAATAAACATGTTTCACACCAATTATCATTTAATTAAGAAGGACATATTGTTGGCGAGCAAATAAGAGCACTGGCTGAGGGAAGAAACAACATATTAAATTGCTGAGAATTGTTAAGTCTAATCACTGTTAATCACTGCAACAAACAAATGAAGTAAAGGAAACTGGAGCCTGACAGTGGAGCTATAAGCTCTAGGGCATTATACTGCATGTAAGTGTGTGGGTGGGTGTGTGTGTGTGTGTGGTGAAGGTCGTTATAAAGACCATGACACAGACAATGACATCTCCTGTCATCGTTTAATCAGCCAGCCTTGCTAATTAGCTTCAGACCACTCAGAGGAGAAGGGGGGGGAGTAGGGTGGCGGTTACATATAAAAAACAGAGACGAGGTGTGTGTGTATATATATATATATAAAAGTTTCAGTTATTTCAGCCACACCCCTTGCTGACAGGTGTACAACATCAAGCACACGGCCAAGCAATCTCCATAGACAAACAATGGCAGTAGAATGTCATTACTCAAGAGCTCAGTGACTTCCAACGTGGCACCGTCATAGGATGCCCCGGTCAACAGTAAGTGCTGTTATTGTGGAAATGTCTAGGAACAACAACGGCTCAGCCACGAAAGTGGTAGGCCACACAAGCCCACAGAACGGGGCCGCTGAGCAACGTCAGCACAAGAACTGTCATCGGGAGCTTCATGAAATGGGTTTCCATGGCCGAGCAGCCGCACACAAGCCTGAGATCACCATGCGTAATGCCAAGCGTCGTCTGGAGTGGTGTAAAGCTCGCCGGCATTGGACTCTGGAGCAGTGGAAACATGTTCTCTGGAGTGATGAATCACGCGTTTGTCTGGCAGTCCGACAGATGAATCTGGGTTTGGCGGATGCCAGGAGAACAACACCTGTCCCAATGCATAGTGCAAACTGTAAAGTTTGGTGGAGGAGGAATAATGGTCTGGGGCTGTTTTTCATGGTTCAGCCAGGTCCCTTTGTTCAAGTGAGGGGAAATCTTAACGCTACTGCATACAATGACATTCTCGACAATTCTGTGCTTCCAACTTTGTGGCACAGTTTGGGCAAGACCCAGCATGACAATGCCCCCGTGCACAAAGCGAGGTCCATACAGAAATGGTTTGTCGATATCGGCGTGGAAGAACTTGACTGACTTGTACAGAGCCCTAACCTCAACCCCATCGAACACCTTTGGGATTAATTGGAATGCCGACTTCTAGTCACCTGTGTCGCACAACATCAGTGCTGACTTCACTAACATCTTCCTCCCATCTTCTTCCTAGAAGAGTGGAGGACATTGTAGCAGCAAAAGGGGGGACCAACTGCATATTAATGCCCATGATTTTGGAATGAGATGTTCGATGAGCAGGTGTCCACATACTTTTGGTCATGTAGTGCGTCTCCACTTTTCTCCTCATCTTCAAAAATGTTGAAATCTCTAGCCTACAGAAAAAGCAATTACTAAATCACCAATGAACCCTTTAACAGGAGTTGAGTGATGCTGTCCAAGTCAACTGCTGCATTTCGTCCCAGGGCTAGTGCATACAGCAGGAAGCTGTAGTAGTCAGCCCAACGTAATTGGCCACCACTTTTATAGTAAGAAAAAATGTTTGTATATATAGAACGCTGGGTAATTCACCATTTCCTGAGCTGGCCACGGAAAGGAGAGGCAGCTCCACTGTCATTAACTGCAAACCACTGGTCACCGGAAACTGTGAGCACAAAACAAGATGGCGGCTACTCGGTTAGTACTGCTCTTTACAGCCCTGGCTGTATGGATTTCTAACAACACGCTGTAGGTCTTCCCGTTTTCTTCTTCTAGTCACATGTGATTGTTCAGCCAGAAAATAATAAAGTCCTCCTTAGATTATCCCAGAAGTAAATCCAGGTAGTTGCACTTTCAATTATTTGAATTGAGTTTCCATTCAGTCAGTCATTCAGGAGGAATAATGAACCTCCTCGTCCAAATAGGTGTTCAAAAAGAATTTGAGGCTTAAATAGAACGCATTATACGTTACTCAGATAGCTGGAGCCAGAGGTTGAATCCCAAATGGCACCCTATTACCTCTTTAGTGCACTACATCTGAACTGCGCCCTTTGGGCCTTCAACAAAAGTAGTGCCCTAAGGAGAATTGGGTAACAATATTTGAGACACAGCGACAGTAGTTTGTAAAAAGCATATCTTGGTGAAATACACCCTGAAAACACAGTTCACTGATGCTGAAACTGTGTGTCTTGATATCAGACCTCATAAAAACTAAATCAGGGAAGTGTTAAATACAAATTAACCCAGTGTACCTTCAAATAGAAATGCTCACACTAGACTTCATTGAGTTCTTAGTATTCATAGATCCAGAGTATGGCTTGCTTAGGGCATATTTGAGATGGTGTAAGTATTTAGGTCTGCCATCCCTCTACATGCCACAGACTTCAGTGTAAATGTAATCTATATAGTTTGTCAGTATTATTAATTATGCTGGGCCTGTATTCACCAAGTGGCTCTGAGTAAGAGTACTCAGGTATCCCATCTTATTCATTAAACTAAAAGGCAAAACTGATCCTAGATCAGCATCCCTGCTCCGAGACACTGGGCAGTTGTAATCTCTACCACATGCATTAACCTTTTCACGTGAGTGCCAAATATCTCTAACCCCCCCTTTCTGTGATGTCAGAATGCTCTCACTGTTCCAACATGTCAAGCAACAGGACAGTTACCCGCACTGCCCTCGAACCAAGACACACTTCATGCTAATTATCAATAGGCTATATTTCAACTTGTCAATTAGAAATTATTTTCTAGGTTATGTTTTCTAACAGTTTGAATTGAGGTGTGTTCCACCTCATCGATTCACATAAAAGTAGGCCATTTAACTGTTGCCGAGAATTTGTGTTTGAGACTTTACTGTACCTGACAAACTTCTCTCTTCAATGAGAGCCCAAAAACCTCCCCAGTGTTTCCCATGATCAAGTATGCAGACATTTGCAGTCTAGTGCAAAGCTTTCCCCCCCGGCTGGCGCTCGCATTGCCTTCATTGTTGTTTTCCTTACAAATAATAGGACTGTGTTTGAGTAAAACTGTTTCTGTGAGAAAAAAATGCTGACTGTTGCGTCAATCAAAACTGGACGTACCAAATAATCGTTCTAATCACACCGGTTTAAGCATCTGCTGCAGGGACCACTGCACATGTGTTGGTACATGTCAAAAGGTCAATGTGACAGAAACCAATTGAGATGGGCTTTATGAGAGGCGGGAGGTTGAAGGGAAGACCGAGGGATGAGGGAAAAGATGTAGGAGGTAATGGGTTTCTCATGAATGTTTCATGGATATTATTTGTCTTCCAGGCACTGTGGTTCTTCTCTGGAGAGGAGAGGTTGTTGAGGGAGAGGTGGTTCACTGAGACAGACAACCAGTTGTCATGACTCTCCTTGGTGAGGATCAAAAAAAGACACCCATTGGCTAGGCAAATGTTTGAGGATAGCCAGACCACCCCCCCCACCCCCTAAATGAGTTAGTTGTTACATTATTCATTTAATTGATTGTCAATTAAACATAGGTCATTTTTCAATAAATAACAGTCATCACATTAATGATAGTCACGTCACGACAGTCTTGCTGAGTCAGTCTGAGTCAGACAGATTCCATCATCCCGCTCCTTTACTGAACAGACTCTGGGTGTTTGGTTGCAATTTTTTTATTACATATTTGTTGGCCATGCATGAATGAATGTGCAATTCATATGAATTGTTAAGAGACAAACGGAATATGTGGGAAGATTGTTATTCTTTAACTGACCCTGGTAACTCCCCGTTACAGGATTAGATTGAGTAGAACCCACAGTCCAGGCCAACTTGAGGCTGCCAATGCATTTCAGTAATGCCTGAGTTTTATAGGTACAATTTACAGCCAGTGTCAGGGCTTTGGGACTTAGCCTGGACACACCAACAATCAAAACCTTGTTTCCCAATAGAATCATTCAGTGTTTCATGCCAACTACAATATATTTATTTTCATTCAAACAGACCACAATGCTATTTTGTATTCCAAGAGCTATTGTGAAGATAGCCAAGTAAGTGATAAACAACAACACTATAGACCTACATTGAAAAATAAATACTGTATCCACCACAGTGATGGCAATGCAAAGCAACAAGAATGTACTAGAATGTTGGTGTTATTACATTCCATGTCATGTTGTCCTGTGGTTCTCGTGGTCATGGTTTGATGGCGACTACTCAACGGGTATCACAACAGGTACATCACAGCTGACAAACACCAGGCATTGAAAAGCAGAAGACAAATCCATGAGAGAGAGAGTGTTAGAGATAGAGACCAGATCCATTTGGCAGACGTTTGTGAGTTCTGTAGCATCGCTCCCTCGCTCTGTGACATTAAAATGAGACAAACCTGGAATTACCTCAAGTGCTCAAACCAAACGTCAGGTGCAACATAACAGCAAACTGCCATATGAGGGGTTTTAACACGGTTGACAAAGACCGGCTGCCACTGCAGAATGTCCAGGACAACAAGAATGTACCACGCTCAGCTGAACACATCCAACACAGCTGAAAACAGAAAACACACAACTTCATACAGCATGAGAAAGTGTGAGATCTCCGGTGAGTCTATAAAACAGAATATGTCTTCCTCTCATCCTTCACAACAATTCCCTCTTAATCTATTCAAAGATGGGAGATTTACTTAGAGCCATCTTGGAGATTTTACAGCAAACCCTTGGCTCGGTCATGTGGGGTGGAGCAGGTGGTCTGCTCAGGAACACCAATTAACCAATCTTGTCCCAAGACGGAGCGGAGAAACTTAGAGGAAAGGCCACAGGGACAGCATGGGGAATACCACACAAACAGCCAGGCAACATCATAGAGATCCTATAATAGGATCTCTATGGGTTACATGAATTCATCGGTTCAAAACACAATGTCATTACTTGTTTTTAGAAAAAATAAATCCAATTCGGCTGCCAATTTCTATTCCTTGGTATTAAAATCAGATCTGAGGAAGACTTTGTACTCTGTGTTCCCCCGAGCCCTTACGACACACCTCAGTGATGCTGCCTGGCATCAGTGTAGGAGTGGGGTGGGTGCTCTACACTCACAATGCAGCAAAAACATAGCATAGGAGCCAAAACATCCCGATTGTGAGTGAAGGTACTGTCTAATTACCAAGGCCAACTACACCACTGCAGATATCATGCGGACACTACAACAACAAACTTCACAGGCTAATACAACTTATATGGTTCGCACCCAGAAGATCTCCTTTCAAAGTCATGGCTTTTAACTGCGGCACACTGCTCACACCACCTGGCCGGCCATTCCTTTCCTGCGCCGTTGGGGATATAAAGAACATTACAAATAGCTGAATTAGGTCCTGTCACATTCCCCAGATAGGGCAGTGAATCTCTATTGACCCTGCTGAGCCTCTGGGTCCCGTGGGGTCTGACTGTTGGTCCCCGGCAGGATAAAGTGCTGCTGTGCTCTTCAAGGAGAGCGTCAGGCTGTGTGTGGCCAGGACACTGATACTAACACCTGCACACACATTTTCTCTCTACTCTCATACGAATCTTTCGCTTTACATTTGGTTTTAACGCACTCGCACAAAGCGTCAGGACGAGTGACATGCCGCCGCCCCGCCACCGGAGGTTGACTTGTCATGGTGTCGGAGTAACTATGTTAAGGCACCTGGAGATGGAGAGGAAACCGAGCCAGAGCAGGAAACTGCTGTGACTCACCCAACCAGCCCCAGCACACTGTCCATCAACCCGAAAAATCATCAGTCGCGCTTGTTTGGGACTATCGGTCTCAATGACATTGAGGAATGCAGGTGCAGCGACAAGAGGAGCTGATCTCACCTGAGAGCGCACTCGAATAAGTGTCTATTAACCAAAATAAAGCCTTGATAGGAGAGCAGTGGATGATGACGTTGAAAGATGGACTGATTCGCCATGCTTGATGCTATGCCCGGTCTGTTACTGATTATTGACTGTTCACTGGATAAGAGATTCATATCCATTAGGGGCTTTTCAGAGAGATAATCCCTGTCATATTTCCCCCAATACTCAATCTCCTGCTGCAGTGCATGCGGCTGCAAAATCACACCTTTTGAAGAACACAGAGGGAGAGACAGAGACCGTCAGGGGGAGAGACTGACCCACGATCTGAATGGATTGCCAAAAAGAATGATTAGAGAAAATATCCTTTTAAAGGAGGGTTTATCAACCAAAGAACAATGCCCTTGTTTACAAGAGGGACCTGAAAGTGGATACACCTTAAGGCTAAATTGACAACTTGCCTCATTCATAATGATATTCCAACAGGTCAACGAGTGTCCCATATTTCTGCTCTTAAATGGGGCTACTGCATTCTTCATGAGATCATTTCTGAGCCGTTATTATATCTATAATAAATACAATTGTGAAATCAAACAGGCAGGGATGGTCATTTCGGGAGCGTACAATGACATTGTTTTTTAAGGTAAATGTGCCAAATGATTCCTGGCACAGAAAGTCAAATGGCATCAAACCTAGATGGTAACAGAAGAACGGTTGGGGGGAAAAAAAAAATAAAAAAAAAAAATAAAAAAAAAAAAAAAAAAAAAAAAAAAAAAAATCGCAATTATAGAGCATCCAGAGACAGACTCGGAATAGACAAACCGATCCAATTTCTCAATTATGTACAGTTCATGTACCAGCCAATGCATTCTGCTCCTCCAATATCTGTGGCCGCGTCGACCACTGGTGCTAGGAGCTTCAACTAGTTAAAACCCAGCATATAAAAACCCAATTAGCTATGTATCATAGCTGGGAAAGGGATATGACTGTGTTCAGACAAAAAAAGAAAGTGTGCTCACAGGGGTTCGTTAACATCCACTAACAGTCTACCCTTTTACTTCCTGCCACAATACAAAAATCGCACTGAAATTGCCTATGAAATTTTAAGTAGGCTACTTAACATTGCATAAAAACATAAAGTCACTCAGCCTGAATGTGGGGACAAAATGGCAAACTGTAGAATTTGAGACAGTGACAACCATGGGAAATCTAACACCAAAACACTCGCTTTTGAAGCATTAGCCATTTGTGGCATCAGGTCAAGTAGGGTCGAGGCCAACATAACATGTCTTTATTCTGGTGCTTCCTTCGGGGGCACCACGGATAAGGCAGTCAAAAAAAAATACTGCTTAGAATCTCTGCTAAACTCCCCCCCTCTCCAAACGAGGCACGTCTTGAGGATTCTTTTGTCAAGTGCAGCACTACTACTGCTGCACAGTCTAATATTTGACGCATACATACCACGGTTAGTCAGAAGTTACATGATAAAACAATAAGACTGTGGCCGGAGACCAACATTTCATACACATACTGTGCAAAGTGGGTGCGTTCCACGACACACCTTTGCATACAGACAGATAATACATTCACAACTATCATCTGACATTTCCATTTACTATCATCTGATCTCATGCTATTAGAAGTATGGAACAGACTTACCTACCATACTCATTTTACATACAGAGTTCCTTTCATCTTGGCATCATATGATTTGATCCCTATGTGGTTCTATTTGATGAAATAGACCTTCTCTTCCACTCCCAGAGTGTCTGGGGCCTCAGATCTAGCTAGGTCGCCTCCTCAGGCAGACAACTCAAACAGCAACACTGAACGCAGAGGTACTTTAAACAGCCCAGTGCACTGCAATCACTATTAAAAAAAAAGTATGACAATAACAGTAAACTTGTTCGGCAACACTAACTAGAGAACAGCCATTCGGGGAACACAGGTAAACGTGATTATAAAGTACACCAGACTTAATATATCTTCAGTACACACAGCCAAATAAATGCTTGGGAAGAACCTTCAAAGAATTGTGTGTTTCCTGTGTGTTTAGTCATCAGGCACAATAACCCTAGTATGCCTTCGCAAACAAAACCAAAAAAACACCAAGGTCACTCTGTATTGTCTGTATGGTCCAATTCAAGCCCATGCGGAACAAATGATTAAATGTGTTACACTATGGACTGGATAGAGAAGGCTATACTGTCGCAATACACATTGGCACAACAATGTCACTCTGTGTGTGAAAGAGACACCGTGGTTGGCTCCAGTGTATACAGACAGAGGTCTTTTTCATCCACTCCAGTCCCGCCGACTCCATCAGTTTCAGAGCAGTCAGTGCCAGAAAATGTTGTGCCACAGCACAGTACACCACCCACCTCAGGTTGGGGCCCTGCTCATTACTTTACAGGAAGAAAACAGGTTAAAGAAGAAGTAGGTTGAAGAAAAAGTATTGATCCCACACTGAATCTCCCTGGTAGATGAAGGGAGGAAGTAACCCTTCCCAACTTTGTGGTGTATTTATTCTGAGACGGTGAGCGAGACACAGAGTCCAGAGGGGTCTATGTGAGCCATTGTGGTTTAGTAGTGGGAACAGAATAGTGCTCTGGAGATGGGGGGAGGGCAACGGCAAGAGGGTAACAGAGGGACAAGTCAACCTTGCAGCAGAGATCTGCTAGCTTCGCTCTTCTCACAATCAGAATCACAATCTCCCATGCAGAGAGTGAGCCATTCAATTGCTGACTGACCCAGCCCTTTCATTTAGACTGGGGGGAGCAGAGCAGTTCCATTCCATCACCTCCCAACCTCATCTAGCTCTGTCTGGGCTGTCTGCTGCTCCTTCATAATCAGCTGGGATGCTGGCTGGCTGGCAACCTGGCTTCTACACACTACTCTTTTGCTGTAGCTACATAGTCAGGGAGCCTTATACAGGCAGCTGGCTGCAGCTATGGGTGGAAGGTCAATTAGATGGTGCCCTTAGAAGGGGAGTGGGCAGATAGGAGGATAGGCGGCTAGACTTCAGGAGTAGAAATGACTTCTGGTATGTCACAGACAGAAAGACATAGGGCCAGGGTTTGGGGTGGGTGGAAGGGTGCAGCAGTCTAACTGCCTCACGGGTGCTTTGTTGAATGAGATGACAAGGATCAACGGACCTACGAGTCAGAGACCCCCGTCCCCTCAATGGGCGGTATCTATGGCCCTCGTGGCCCCGTAGTGACTCGGCCCAGTGAAGATCTAACCAGGTCAGCCTTGACTGGAAACCCTGAATCTTTCTGATCTGAGTGGTGTGCAGACCCTGAAATCTGACCTGATCAACAATCTAAATGGGTGAATCGATGAAGTGAGACCATACTTTACAGTATTTGTGGGACAAAAATGATCTGTGCTTTCTTGGATTAAAATTGTAATATGGTAACGTGCCCTTTGATTTGCCAGACTATTGGTCCCCCACACACAACTTGCTTTGAATAACATCTCCGTAGAGATCATTTGTAAACAGAACAAGTCTGACCTGTTGAAATCCGATGTGAAATCAGCTCAAGTGGAACTCCCTCCTTTTATTACCAATTAAAGCTGGGGTTGCCTGGTTACAGGTGGCAGCAGAGAACAAAGATAGAGAAACTGAGGATATTTGATATTACACACCACTACCACTCATCTCTGGAGAGTTGCTCCCGCCGACGCTTATTATTACCATCACCACTGACGATTTAATGCTGCCAATTGCTGTCCGGCAAGCATACCCAACAAATGGTCTGTTTCCCTTCCCACCTGGTGTTTATAGCGGCTGTCCCAAACGCCATCCTAATCCCTACATAGGGCTATGGTCAAAAGTAGTGTACTATATGTAGGGAATTAAGTGCCATTTGGGACACAGGCAATCCCAGGCCTCCTTGGCAGTCATAAATCAATAGTACCCCACTGTACACCTCAGACAGAACGGAGGCTCTCTTTCTCTCCACAATGACTCCTAAAGCAGCTAGCCAAGTCCGCGACTGGGAGAGTTTATTGACGCACGCCGACACCGCAGAGAGAGTTATTTTAAAGTCACACACACACACACCGAGGGGGTTTCAGATGTCCTGATGTAATGGATGAATGTACAGGTAACTGCCAAAATTAAAAAAGGCAACGCTTAAGTAAATGAGTGATTCAATATACTTTGTAAGCAGGTGCTTCCACACAGGTGTGGTTCCTGAGTTAAGCTATTAACATTCCATCACACTTAGGCTTATTTTGTCTACGTCCCCATAGGATGACAATGACCCCGTCCATTGAATTGAACACTTATGGGAGATTCTGAAGCTGCGCCAAGAGACAACGGTTTCCACCACGAACAAAACACCAAATGCTGAAATTTCTCGTGGGAAAAATGGTGTCGCAGATACAGAGAGAACACACACAGAGAGAAAAAAATCTAACTTGTAATGCATATGGTGCATCTGTGAGGATAAGCCTGCAGTCAGAGGTTGCTAGGGGGTTGTGTAGCTCGTGTGTAATCATCTCCCCTCTCTCTGCCTTCTGCAGGATTCTCAGACTTCATGCCAATTCAATGCCCTTGAAAGTGTGACTCCGGTAGGGATGAGAGGGAGGGAGGGGGAGAAGTGTATGCACTTGTGTACGTGCGTGCGTTGTCGGGGAGGGGGGTGAGGAATTTGTTACTGCAAAGGAACAGTACTTCATTTGCATAAGTTTAAAAAAAAAAAAATCATTTTTAAGCCTTGATAATACATGAATCTCCAGTTGAATTCACTTACTCTATATAATATCTCCATTTGGAGAGATGTAATATCTCCATTTGTTAAGAATAGAGGAGACATGGACTGTGATTCGAGCAGTGGGAAACAAGAGAGGTATGGTTTGCTGTGACTGGAGGCTGTGGACGGTCATTAAGTATTCCCTTAGTGAAAAAAAAATAGCACCTTTCATGGTGGTATGGAAGCAGTGGGTCAACCTGATCTTGAATCTATTAAAAGAAGGCCCATCATACATGCTTGAAACCTCCCGCCTAATCTTATCTCCAAAGCAGCACAGTCACACAAATTAACATTCCTATACACTTTCCAACCATCTGAGAATAGGATTCGGGCTCTCTCACGGGAAACATACAGACACACACGTACATGCACAAGCATGCGCACACGCATAAGAGCACTCATATACGAGTGCACACACACAGGAAATCAATTCTAAGCTTCAGTTACAACACAAAGCTTTGGTTCTCAACAACAGAAATATACAAATCATGAATCAAACTTCTGTGAATGGTTACGCTTAGTTGACACTTAAGCATTTCTACTGGCCTGAGTTCGGTTATTACCTCTTTTTATTGGGGGTGAAAAAGACAAAACAGACCCCTGTCCGAGTGGTAAAAATTTAAATAGCTCATGTGGTAAAAATTTAAATAGCTCATGTCCTGGCAGCTGAGATAGAGAAGAAATGGCTGTAAAATGACATGCTCACTTATTGGCAGACTTTGTGGAACTTGGTTGGTACCTTGAGAAACTAGAGTGAAATATTCCAAATCAGAAAGGGAATAACAGTGCACCCACAGCCAACAACAGACATATTATTCACTCAGTACACTAGAAGACTAATTAGTAGTCATTCAAAACTGCTTGTGTGAAAATATTCTAAAATCAGTTTGATTGTAAATAATCATATTTTTCCCCATCCACATACAATTTATTAGCATACCAATAGCAACATAGAACTTGTAGGAGTGAAATCCTATCGGGACACAATTTGAGAAGGTGACTAGAATGTTCTCCATAAGCAGCACTGGAAACAACGAGTATAATTTACTTCATACACTAGATATACATCCCCCATTTCTCTCCTTTCATATTCAGGAAGTTGCCGTTGCAATCTGTGATTGCCACACCCATTTTCGTGCACTTTTAAATTCATGATGGATATCAATCGATTCTTGAATACAACTTCTACATTCCATATGAGCTTAGTTTCAATTGCCTTACCCAATCAGAACCCAAAATGTAAACTTGTTTTACTCCTTTGTAAACAGAACATTGGCCCAACGCTCTAACCACTAGGCTACCTGCCGCCCCAAGATGACTGATTACAATGTAATGTAAAGATCAGTCAGAATTAGTAACAGTATTAAAATATAAACAAATATAACTGGTTCAAATTCTATCCAGTCACACGTGTATCACAGGACCTTAAAATAAGTCAGGGGAACAGCTGAGACTTTGTAGAAAGACGTCTATACATACAGGCCAGTGGAAATCTCTAATCTCTAAGAATCCTATGTCTTCGAAGTAAGAGTAAAGACAACCATAGACTTTGATTCCTCTCCTCATTGCAGGAACTTGAACCTGAAGAGTCAAACGGAACTGTATGTTGTGCAAATACAACCTCCCCATCATAATGTTGGCTGACTGGACACAAATAAACACAAAAATAGAGAAAATATATAGTAGGTCTAATACTACTTCCTATATAATTTCCCCAAAACTTCTGCAGTATGACTTTAGAAGAGCATTAGATTATATAGTGGCTGGGGCATGACGCTCTGTGCTGTGCGTGTTGTCCCATCAGTGGAGGCATGATGCATGAAGGACAGCCATGCAGCCAGACAGCATAGGAGATCCCCCTGGATTAGTCACACTCGAAGGCCCCACGCTGCTCACAGACTCCCCTCACAGCACCGCTACCACTCTCGCTATGCATCCCAATCCCCACCACCACATCATTACCATACAGAACACATAATGGAGCTATAGACTGCCAGCAGACAAAAATACAGCCCAAAGTCACCACCGCCAGGGCAGTGCAATACAGCACTAGAAATAATAGAACACACATACAGGCCTCAACCAATAACAGCCACTCTCCACCAACACAACCGCAGAGTTAATACAATAACGTGTCGATACAGAACACTGTAACAGCACATAAACAGTACAGCCACATTAATCACTATAATGACAACAATTATAACCATAAAAATACATTACTGTATATATAGTCTTTAAATAGACAATACCACACACAAAGAAAAATAAAAACAATGTACAGCTAGCTGCAAGCTACACTGAACAAAAATATGAAGACAGCACGTGAAGTGTTGGTCCCATGAGCTGGAAATACAAGATGCCAGAAATGTTCCTTAAGCACAAAAAACCCTCACATTTTGTGCACAAATTTGCTTACATCCCTGTCAGTGAGCGCGTCTCCTTTACCAAGATAATCCCTCCACCTGTCAGGTGTGGCATATGAAGAAGCTGATTAAACAGCATGATTATTACACTGGTGCACCTTGTGCTGGGGACGATAAAAGGCCAATCTAACATGTGAAATGTTGTCACACAACCACTGATGTCTCAAGTTTTGCGGGAGCGTGCACATGGCATGCCGAGTGCAGGAATGCCCACCAGAGCATGGTCCTTCTGTAGCTCAGTTGGTAGAGCATGGCGTTTGTAACGCCAGGGTAGTGGGTTCGATTCCCGGGACCACCCATACGTAGAATGTATGCACACATGACTGTAAGTCGCTTTGGATAAAAGCGTCTGCTAAATGGCATATATTATTATTATTATATTAGAGCTGTTGCCAGATGATTTCAATTGACTGATTTCCTCATATGAACTGTAACTCTGTAAAATCAATTAAATTATTGCATGTTGCATTTATATTTTTGTTCAGTATTAGTATTTCACTGTCATTGACAAATCATGTGACAATTAGCATTTTCTTTCATTTGAGCAATGATCAATATATGGCCACAAATCACCTAACTACAAGTGCTGTGTCCAATCCCAGGGAAATGGTGGTATACGCTGAACTCCACAAACTCTCCATATCCCCTTTTCATTGCTGTGCTCTGCCCGTGAGAGTGAAGTCATTTGAAGTGGCAAGTTGAGAGCACAGAAAATACACAGAGCCCTTGGCTTTGGTGTAGCAGTGACTTAAATGACTTTACAGTTTACGAGGTGGAAAAGGAGGGAGCTGAGGAACTTACCACAGCGTTACTGCTACTATAGGCCTAATGTGCTTTCCAAACCCTTTATCTATAATGAATTTAACAGGAAACGAGATACCGGATAGAGAGCATTAGATGCGTGGCAGGGAAGTCAACTCACATTTAATCAGTTGGCCGGGTGCAATAATACCTGCTGTAGTCAGGTTCTGTGTGTAGCTAGTCTACTTTGTGTCTTCACTAAGGAACAAATCTCTCTTATCCCTTTTCTTTCTCTAAGAGCATCTCTCCTTGTAGGTTGTTGTGGGAAATGATATGTTACAGGTGTCTGGCTCAACAAAGTGGAACGGAAAGCGTCAGGATTCACACACGTTGGTAACTACGTTGACAGGACCTAATCTTCAACAGGAATAACAGCACAGCTATTTCCATACTTTCTTTATATATTGTTTTTGTAACAGTAGTTGTTACACTTGTCCCGTCGCTGCTACTCCACTACAGACTCAGGAGAGGCGAAGGTGGAGAGCAGTGCGTCCTCCGAAACACGGCCCTGCCAAACCGCACTGCTTCTTGACATACTGCCCGCTTAACACGGGAGCCAGCCACACACCATCCAGCTGGCCCGTCACAAGGAGTCGCTAGAGCACAATGGGACAAGGAAGTCCTGGCCGGCCAAACCCCTCTCCCTAACCTGGACGATGCTTGGCCAATTGTGCGCAGCCTCATGGGTCTCCCGGTTACGGCCGGCTCTGATACAGCCTGGGATCGAACCCGGAGCTGTAGTGACACCTCAAGCACTGCTTTAGACTGCTGTGCCACTCGGGAGGCATATTTCCATTCTTCTGATATCTGTCTGTCTCCAAACAAGTGGAGGTGTAAAATTAAGCTCATTGCACTCGCTGTCCATGATGAAATACTTATATATATTAATAGTTTAAAAATAGTTGAATATTAATGCTTACTCATTATAAAGTGTTAGCGATATTTCCATTCCTTTGATAGCTGACTGACTGGCTTCCAACAGAGTGCCAAGAGGAGTTGTAAAAGAAGCTCGTCTCCCTCGCTGTCCATTAACTTATTAAAGTCTTATTCCGAGGTCCATTAAGATGGCCTCCATGTCCCAAATGACAAACAGCAACCTCTAGGTATTTCTGACAGCATATAAATCAAACTGAGCTATAAACAATACTTGAAGACCAGGAACTGCATGACAAAAAAATCATTTGAGACTCCAAGCCCAAAATGTCACGAGGGGTAAAAATAATTCTCTCATGAAATTGTCGCTATTAATCACCGCCCGCAACTGACTGCACCCAAATACATTTAGGGGCCCTCATATAGTCACTTTTAAAAGAGTGATTCAACTTTTAATAAATCCCCCTCCATCTTAATTATTTTTTAAACAGTCAGTTGCGATTCACTGGGTTGTGGGCCAGAGAGGTCTCTTCCTCTTTTAATGAAATCAAAACCGAACAGAAAGTGTGTAAAGGTGGCAGAGAGGACCTGTGGCTATAGGCCTGTGAGAGCTGAGCTTCCCATCCATGCCTGGCTGGTAATGCCTCATTAGAAACCCTCCTCTGCACATTTTAATAGCAGCACCACTAACACAATTAGCAAACATTCATGTCAACATTTTTAATTTGCTAGACTAAAACTGACATCTAGTTTCAACCATTCACCTCTTAACAAAGTTTGATTGTTATTTTCAAAGTTGTTTGTGAGCACAAAACTGTAGTTGAGATATGCTAACCTCACATTTATTCATCAAGGTTAGGCTTGGAAGTTAAAGCTCTAATGTACTGCACCTTGAAATCCTACCCTTATCGAAACCAGTACTGTTAACACTCCTAACCTCAAAAATGCACTCTTAAAGTTAAACCCCTCTTAAATTGTTAGCATAGGACTTTCAAATCCTAACCTTGTTTTCAGATTGAGATGTTAAAAAGTATCATATGGGAGCTGTGGCAGTTTAATATATTTTATACAGCAAGCATAGCACTACTTAAAAAGATCACACCACATGTGGATATTCAGCAAGGTAAAGACAATCTGCCTGTGTAAGAATCCATTATGTAACATCAGCTTGGAGCCACATACACGACATACAAAAGTATTTGGACACCCTTTCAAATTAGGAGAAAGAGGAGGGAGGGAAGCGCTACTAAGGTACACAATAGTACATTTTGGTAGATGGAAGGTGCTCTTTGGTAAAAGGGGTAAATTGGTCATAAAAAGAAAGGAGGACCAAGGCACTCTTCATATAATTAATTAAAATGCCTTTATTTGTATGGCATGTTCAATAGAAACAAAGTTTTTTAAAAACGACGCATTTCGGCTGCATGGCCTTCGTCAAGGAGTACCAAAAAAAAGGAATACAATGTCCTCTTTTGAACAGCTTTTCCAATTAGCCCTAACTGAAAGAAGGAGTGGTCACAAAATTGATTGGACACACCTAGTAAGCAATAATATACACATTAAAAGGTGAAATGCTGTAGCTATGTTATCGTAAAGATACAACTCCAAGCTAGAAGTATCAGAACACTTAGAAAGGTAGTTCTAACCTTAAATATGACTGGGAGAAGTGTCAAGAATAAGAAAGCAATATATTCCCTAGTACACAGCAAAACATGAACAGTCTAAACATAGCTGAGGGCAATTGAGCAAAATGTCCACTAGATGACCGCAAATGGACCCATCACGACCCTTCAGGAAGGGTGAGAAATCCATATCATCATTTAAACCAGGGTATTTAGTGGCCTGTAGTTTGTAAATCCAAAAACTTTCCCTTTGGTTTAACTGTTTGACGGTCCCCTTTTCTAATAGAGGCCGGAATATGATCAATACCCATAGCTTGTAGGGAGGCAGGATTGCCATAGTGTAAGGACTTAGTAGTGCCTTGGCATGGGGTAGTCTTCAGTGACTACCCGTATGGCGTACTTGTGTTCCGCTAAGCGGTCTTGAAGGCGTCTCTTTGTCCATCTAATATAGAACACCTTGCACTGTGGACATTCCAATCTGTAGATGACATGAGTGGTTTTACAGTTAATGAAATGCTTGACGTAATACTCCATTTTGGAAGCTGTGTCAACAAAATACTTCTTCTGTGCAATATTACTGCAATGGTTGCAATGGTTACATTTAAAATGGGCCCTTGGGTTTGTGGTCAAGCCAAGTTTTTTGAGAGTCACCCGGAAGATAACTGTGGACTAATTTGTCATTTAGGGTAGGACATCTCTTAAAGCTTATGACTGGTGGCTCAGGAAAGACTTGGCGTGAATGAGTATCTTCAGATTTCATTATTAACAAATTCGGGGAATAGTACAGTAAAACAAAATGAACAGTGTAATGTTTAGATTCAGTCGTGACAGGTGAACTGTTGTGCCCTCAACTTTGGTCCCATAATCTGATTGCCACCATGGTTCTGCATATGCTTTTCATATTTCTTCTGTAAGAAATATCTGAATTTAGCCCGATCCATACAGGCCAATTTCCACGCGTTTAAAGGGTTAACAAGGTCTCCCACAATGACTAACAGCTGGTTCAGTAAATAAAAGTCAGTGCTAACAAGTGTATGATAAGGTCACCCAGTGCTCCAGGTTGAGTTGAAGTTCAGACAGTGCAGTGTTTCTCTAGGAGCCGATGCATTGACCCTGCCTCAAAGCCAATCTCCACAGATGGCTATGCACACCTCCCAGCAGCGTGGGGGAAAAAATCCATTGTGAGGAGTCATTGGCAGTGCCGGCATGAAAATGTGCAGAAAAATAATATTTGTGTTTGGAGTGAACTCAGATGGGCAGAGGTCACATTGCACTGTACAGTAGCAATAAGACGAAGGGATGAATTACAACAACTCCACCAACAGACGTGGTATTTTTACAACCTTCTCTCCATTTCTCAGCGTCTACAGCAACAGCCTTCTCTCCATTTCTTAGTCTACCATAGCAGCCTGAGGGGAATGCAGAAGCAGAGGGTAAAATAGCTACAGACTGCAGGTGGGGTTTACAGTGTGTGTGTGTGTGTGTTGGTCTCAAATGGCAACCTATTCCCTATATAGTGCACTACTTTTGCCAGGACACTCAAAAGTACTGCACTACATAAGGAAGAGGGTTCCATTTGGGACACAGCCTGTATCTTCCATCAGGGCCCAATGCTCTCAAAAACAAGACGTCACAGTCAAGGGAACTACATCTCTGGAAGAGCAAAGCGGTCTAAAAATTCTCCTCTCCTGCACAATGCGAGCCCCGATGCCGATATCCCCATCCAGAGCTGGGTCAGAACTCCTGGGAGAGATGCACAGATTCTGTTCTAGTGATGTACCACCTCCTTCACAAGGTGTGTGAACGATCCAGCCACCAGTCAGCTATTCCCTCCCTAGCTTGACAAATATATAGGTCAGAATAGACAAATTCAACTTTGTCCACTGTGGTTACCTTTCACACACTTTTGTCATTCAGTCCATGCCAGCTAGCCCCAGCAGACCAGTCTCGGCAGCCAGAAACAAGATTAACTTTAATTACTTGAGAACAACATCTAAACTCAATGTACCGGTAAATTAACAGCTAAAGAGAAAAAGCGAGAAATAGGATAACCGTTGGGACTTTTCCTGGCATCAACGTAAAGTACCCTGCACTAAACAGGTTCAGGTTTAGTTGCGAGCTCCAAGACTGCTAAATATTTGTCGGTTGGCAACAGAACAGTACCACTGATTCAGACCAGGGACATCACCATAGAGGAATAGAAGAAAACCCACAACAACAAGTCAAACCTTCACAGACAATAATGAAGGATACATTTGTTGCTGATTTATATCGCAAAACTTTTAACTAGAACCCCCACAATCCGCTGAAGATAAAGGATGTGACAAGAGTTCTGATTGCTACTTGGCCAGTGATGACTTCTACTAGCCTCAGTCTACACGAGATGGTTTTAGTGTTTAATCATGAGCACAGGTTCATTGGTGCCTGATAAAGGGAATAGTCTTGTTCCACATTACATTGAATAGGCATCCTTAACCCAGGGCTGAAACTGATCTTAGACATCTATTGATTTCCAGAGTATGATCTTAGACAGACCCATGCATCTTGGCCCGCCGGTGCGTCACTTCAGCTAATCTAATTCTCCGGGGGAGGGGAATATTTATTCTCGTTGCATTTTGAGTGGCCTATACTTTACGTTATTTCACGTTTAGAAAAACACCATTCATTAAATCAGCATACAAAGCAACACTTTTTATAGCAATTCACTTCACTATATTAACAGATCAGTAAAGTACAGTATAAGAGTACTAGCCTGTTTGTCCATCTGATATAATTGGAAAGGAAATATGAGCGCACACTAAACCCAAAGACATAGGCTGCGTTCTCAAATAGCACCCAATTCCCTAAATAGTGCACTACTTTTGACCAGGACCCGTAAGGCTCTGGTCAAAAGTAGTGCACTGTATAGTGTGCCATTTGGGACGCCACCATAGAACAGCTGTGCAGACCAGACACTACAGCCTGTGACATACAGTATCTATTTGTTACATTATTGCAATTAGGAAACGTGGATAAACGCACCTTTGGCTGACGAAGACCCATAAAAATGTCAGCGCAGGTAGACATTTATCAGGCGAGGGCCACTGCACCGGTGCTGCTACACCTACAAAACAAGATACGCTTTTTTAAGGACAGTTGCTTCATCAGATAATAGGTTTAGTGTCTCGGCACAAATCATGTACTCTACTTTCTTGAAATATGATTGAAGTAGGTAGGTCACTATACAACATCAGTGGAGACAAATGATTATACAACATGTTTGATCTGTTGTCTGGCTGCGAAACCCAGTAAAATACCTCTTCCATGTCTTCTCACATTTCCAAATGATCATTCGTTTCAACCAGCCAGTTCACCATTGAAGCAGTCTCAGTCACAGGGAGCTTATGTTCATGTAAAGCCACAGCATTATTGAATACTCGTTTCTGATTGGTTAGAAGGGCATTCTAGAATGGACATTAAAACCAGATATCGGGACAGTTGGAAAAGATATAATCGGGGACACCTTGTAATCATGTCACAATAAGAGCCTACACATTTATACCGTACTTGCTACAAAGTTAAAAGAACGCTAAAACCATACAAACCAAAATTGGATACGTTATAAAAACACAGGTCGAATGAGTGGGGGAAAAAAACTTAGCTAGCATTGATTTGTTTTTACGGAGACAGTTTGATGGAACATCTGATGACCTAACGTGATGAATATGAATATCTGGTCCCAGTCATGACGCACATGGCACTATGCTGTCAAATCCTCCCAAGTTTCTACTTTGACCAGCTGTTTAACTGATATTTTTGATTTGGTTATCATATTGGCAGGTTTTCCAGCAATAAACTATTTAGCTAGCTTCTAGTCTAGTGTTTGATATGCAATGTGATCTCCTCGTAATAAACAGTGTTGAGTCTCCTGATGAGAATGAACACTTTTACTTTTCGAGCCATGCCAGGCAAAATTGTGTGGTATCCAAATAAATGTCAATAGAAAACAGCCACTAGTATTGTTAGATTTGTCAACTGTGCTATAAGCGGGATAAACAGCTTAAACAAATGCAACAGAACAAACGTTGCTGTTATTCTGGCTGCAGAGGTCGTGACTGTGTAAGCCGTAGCTAGCTAGCAAGCAAGGGATGAGAAAGTCGCTAGCGAGCCAGGCAACGAAACAAATTACGAACGACTGGGACGCGTCTCCAGCAACTGAAAGATTAAAGTATGAATTTGCTTATATGAATTTAAATATCAAATATATTTTATTTCTACTGGTAAATGTGTGCTTATATTTTTTGTTTTATTTGGCAACTGTGGTATAAGCGGAATAAACGCAAAGGAATAATGTTCCTGTTATTCTGGCTGCAGAGGTTGTGACTGTGTAGCTAGATAGTTTGCTGCAAGCGAAGGATAAGAACGTTGCCACTGAGCTTGGCAATGGTAATTAAAGAACGAAGGACTGGGTCGCGTCCATAAATATCGAACTAATTGAACAAATGACAGGTTCGCGTTTCTAGCAACCTAAAGATGAGAAAGTGTATATTTGTTAATACAAATAAAACAAAAAATATATTTTTACCGGTAAATGTGTGCTTTCATATTGTTTTCTTTGGCAACTGTGGTATTTGCGGGATAAACGCCTCCGTTCTGTTCATTACCTTGGAAAGATTAGCCTTAGAAGCTTAGACATAAGGACATATACATGAAAACAGCATACAGTACGTGTACTGTATGAGCTGGTTTCATCCAAATTTGAATAAAAACTTGATGTTCACTGTTCGGGAACTTGAAAAAGGAAAGTGTAATTCTATAGAGTGAAATGTCAACACAGCCGTAGCCACTAGATTGGTGACCTTTACCCTCTTAGCCAAGGTTCCACACACAGACCGACTCCCACCACATTCCACACACACAGGGAATGGACCCTGGTTACACACAGTGGTGGTGTGTTGAGTCACTGACTGACTGAGCAGGACTATAAAAGAGCACTAGGAGGGCTGCGAGCGAGGCTAGCAGCGCATTGAGACTGGACTGTATGTGACAGGGTAGCAGGGTTCCGTGTTGGGTCTTGCTGCCCTAGCTGTTCAGAGGAAGACGAGAGAGATACTGGCTGTGAGGACAGCACCTCCAGCTGAGCACCTGCCATCTCTCCTCTTTTCCCCATTCTCCGCCTTTCCCTTACTGTGTCTCACGAGGTCACAAGCACACCCGTAGAGCAAACAGGGACAGGACACACACCAGAGACAACACCAGTCCCTCGCTCCACCAGCACATCTGCCAGGGCTTAATCCCACTGTCATCTGCTGCAGGAATTTTGATCTTTAAAAAAGATTATGCTCCCAATAAACGAAAGAGGGGAAAAAAAGAATCCTATTTTTATCCCATTGCACCAAATCATTTAATTCCTGGTTTGGTTGCTCCCCTGATGTCAAATTAAATAGTAATGAATGCAGGGTTAGCTGCAGTAAAAAGTGTATATGCAGAAAATCACTTGCAGTGAAAAAGCAAAGAAGCCTGCCTTGTCTAAAACAAAATACATTTTTCAAATCCTGGGAGCCCTGTACAGGCAAACTGACAGCAGCGGCCTCATTCACTGAGGCGCGCATATATACACACACACACACACACAAATCTTTTATGCAACAGCACCTAAGCTAACGTTAAGGAGGTAGGTGACTCAAAGCTAAAAATTAACACAGATATTGTTAACAAGCAGAGTAAAAGTTTCCTTTTAAATGGTCCTGAGGGATACGTTTGAGAAGACTGGCACCGTAGAAAATGGCTCCAAATCACCTCAGACTGACCCATTATCCAGGCACAATGGCGTCTTAGTTTTAGTAGAAACATCAGCCGGTTGTATTAAAACAATATTCCTTATTGTTACAGGAGGGAGAGTGATGGAATAATAACACTTGGCTCACACAGGGGATATGACTTGTTTGAATGTCGCAAATAGCTGCTTTAAAATTGTGGGATAGGGAGTTTCCACAAGGCAACAACTGCGTCGCAAATGGCAACCTATTCCCCACATACTGATGCGCTACTTTTGACCAGGGCCCATAATGTACTATACAGGGGAAAAGGTGCCATTTTGGAAGCAGGCAGCATCTTTCTACCCAAAGACCAGAGAGGAGGTTCGTGTTTCACTGCCCTGAAACCACTGCCTCCTTCAGACACAAAGGAACAGTCTTTAAATACGTTGTGGTCCTTTAAAAAAACCCGAAATAATTTGTTACAAGGAGATCTCTATAGCAGTTCTGTTTCTAGAAATAATGCAGCGCAGAATGACACACGGAAACATACACTTCTGTTTTTCCATGTCGTATGTTAGCCAAGCCTTTCTGGATAAGTGGAATCATTATTTTTCCATTGAGAGTAAATGCATGCACCCCCTTTACACACTCAGACAGACAGGCAGCTTCCTTAAATAGAGATGGGAGTGGGTTGGGCAAGACGAATGCAGCCATGGAAATTTTTAAAAAGGCGTGTCATTTGCTGGTGCCTATAATCGATTAAAAAGCCATTTGCTCCTCCGGTCCCGTTCCTGGCCTGCACTCCTAAATGACAGCCCCACAGAGCCATATGGCGGGGTCAGAGTGGCCCAGCCTGTGACCCAGCCAGTCCTCCCTAGCTTCTGTCACAGTCTGCTAGGCACCTGGAAAGCACCCATGCAGACCCCTCCATCTCTGGCAGACAGTCCAGGCCCTCCTGACCCAGATCTCACTACCCCATCAACACCACACTCCTTCGACATGGGCGAGGAGAATCAGGACCAGGACAGCTGTATGGCAGACACAGCGCAGACAGCCAAGCCTCACCAGCAGTTAGTGACATTTCACAGACCTGCGAATGACCTCAAACATACTGCATGTGTGCAACATATTTAGTCACCTGCTGTGAGTGTGGAGGGAGGGGCGTTGAGCCAGATATCTCAGTTAAGGGGTAAGGGTTAAGAGAGTGGAGGTTGCGGGGTAAGGAGAGTCAAGGGGAGAACAAGATGGACAGGCTGGTCGTGTTGTGACATTCAGACCATGTTAAATCTTACTGCCTGTCACACTAATCTGACTGACAGGACAAACAGCTCAGACTGCCATTCCATGTGATGTTTGCTTGGACAAATGCTCATGTCCTGTCCACATGGCTATGGGTACTACTACCGTTGACTTTAGAGAACTAAAGGTGACTGAACTCTTAACACCGTCTCTCCTTGGCACTGGGCTCCCCCCGCCCACAGTGAACACTAAGTGGGCGCGACACAGAGCAAGGTTTTTTTTGTCAAATGTTTTTAGCTCAGAAAACTTGTGACTTATCCAAACTGCCCACTTTGCGCAAGTCGGTGTGAATGCGATGTCTTCAAATCAAATTATATTTGTCACATGTGCCGAATACAACAGAACTTACCGTGAATTTTTTAAATTTTTAAATTTTTATTTCACCTTTATTTAACCAGGTAGGCTAGTTGAGAACAAGTTCTCATTTACAACTGCGACCTGGCCAAGATAAAGCATAGCAGTGTGAACAGACAACACAGAGTTACTGTTAAGTCAATAACACAGTAGAAAAAAAGGGGAGTCTATATACAATGTGTGCAAAAGGCATGAGGAGGTAGGGGAATAATTACAATATTGCAGATTAACACTGGAGTGATAAATGATCAGATGATCATTTACAGGTAGAGATATTGGTGTGCAAAAGAGCAGAAAAGTAAATAAATAAAAACTGTGGGGATGAGGTAGGTGAAAATGGGTGGGCTATTTACCAATAGATTATGTACAGCTGCAGCGATCGGTTAGCTGCTCAGCTAGCTGATGTTTGAAGTTGGTGAGGGAGATAAGTCTCCAACTTCAGCGATTTTTGCAATTCGTTCCAGTCACAGGCAGCAGAGTACTGGAACGAAAGGCGGCCGAATGAGGTGTTGGCTTTAGGGATGATCAGTGAGATACACCTGCTGGAGCGCGTGCTACGGATGGGTGTTGCCATCGTGACCAGTGAACTGAGATAAGGCGGAGCTTTACCTAGCATGGCCTTGTAGATGACCTGGAGCCAGTGGGTCTGGCGACGAATATGTAGCAAGGGCCAGCCGACTAGAGCATACAAGTCGCAGTGGTGGGTAGTATAAGGTGCTTTAGTGACAAAACGGATGGCACTGTGATAAACTGCATCCAGTTTGCTGAGTAGAGTGTTGGAAGCGATTTTGTAGATGACATCGCCGAAGTCGAGGATCGGTAGGATAGTCAGTTTTACTAGGGTAAGCTTGGCGGCGTGAGTGAAGGAGGCTTTGTTGCGGAATAGAAAGCCGACTCTTGATTTGATTTTCGATTGGAGATGTTTGATATGGGTCTGGAAGGAGAGTTTGCAGTCTAGCCAGACACCTAGGTACTTATAGGTGTCCACATATTCAAGGTCGGAACCATCCAGTGTGGTGATGCTAGTCGGGCATGCGGGTGCAGGCAGCGATCGGTTGAAAAGCATGCATTTGGTTTTACTCGCGTTTAAGAGCAGTTGGAGGCCACGGAAGGAGTGTTGTATGGCATTGAAGCTCGTTTGGAGGTTAGATAGCACAGTGTCCAATGACGGGCCGAAAGTATATAGAATGGTGTCGTCTGCGTAGAGGTGGATCAGGGAATCGCCCGCAGCAAGACCAACATCATTGATATATACAGAGAAAAGAGTCAGCCCGAGAATTGAACCCTGTGGCACCCCCATAGAGACTGCCAGAGGACCGGACAGCATGCCCTCCGATTTGACACACTGAACTCTGTCTGCAAAGTAATTGGTGAGCCAGGCAAGGCAGTCATCCGAAAAACCAAGGCTACTGAGTCTGCCGATAAGAATCTGGTGATTGACAGAGTCGAAAGCCTTGGCGAGGTCGATGAAGACTGCTGCACAGTACCGTCTTTTATCGATGGCGGTTATGATGTCGTTTAGTACCTTGAGTGTGGCTGAGGTGCACCCGTGACCGGCTCGGAAACCAGATTGCATAGCGGAGAAGGTACGGTGGGATTCGAGATGGTCAGTGACCTGTTTGTTGACTTGGCTTTCGAAGACCTTAGATAGGCAGGGCAGAATGGATATAGGTCTGTAACAGTTTGGGTCCAGGGTGTCTCCCCCTTTGAAGAGGGGGATGACTGCGGCAGCTTTCCAATCCTTGGGGATCTCAGACGATATGAAAGGGAGGTTGAACAGGCTGGTAATAGGGGTTGCGACAATGGCGGCGGATAGTTTCAGAAATAGAGGGTCCAGATTGTCAAGCCCAGCTGATTTATACGGGTCCAGGTTTTGCAGCTCTTTCAGAACATCTGTTATCTGGATTTGGGTAAAGGAGAACCTGGAGAGGCTTGGGCGAGGAGCTGCGGGGGGGCCGGAGCTGTTGGCCGAGGTAGGAGTGGCCAGGCGGAAGGCATGGCCAGCCGTTGAGAAATGCTTGTTGAAGCTTTCGATAATCATGGATTTGTCGGTGGTGACCGTGTTCCCTAGCCTCAGTGCAGTGGGCAGCTGGGAGGAGGTGCTCTTGTTCTCCATGGACTTCACAGTGTCCCAGAACTTTTTGGAGTTGGAGCTACAGGATGCAAACTTCTGCCTGAAGAAGCTGGCCTTAGCTTTCCTGACTGACTCCGTGTATTGGTTCCTGACTTCCCTGAACAGTTGCATATTGCGGGGACTGTGCGATGCTATTGCAGTCCGCCACAGGATGTTTTTGTGCTGGTCGAGGGCAGTCAGGTCTGGAGTGAACCAAGGGCTGTATCTGTTCTTAGTTCTGCATTTTTTGAACGGAGCATGCTTATCTAAAATGGTGAGGAAGTTACTCTTAAAGAATGACCAGGCATCCTCAACAGACGGGATGAGGTCAATGTCCTTCCAGGATACCCGGGCCAGGTCGATTAGAAAGGCCTGCTCACAGAAGTGTTTTAGGGAACGTTTGACAGTGATGAGGGGTGGTCGTTTGACTGCGGCACCGTAGCGGATACAGGCAATGAGGCAGTGGTCGCTGAGATCCTGGTTGAAGACAGCGGAGGTTTATTTGGAGGGCCAGTTGGTCAGGATGACGTCTATGAGGGTGCCCTTGCTTACAGAGTTAGGGTTGTACCTGGTGGGTTCCTTGATGATTTGTGTGAGATTGAGGGCATCTAGCTTAGATTGTAGGACTGCCGGGGTGTTAAGCATATCCCAGTTTAGGTCACCTAACAGAACAAACTCTGAGGCTAGATGGGGGGCAATCAATTCACAAATGGTGTCCAGGGCACAGCTGGGAGCTGAGGGGGGTCGGTAGCAGGCGGCAACAGTGAGAGATTTATTTCTGGAGAGAGTAATTTTCAGAATTAGTAGTTCGAACTGTTTGGGTATGGACCTGGAAAGTAAGCCTGCAAAGTAATTTCAATCTCTGCAGTAGACTGCAACTCCTCCCCCTTTGGCAGTTATATCTTGACGGAAGATGTTATAGTTGGGTATGGAAATCTCTGAATTTTTGGTGGCCTTCCTGAGCCAGGATTCAGACACGGCAAGGACATCAGGGTTAGCAGAGTGTGCTAAAGCAGTGAGTAAAACAAACTTAGGGAGGAGGCTTCTGACGTTGACATGCATGAAACCAAGGCCTTTTCGATCACAGAAGTCAACAAATGAGGGTGCCTGGGGACATGCAGGGCCTGGGTTTACCTCCACATCACCCACGGAACAGAGAAGGAGTAGTATAAGGGTGCGGCAAAAGGCTATCAAAACTGGTCGCCTAGAGCGTGGGGGACAGAGAATAAGAGGAGCAGGTTTCTGGGCATGGTAGAATATATTCAGGGCATAATGCGCAGACAGGGGTATGGTGGGGTGCGGGTACGGCGGAGGTAAGCCCAGGCACTGGGTGATGATGAGAGGTTTTATCTCTGGACATGCTAGTTGTAATGGGTGTCACCGCATATTTGGGAGGTGGGACAAAGGAGGTATCAGGGGTATGAGGAGTGGGACTAGGGGCTCCATAGTGAACTAAAACAATGATAACTAACCTGAGCAACAGTATACAAGGCATATTGACATTTGAGAGAGACATACAGCGAGGCATACAGTAATCACAGGTGTTGAATTGGGAAAGCTAGCTAAAACAGTGGGTAAGACAACAGCTAATCAGCTAGCATAACAACAGCAGGTAAAATGGCATTGACTAGGCAACGGGGCCGACAGATAAATCAAACAAGCAGAATGGAGTACCGTGATTAATGGACAGTCCAGCGTGCATCAGCTATGTAGCCAAGTGATCAGAGTCCAGGGGCAGCGGTGGATGGGGCAGGGGGGCTGGACTGGCGAGTGTTGTCCAGGTTAAAAAAAACTAACAATGACTAAGTAGCTTTTAACTAGTTAGCTGGTTCGCTTCTGGAGGTTCTTGAGTGTGTTCTAAAAATTAAAAATAATAGCGATTCCGTATCACATTGGGTGAGGCAGGTTTCCGGAAGGTATAAACAAATTTTTTTTTAAATCGGGAAGAGATAGAAAGTACATATGGGCCACTGCGATGCAGACGGTTAGCAGGCCTGTGCTAACAAGCTAACAGATTAGCAGGCCGGGGTAAACAAGGTAGTAGTTAGCGGACCTGGGCTAAACAAGCTAGCAGTTAGCATGCCGAATTAGCAAGCAAGGAGATAGCGAGGGCTAGAGAGTTAGCCTTTGGAGGACGTCGCGATGGGGTGAGTCTGTTTATTCCTCTTCATGCAGTGACATCGATAGACCGGTCGTGGATCCGGGTATAGAAGCCCAGGAGTATGCTAGGAACACAGGAGCTCTGGCTGGGCTAGCTTCAAGCTACGTGGGTGGAAACGCTAGCCAGGAGTAAACAACCAGGGTTGCGGTTTAGCTCGACAGCTAGTTGTGAAGATCCAGCTGAAAAAAGTGTTCCGTTTGCGGAGGGAATCCGGGGATAAAAAGAAAATAGGTCCGTTATGCTCTGGTTAGCGTCGCGTTGTTCGAACTGGCGAGAGCTTTCCGAGCTAAAGGTTAGCTGATGACCGGTTAGCTGAAGACCGCTAGCATAGCTGGCTAGCTTCAGTTGAAGGGTTCCGGTTTCGAAGTAAATATAAATACTTTTATTTATTTATTTTACTTTTATTGGTACAAGACTACAGCGACAAATTAAGTTACTTAAATGCTGTCTTTGGGGAGTTGACACCGATGATTTCAATGGTTTTGATAGCATTTAGCGACTTTTCCCACTCAATTCTGTAGCAACGAGAGTGGGAGAAGCTGAAAAATAGCTGGCAACACTGGATGAATGGTTCTGACGACAAGTTCTGCTTCACTACACCAAAACACATTGTCGATCATGAAAATTCAAGATTCAAGTTACATGTCATTTGCGGCACGCATGATCATGAGCAAAGTCATTGTAGCCTGTCATGCCTGCCAGCAGGCCATCTCCGAAAAGGTTGCACCGTGTCCCTTACAATGCAGAATATGCATACCAACTAGCTTTGAAAAGTTATCCATATAACCAGTGTGTCATTATTTCTATGGCAGATTCAAATGCAACTTATGGAATGGCGAAGTTGAAGATGGGCCAGTGGTTTCTATCTGCAATGTTTTCCCTAAACCAATGCTTATGACAAATCCAGCTTCAGAGCCAACCACAGGGCTAAATGGCTAATCTTTTGAATGGCGTGTAGCCCTAGTCTGAAGTCCTGAGCACTCCGGATCAAGGATCTCTTTGTATTTTGCACCGTTCATCTTTCCCTCAATCCTGCCTAGTCTCCCAGTCCATACCACTGAAAAACATCCCCACAGCATGATGCTGCCACCACCGTGCTTCACCATAGGGATGGTGCCAAGTTTCCTCCAGACGTGATGCTTGGCAAACAAGCCAAAGAGTTCAATCTTGGTTCTCATGGTCTGAGAGTCCTTTAGAGCCTCCAAGCGGGCTGTCATGTGCCTTTTACTGAGTCGCCGCTTCTGTCTGGCCACTCCGCCATAAAGGTCTGATTGGTGGAGTGCGAGGGGGTCCTTTATGCATTTGAATATTTCCTCAGTACCTGCCTAACTTCATAATTGAAACATTGCTGAACGTTTTAGCTTTTCAAATATACCACTTCAAAAACATAAGCAATGTCATCGATTCAATTGTTGAACGACGGCGAGAGCGCTCTCCGATTTGAGGCTATGGTACACAATGGCTTTGAAATATTTATATAAGCTTTGATCGACTGTCCATACATAAACTACGGACTTACAGATCCATAATTTTCAAGAAACTGGATAAATTATATACAGCTGAGCTGCACTGCTCAGTGACTTAACAGTGAAAAAGATAAGTGAAGACTGAATCGACTGGTACAGAATAAGGATTATGAATGTTTTCTAATAAGTAGTATGCGAGGGGTGTCCATTGGTCTGTGATAGGCAGCTCCAGAGCACCGTAATCGCACATCTACAATGAAAAGTAGGTCTGCTAGCTGTTCAAACACAACCACAGAGACCTCCATTCAATACAACAGTGTTGTTAGGTACAGTCTCTAATGGCTTCCAGTTTAACCAGCCAACTCACCCGCAGACACCCACACCGCTTCCAAGAGCGTGAACATACACCCACAGAAAGACTTAAGCGTACATGGCAACGGATGGAAACGGTGATTCAAATTGTTATGCTAACTAAAACTACAGCAGATATAGTGAGAAACCCCATTCTGAAACACTTAATGTGCCAGCGTCAACGACACTAAGTGCATCTGTAACACTGCAAAAATGTGTGTGTGTGTGTGTGGGGGGCTGTGTATTCTCCTGAAGCTGTGCCAAAGAGGTTTCAGACGAACAGAAGCCCCCTCCTCTCCCTCATTCCCCAGTCTGTCTCAGTGGATACGTGACCAAATGGCACCCTATTCTCTAAAGCCATTAAAACACTCATCTACAGGCTGTTTGTGCTGGAGCCCATCCAGTAGCAGAATGCCCGTGAAGATTGAGACAGACAGACACAAGCCCAGTGTGGTGAAACTCAGGCAATGGTATTGAAATAGCCTCATTTCGAATGGGGGACCCACGTAGCCGAGACTATTTTAATCAAAGTAAACAATCCTATAATAGGCAGAATCGTATCTATGTGAAGTGCTGAAGAAGGGTGGGTCGATTGAGAGGGAGTGCGCACTAAAAGGTTAAGTTAATATGGTCTACTTAATTCAGCCTTGAGAATGAGTGACACTGCGTGCTGGATCAAAGGTTGGTGGCACATTAATTGTGAAGAATGGACTCGTGATAATGGCCGGAGCAGAAAGAGTGGAATGGTATCAACATGTCCATTTGGTTTGATGCCATTCCATTTGCTCCGCTCCGGCCATCATTATGAGCAGTCCTCCCCTCAGCAGCCTCCTGTGTGCTGGATAGACCTCAATGAAAATACAAAAACACCGAAACAGTAAAAGAAAGGAAAGAAATGGAAGAGAAAAATAGGGCACTATCTCAAATCGAGCAGTGCATTTTATTTCCACTGGATCATACATGACTGTTACATGCTGTATACATATACAGGTGATGCCTAGTGACCGTTAAAGCACATTCAGAACACTTTCACCCATTTCTCACCTGCCAACAGAAAGCCTGACTGTGTTCAGTTACAGTAGCTCACTCTCACACAGCTTTTTTAATGTTACATTTCAGGACTGGAGTAAACATGTATTCCCATTCAAAAATCCTATTTTCCCTTAACCCCTTACCCTTAACCCTTAACCCTAACCCATAACCAACACCTCTAAGACAAACCCTTACCCCAAACCAAAAAAAGAGGCAGTGTGAAAGTAAACTAAATGAGACGGGACATAACTGTTCACTGTGCTTCAACTAAATAGACTGACATCTGTTATGACTGGGAAGTGATACTCATCTTCCATAGCCCAGAGATAAATATACTGTCTCGAGTCACTTTCAGTATGCGTTGTGTATCAAGCCACAGAGAGAGACGCATGACATTTAAATCTGAATGTTGTGCCACACCCTGCAGTCAGAAGTGTGATTTCCAGGAAACGGAAGAAAGAGTTGTCGGTAATGGACCTCCACATCTCCCTGTCCTCCCTCATTTGGCAGTTTTCAGGAAGTGTGCATCCGTAAAAATGTCCAAACATATCACCCTCAGTCTCCATCTGAACCATGTGACTTTGGGGTTTTTCCACCTCAAATCAAACACCGATATTTTGCTAGTTGTAGTCAAAACCAAAATGGAAGGCGGCCTTTCATCAAGGCCTCATTATGGGTGAGGGTTCCTTCCAAATGTCTATTCAACGGTTCAATGCTCTGTTACTGTATATACACAAGAGTGCAATAGATCAAGCACAAATCAGGAAGTCAGCTATTGCAGTAGAATTGTGCAGTGTTATGAGTAGGATGAGCAGGTCCACAATAGTCTTCACTGACGCCCCCTCCCTCTACCCCGAGGCATCCAGAAATGAATACGGCTGACTGAATTCATAGATGGATAGGTATACAGTAACACTCTCTGTGACTGACAGGTATCCTTTGTCGGGCGTGTCAAGATGCATAAAGCAGTCAATGGCGCACAGCCAAATCTACAAGCCAGAGCAGTGACCTCGGTGATGATAGATGGATTCTCCAGACAAGCTTTTGATCCTTTCTGTACATCTCCCTCCGTGCCACACGCGCCACACAGGAAATGATGCGAGAGGCTGTGTGGAAGTAATCTAAATGAACGAGACCATAACTGTTCACCGTGCTTCACTAAACAGCCCGACATCTCTCTGTTATGACTGGGAAGTGATACTCAACATCTTCCATAGCCCAGAGATAAATATGTCTCGAGTCGCTTTCAGTATGCGTTGTGTATCAAGCCACAGAGGTCCACATAAATCTGAAATGTTGTGCTGCTCTGCAATCAGACAGTCAGTCTGGGAGAAGTGTGATTTCAGGGAAGAGGGGTAAATTTAACGTACAATTATAAAGCTTGCCTTTCTATTTCTAGAAAAAGATCTCAATGTCAATCACTTGTCATTGTCCTTCATTGTATTAACGTTAAACGTTAGAGCGGAACTCCTTATGTCAGACAAATTTGATTCTGTCAGTCCCTCTGTCCGCGGCTATTTGCAGATGTTATTATCAAAAGAGTCTCAATCTCACGACAGGAGAGTAATCTGCTCTCCTCTTATACACTACATGACCAACAGTATGTGGATGCCTGCTTGTACATCTCATTCCATGGGTATTAATATGTAATTGGTCCCCCGATTTGCTGCTAGAACAGCCTCCACACTTCTGGAAAGGCTTTCCACTAGATGTTGGAACATTGCTGCGGGGACTTGCTTCCAGTCAGCGACAAGAGCATTAGTGAGGTTGGGCACTGATGTTGGGCGATTAGGCCTGGCTCGCAGTCGGCATTCCGATTCATACAAAAGGTGTTCGATGGGTGTTTGAGATCAGGGCTCTGTGCAGGCCAGTCAAGTTCTTCCACCCCAATCTCGACAAACCATTTCTGTATGGACCTCATGTCGTGCCTGGGGCATTGTCATGCTCAAACAGGAAAGGGCCTTTCCCAAACTGTTGCCGCAAAGTTTGAAGCAAAGAATTGTTTAGAATATCATTGTATACTGTAGCGTTAACATTTCCTTTCAGCGGAAGTCAGGGGCCTCGCCCAAACCATGAAAAACAGCCCCAGAACGTTATTCAGTCTCCAGCGAACGTTACAGTTGGCACTATGCATTGGGTCAGGTAGCGTTCTCCTGGCATCCGCCAAATCCAGATTCATCCTTTGGACTGCCAGCTGGTGCAGCGTGATTCACCACCCCAGAGAAAAAGTATTTCCACTGCTCCAGAGTCCAATGGTGGCAAGTTTTACACCACTCCAGCCAACACTTCCCATTGCGCATGGTGATCTTAGGCTTGTGTGTGGCTGCTCGGCCATGGAAACCCATTTCATGAAGCTCCCGACGAACAGTTATTGTGCTGACGTTGCTTCCAGAGGCAGTTTGGAACTCTGTAGTGAGTGTTGGAACCAAGGACAGACTATTTTTACGTGCTACACGATTCAGCGGTCCCGTTCTGTGAGCTTGTGTGGCCTACCTCTTCGCAGCTGAGCAGTTGTTGCTCCTCAACGTTTCCACCACACAATAAGAGCACTTACAGCTGACTGGGTCAATTATGGCAGGGCAGTAATTTTAAGAACCGACTTGCTGAAAAGGTGGCATCATATGGAGTGCCACGTTGAAAGTCATTGAGCTCTTCAGTTACGACATTCTACTGCCAATGTTTGTCTATGGAGATTTCATGGCTGTGTGCTCAATTTTAAACACCTGTCAGCAACGGGTGTGGCCGAAATAGCCAAATCCACTCATTTGACGGGGTGACCACATACTTTTGTGTATATAGTACATTTGCCAATGCAGGTTTATTTAACTAGGCAAGTGAGTTAAGAACAAATTCTTGTTTACAATGGCAGCCTACCCCGGCCAAAACGTAACCCGACGACGCTGGGCCAATTGTGCACCACCCTATGGGACTCCCAATCAAGGCCGGTATGATACAGCCTGGAAACGAACCAGGGCCTGTAGTGACACCTCTAACACTGAGATACAGTGCCTTACACCGATGCACCACACGGGAGCCTGAGGTAATGTAGCGACCTCATTTCTTGGTTATTGTTTAGTGGAGGATAAAAATACCTGTATGCTGTGGATGTTTAGAAACTGGGTGTTTCGAGCCATGAATGTTGATTGTCTGAAAAATATTTTTACTGTTGTAATTACGTTGGTAACCAGTTTATAATAGCAATAAAGCACCTTGAAGGTTTGAGGTATATGGCCAATATACCAGAGCTAAGGGCTGGCACTTCGCTGCGTCGTTCCTAAGAACAGCCCTTAGCCGTGGTATATTGGCCATAAACCACCGAGGTGCTTTATTGCTATTATAAACCTTATCGCTTAAGTAGCTAGCTATGTAGCCGATACGTTTATGTTTGGTATAAACATTATTTCGAACATTGGTTTTTATTGTTCTAGTTACAATACGTTCACTGGTAAAATGACGGAGTGAAGGAAATTAAACTGTTGCATGTCAAACGGCTATGGAATTAAAGTCCTGCTTCAGTACCACAACATTAAAACGGCAGCCAGAGGATGGGTACATAACGGGAACATCGTTCTGCTGTTCATTCGTTGCACTATAGTAAATACGTAATTGTAGTATGAAAAATAAGGAAAACTATTACTGCCACCAGTACAGACAGTGTGAAAAACAAAGCTCGTAGCCAATGAATTGCATGGTATCCTTTGGCTGTTTCAGATATGTGCAAGTGATGTAGAGCGGTCCCACTTGCTAGGCTTAATTTACCTCTCACTACCACTAGGTGCTGATTTTGAGTGCCATGCCCCCACCGAGGGACACACGAAAACGAGAGCTAAGGGGGGTTTAGGATTGAGCCATGCTCGCACTCCCTGGAGTCTCTACATTCTCTGTAACAGGCCAGGCTAAACTGCGGTTCAGATTAGACATCCCATTTCAAGAGAACTCACCAACTTGACTGTGCCTATTTGATGTGGTCTATTCAACCAGGCCTGTGAATGTGAGCACATAACAAACAAAACAGTCAGTAGACAGTAAATCTTAGTACAGACTTTAGCCTCTAAAGTTTAGATTTATTTTACTCCAGTGAAACAAGATAAAAACATAGCCTGCACATTTCATTTATGACACAGTATAAATTAATGGGTGCTGACAAGCTCAATAATTTTCAGAGGCAACAGAATTATAGCGTTATCAGGGAAATAATTAAAGAGTTCGGGAGAGAGAGGGAAAGAGAGGAGGGAGGGAGGGAGTTTGAGAGCACTTACTGCATGGTGTACAGTGCAACAGCCAGCTCTCTGCCTACGCTGGGGCCAGTTATTGGCAGATCTAGGATGTTAATCAACTAAACAATATCACATTATGTGGTGGTGTGTGCCAGGGCCTTGCCTGCTGTGAGATCCCAGACTGACTGATCTGATGCCAGCTCCCTCTCTCACACACCCCCTCTATCTTTAATGCTCGATTTGTACAATCCGCTCAGACACACAAGAGTTTCAAACGAGAGCCCAACCGAAGCCACAGCGTGCACAGAAACTTTCAGATGTCAATATCAGCCACTGTCTGACGGCCAGGTCAAAGTCTGAGTGCCAGAAGCCATTTCCTGGGTTTATTAAGATCCCGTATGAAATGGAAGCGTGGAGAGCGAGATCGGCATGAACAAAAGCGCCATGGTTTCCAACAGCAACAGATGTTAAATGTCATTTGGGACGTCCATGACACTTCACACACGGCTGCAGGAAGAACGCTACAGAGAGCGGAGGAAAGGATATTTGCTTTGGGACTGTTATATCAGGCCACAAAGGAGAACATATGCCATCCTTGTCAGTGACCTGTGCTACTCAGCTTCTCGGTTCTGCTCCCCAAACTCCATGAGACAGAGAGGCAGGGCTGAGGAGAGCACAGCTGCCCTCTACGGGTGTAAATAAATCCAACACACACAGTGGGTTATTCTCTACTTCAAGGCTTGCAGGAAAGTTTTTAGGCTCAGGTGTGTATGCAGCACTAATTAGCTAGCTTATCTTGCTAATGTTGCAAAACGCCATTCTTGCTCAGTCATCAAAAGCTGCTCATTCTTGCAGCACAAAAAGAGAGTCAGTGATTTTTTCACTCTCAATTTCACATAGCAGTGAGTGGACGTAATACTGGGTATCTGGAATTCGTTAACCTATTTTCCCCCTCATAGAAAACAAAGTAAATCCATCTATGGCCATGCACAGTAGTCCAAATACGGTTGGTGTCAAGATTCATTTTTTCGTGTGCCAAGTTCAACATAGAAAGAAAGAAATTAAGAGGGAGTGCGAAGCAAAGATTTTTTTGTTGTTTTTAAAATGTTAAACTTGAAAACAATGAAATTCAACATATTAGTGTACGGATAGAGAAAAACAAAGCATTAGAGGAATTGCCAAGCACTGCATGTGAATATGAAACCCTGCAATACAGCACAATAATTACAGTTCAATATAGCATTCCATTCATATTTCGGTCAGGGGTCAGTGCATAATTACCACAAGGTGTGTGGACATAAGCGTCGCTTGACAGACTTACTCTTCTGTCCAAGAGAAATAGATGAGGAAGCAAATGTAAATTGGCACCTCCCCAGACTGTTTTGCATATTGAGCCAAGTGGCAATGGAGCAAATTCCCCTCGTGTCATGAAGGCTGCATAAATTCCCCCATTAGAGTTCTGGGAGTCAGATATCGGAACGAGAGGAGCCCTCCAGCCCACCTCCGGCTTCTCCTAGAACACCTCATCCGTGGATGAAAAGACCTATCAAGGACCTGAACGGCTCTCAACAAATAAACGTGAGGCCGGGCTGGGGCGCGGTCACTGGTCACTGTAGCATGGAGTCTGAGTAGGGGGGCTTCTACCCCCCCCCCAGCCCTCACACATACCCCTAGGGTCTCCTTGGTGCTCTCTAACACACAAGCAAGCAGACAGACAAACCACACAGAAAGACCACACACACACACGTCCTAACATGACGCATCTAAGAGCAACAGCGGCTCCAATGCAGCTTGAACCTGCAACTAAATCTTAAACAACCCACTGTCACAATTAAATCAAGTTATATGTTGACCACTAGACACCAAAGGAATTAGGGAACCTCTTAGAAGACAAAGTACTAATGATATTTATATTTCCCGTGTCATCACAACACAGGAAATATGAAGGCACACCCCGGGGGGGAAGGGGGCGACTGAACAAGGCAGCAGCCATTTTCCCACTGGCGCGCCGCACAGTGCACTTGATGGCTGTCATGTTGACACGGGTCATTTGGTAGAGTGGGGGCAGGGTGTTGTCCACTCCAATACAGTACGGGCTATATGCAGTAGTGGGGGCAGGGTGCACTCCAGTACAGTACGGGCTATATGCAGTAGTGGGGGCAGGGTGCACTCCAGTACAGTACGGGCTATATGCAGTAGTGGGGGCAGGGTGCACTCCAGTACAGTAGCGGCGCCATTTCTCCCCTTCACCACAAACAATGCCAGCATGCAAAGCCCTAGCCATCTTGTATTCCGAAACAAGATAGATTTGGATGCATCTTTGCCCATCTTTAGGTGTAGTAGAGTCTTGTACTAGTAGGGGTTAAAGGTCTTCACGGGACCAACCGGTCGATCCGTGGCTTTCCCACCTGACCAGATATGCATAAATAAAACGGTTCGAAATGTAGACCCGTTCCGAATGGACCCGAGGAGTCAGACCCGTGATCAGAATGAGAGAGAAAGAAATCGCAAGACTGCCAGCGCCATCAATAAACAAGCGATATTGGCCAAATGATCCAGTCACGTGTCCTTAACTGCCAATGACAAATAAATTATGTGTAGCATATTCAAAACTTTACAGTCTATTCTTTCAATGGTTCAGCTGTCAGAGATTTGAGTGTTAAATGCATCAGTGCATTGCATGCATATACAGCGCATTCGGAAAGTATACCATATTTTGATACGTTACAACCTCAATCTAAAATGTAATCAATAATTTTCTTCCTCAATCAATCAATTCATAATGACAAAGCAATAACATGTTAACATTTTTACAACTTCATTAAAAAAAACTGAAATATCACAGTTACATAAGTATTCAGACCCTCTCCTCAGTATTTAGTTACAGCACCTTTGGCAGCTATTACAGCCTCGAGTCTTCTTGGGTGACGCTACAAGCTTCGCACACTTGTATTTGGGGAGCTTCTCACATTCTTCTCTGCAGATCCTCCCAAGCTCTGTCAAGTTGGATGGGGAGCGTTGCAGCACAGCTATTTTCAGGTCTCTCCAGAGATTTTCAAATTGAGTTCAAGTCCGGGCTCTGGCTGGGCCCTCAAGGACATTGAGACTTGTCCCAAAGCCACTCCTGCGATGTCTTGGCTGTGTGCGTCAGGTCATTGTCTTGTTGGAAGGTGAACCTTCTCCCCAGTCTGATGTCCTGAGCGCTCTGGAGCAGGTTTTCATCAAGGATCTCTGTACTTTGCGCCGTTCATCTTTGTCTCGATCCTGACTAGTCTCCCAGTCCCTGCCGCTGACAAAACAACCCCAAAGCATGATGCTGTCACCACCATGTTTCACAGTAGGGATGGTGCCAGGTTGCCTCCAGACATGACGCTTGGCATTCAGGCCAAAGAGTTCAATCTTGGTTTCATCAGACCAGAGAATCTTGTTTCTCATGGTCTGAGAGAGTCTTTAGGTGCCTTTTGGCAAATTCCAAGTGGGCTGTCATGTGCCTTTTGCTGAGGAGTGGCTTCCGTCTTGCCACTTTATCATAAAGGCCTGATTGGTGGTGTGCTGCAGAGATGGGTGTCCTACTGGAAGGTTCTCCCATCTACACAGGGGAACTGTAGAGCTCTATCAGAGTGACCATCATGTTCTTGGTCACCTCCCTGAGCAAGGCCCTTCTACCCGATTTTTACATTTTGGCCGGGCGGCCAGCTCTAGGAAGAGTCTTCTTCCATTTAAGAATGGAGGCCACTGTTTTCTCGGTGACCTTCAATGCTGCAGACATTTTTTGGTACCGTTCCCCAGATCCGTGCCTTGACCCAATCCTGTCTCGGAGCTGTACCAACAATTCCTTTGACATCATGGCTTGGTTTTTGCTCTGACACGCAATTTCAACTGTGGGACCTTATGTAGACAAGTGTGTGCCTTTCCAAATCATGTCCAATCAACTGAATTTACCACTGATGGAATACAATCAAGTTGTAGAACAAATCAAGGATGATCAATGGAAACAGGATGCACCTGAGCTCAATTTTGAGTCTCATAGCAAAAGGGTCTTATTTACATAAGCATTAAGCTATTTCTGTTTTTGATTTTTAATAATAAATGTGCTTCATCATTATGGCGTAGGTATTGCGTGTAGATTTGAGGTTCATTTTTTAAATCCCTTTTAGAATAAGGCTGTAACGTAACAAAATGTGGAAAAAGTCAAGGGGTCTGAATACTTCCCAAAGTCACTGTAGGCCTGTACGATATTCATATTTAAATATAAAAAGGAAGAGAAGCTAAAGTCCAGCCCTAGAGAAAGAAGATAAGCAGATGCCATGTTCCCAACACGCATTTCGTAATCGTTGTCAGATAAGCTACTACTGCTTCACAGATAAGTGCACAGGAGGAGGCGAATTTGATACATTTTCAAAATGAATATTTTTTAGAACAAGATAATTATATTGTTAGATATGCCTTGACCCAATCCTCTGTTTTGGCATAAAACAAGTTCAACCGTCGGTGTCAGTTGGAGCGCTGGTGTGCACGGCCTTCATAAGCCTGCACTTGCTAAGCCTAATAATAGCCATACCACACCAAACAGTCAAAAGTTTCACTTAATTAATATCAAAAAGTCAGTCATTGTTTTCAGGTAGTCTACGAACAGGTTATTATATTTCGGCATTAAATTAAGTTTTGCATCACGCCTTCTTTGGTTTTTCCTTTTCATGGTTTGAGTGATAGTAGCCCTACCAGTAATTATACTGTGGCAAACAGTTGAAACTTAAATTTGGCCAATGAAAATGGCACAACAGAATGAAACGAAACACTTATTGTATATTTAAAGAACTGGTTTCAATCAAACGTTTTGAACAGGCTGACATTGAAGCAATAACCAACGAAAGCAAGTGCTTACCGTAGGCCTATCCAACAAATGACAGCAACAGGCTAATGCTACCAGGCCTACTTCAACCCCCAAAATGTAGAAAACAATGTCTTAACACAGTTCAAACTTAATTTAGCCAATTAAAATGTCTCAGCAATGGGAGGTGGGGGGGAGTATTTGCATATCTTAAATAGTCCAATAATGCTAAAACAAATACAAAATAAACTCAATTAAAGTTAGAAAATTGCATCAAACCTGAATAGCGAGTTGCACACATGCAGTCCATTTTACCACGGCTACGTTCTCATCTTTGTCCACTCCCATATTAAAACTTGTCCCCGAGGACATTCCCCTTGTTCGGCTTCTTTTCACCATACCCTGTCTCCTAACTTTAATTTAACTTCAGTGAAAAAGGCCTTCGCAATCAACAGTAACCTTCGCCAAGGCTCCTTTCACTCGCTCTCTCGTCAACAGCAGGCGCAAGTGAGGTGAGCAGCCCGAACCAGTTTCAGCTTGAAATAAACTATATGTTTTATTGAGTTGCAATTGGCTGACATAACAATAACAAGTTTGCGCAGTTCTCATCACCTCTCACACACATTAAATTAACAGAGGACTGGTCCAATCAGTTGGTAAATCAATTTTAATTGCACATACTAGAGACAATTATTAGACCCAACCCAGATCCGAGACAAAAGTCCTGCTTTGGTCCCGTGTCTGATCTCAGAATTTTAGGTGTGATGGATCCGTGAAGAACACTAGTAGGGGCTAAATATCCCCCTCATGTCTGAAGGAACACCAGTGTCAGCATGCCTTATGTGGCAAGCACCTCTTCATGTCAGTCTGTCTGGTTTGATAAAGAAACATGCCTGCAATCACATTAACAACCACAACAAGAGTACTCTTGGCCTGGGCACAGGCTACCAGCATTGAATATGGTCAATAATCATTATCAACATGCACAAGGCACCATCTTGACACTATGTGAGCAATGTTAGACCTAAGTGGGTTTATAGTTTAGGTTTCTTTGGCTATATTCATCTATACGGACATTTTACAGCTAAAGCATTTCAGCTAGTGCAAATCAATTAACACCAGTAAAGGAGTTTTAACGTGTAACTAGCTACATTCTTGGCATGTTACTTGCCCTGAGATATGGCTGGGGACCACAGCCGTGGCTCAGGGCCAGCATGTTGCTTATGTTCTCGCTGATGCATAACCAAACACAGCATACTATAACATAGCCTGATAAATAAAATAAAAAAGTAAAAAACAGTAGTGGCTCTTCGTTCTCGAACAACGATAAAACAGCTACAAAAGCAGTGGAAAACAAGAGATCAGTAACAAGCGTCGCGACCATAGCAGAATCAACATGGCTATTCTTACAAAACGGCCCTCAAAAGATCATCAAAACGCAAACATACCTTAGTATTATAGGCCATATCGTAAAAATGATTATAACCACAGAAGCCATGCAGCCACGCTACATTACTTCAGGCCAAATATACATTTGGTGTACTGTGTTTGACTTCTAAATATGTTTTGCTCTTTTCAAAATTCAATAACTAAAAGTAAACAGTGCAGAATAATAGCGAAGAGAAAACGATGAAATAAACATTTTAGATTAGGTTATTCAAAGTAGCCATCCTTTGCTTGGAATTCTCTTAACCAGCTTCACCTGGAATGCTTTTCCAACAGTCTTGAATGAGTTCTCACATAGGCTGAGCACATGTTGGCTGCTTTTCCATCACTCCTCGGTCCAACTCAGCCAAAACCATCTCAATTACGTTGAGGTCAGGGTGATTGTGGAGGCCAAGTCATCCGATGCTGCACTCCATCACTTTCCTTGGTCAAATAGCCCTTACACAGCCTGGAGGTGTGTTGGGTCATTGTCCTGTTGAAAAACAAATTATATTCCTACAAAGCGCAAACCAGATGGGTTGGTGTATCGCTGCAGAATGCTGTGGTAACCATGCTAGTGTAGTGTGCCTTGAATTCTAAATAAATCACTGACAATATCACCAGAAAAGCAACCCCACACCTCCTCCTCCATGCTTCACGGTGGGAACCCCACATGCGGAGATCATCCGTTCACATACAACGCGTTTCACAAAGACAAGGCAGTTGGAACCAAAAATCTCAATTTGGACTCGTCAGACCAAAGGACAGATTTCCACAGGTCTAATGTCCATTGCTCACGTTTCTTGGCCCAAGCAAGTCTCTTTTTATTGGTGTCCTTTAGTAGTGGGTTCTTTGCAGAAATTTGACCATGGCCTGATTCATGCAGTCTCCTCTACACAGTTTATGTTGAGTGTCTGTTACTTTAACTCTGAATCATTTATTTGGGCTGCAATTTCTGAGTCTTGTCACTGTAATGGACTTATCCTCTGCAGCAGAGGTAACTCTGGGTCTTCCTTTAATGTGGCGGTCCTCATGGGAGCCAGTTTCATCATAGCTTGATGGTTTTGAGACTGCACTTGAATAAAAACTTTCAAAAGTCCTTGAAATTTTCCGTATTGACCTACCTTCATGTCTTCAAGTAACGGACTGTCATTTCTCGTTGCTTTTTTAAGCTGTCCTTGCCATAATATGGACTCGGTCTTTTACCAAATATGGCTATCTTCTGTATCCCACCCCTACCTTGTCACAACACATTTGGTTGCCTCAAACACATTAAGGAAAGAAATTCCACAAATTTACTTAAGGCACACCTGTTCATTGAAATGCATTCCAGGTGACTACCTCATGAAGCTGGTTGAGAGAATTCCAAGAGTGTGCAAAGCTGTAATCAAGTCAAAGGGTGGAATCTCAAATATAAAATCTATGTTGATGTGTTTAACACTTTTTTTTGGTAACTACATGATTCCATGTGTGTTATTTCAAAGTTTTGATGTCTTCCCTATTAATATACAATGCAGAAAATAGTACAAATAAAGAAACCCTGAAATGAGTAGGTGTACCCAAACTTTTGACTGGTACTCCACACACACACACACACACACACAAAGACTGGGCGATTCAGATTTACTAGTCTTCCTGGAAAACATTGAGCCATTTCCTGGCCCCCTGGCCGAACTAACGGTCCATTTCAGACCATGAGCGAATGTGCATTCGTTGGACCTGAATTCCTTACAGTCTCCCAGCTAATAAAAATAATGAGTAAAATTATCAACTGAAAAAACATGTACGCAAACCCAGCGAAATAGCCACTGTCAAGTCACATTTCAAAGACAAAGTCATCGTTTCCCAGTGTGCCTCGGTGGAATTTCAAGATCCAAACGTCGGTACAAATGTCACACTTAACAATATGACAGCGTTTCAGTCTTCGTTTTTCTGAATGTCAGAATTGCAGCAGGCATCTTATGTGAAACCAACCCAGGACAGACAAAACCTGAAAGCTCAACCAAGTATAAACTCACAGTGTTATAAAAACCCTGGTTCACTGCATATTTCTGTAAGTAAACCAAGGCATTTGTTTACCCAACATGTGTTCTCCTGTTTTACACCCCCTTAGAAAACCCCATTAATTGCAGTAGTGAGCATGTCTGCCTGTCTGGTCTGCCTGGATGACTAGGAGCAACCCGAGGGCTGTGAGGCCATGGCCATGTAGTGATTGCTTTTTCGAGGTCCCCACTGCCATCTGGATGAGGTGGTGAGGAATTAAATCATTTGTCAGGCCCCAGTAGTGTCCAAAGAGCAGCAAGCAGGAGGAGTGGGATTCCGGCCTCGCTTTATCGGGGTTCTGCATACAGGAACAGGCGCTTGGGACGACCGAGGAGAGGATTGGACTGACAGGCAGGCAAGCTGACGGGATGATGGATGAGTCAGAGGCTGCATCTGAAATGGCACCCTATACAGTGCACTACTTTTGACCAAGTCCCATATCGCTCAGGTTAGAAGTAGTGCACTATATATAGGGACAAAGGTCCCATTTTGGACACAAAAGAGAGGCTACTCTGTTTTCACTTTCAACACAGGTATGCACCCCCATCTCCCACTCTGATCATTATACAAGGAAGAGGAATGGATGGAGAATCTGATGGCAGGGCTGCGTAGCCTATACCCAGCCCCACCCATCAAATAGTATGAATACTCCTTCAAATGCATCATGTTTGCCTCCTGAAAAACTAGCTTGAGATCATAACAGAGAAATCCCATGTATAAAACCCATGCAAAGGAAATAATTCACATCATGACATCCGTAGTACAGCGCGTGGAAAAAGCTACTAAGAGTAAGAGCGTGATCTGTCTGGGTGTTAAAACAGAGGCCAGCCAATACATTCCCCCATTATGCTTCTCCAGGTGCGCTGACAGGGGTGGTGTCAGGACTGCATGTTCTGCCTGTCTGTTGTAGCTAGCAACACAACAACAACGCTCCCCACCCAATCTCATCAATGTCCTGTTACCGTGACGACTGCCTCGGTCATGTCAGAAGAAGAGGGGGTAGTGGACTTTCCACATCAGAGGCAGGGCAGGAGAGGGACCAGGAGTGTACATTTTGAACGATTCACATAGAAGTAGCAAATCCTCCGTGAAGAATTAGGCAGAGAATAAAGCACCAGGAAAACCCCCTACACTTCAGCAGCAAGCAGTTTATCCAAATTAACGCTGGCTCTCCTAACTCCTCTACACCCAGGGCTCTAAATGAACAGCTCATTGGTAACACTAGTGCTCCCAACTTAAAGGTAGGCGCACGAGAAACAGCCTATATTAACTCATATGTAATACTTCCAATACATTTTTTCATCATAAAAATTTAAATGTTGATAGGTATTGCCTTTCAAATGAAATTGCCAAGTCATTTGTGGTATATTAGGTTTCTACATTGTGAAAAAAAAAAATATATATTATTGAAAATTGTACACCGTCTCTTTGAAAGCATAAGGTTTGTGGTGACCACATGCCAAGGGGCCAGGGATCTGGTCTAGAAGCACGGTCGACTACTCCTACAGTTTTGCGTCAGTACTGCAGTGTAACTGGAGAAGGGCCAGAAAGACCATTTCCATAGACAGTCATATTTGAAAATTCCTATTAAGACACTTTAGTCATCAACTGTGCACAAAACATCCATTGAAGGAAAATAACTGTCGCTGAGGTTGATACTTTTCCATCACTCCCAGCCAAAGAAACATTTTAGATTCATCTAATGTCTATGTTTTTGGATGAAGTGATGACCTCGTTGCCGCTCCCTTTACTCACAGTACATGCGACTTTGGTCTGTATAAACTAGATGCAACCCAGCGTATGCGAACAGGAGCAGATTAACTTTTTTTTTTTTAATATATTTTTTAAGTCAGACATTTTGGATGAAGTCTCTATTATTATACCCCAGTGCCACATGCCTTTTCCTTTCTTTCTGTTCCCCCAAATGTTTGGATATACTGGTATAGTTAACAGGTTGTTCGCTAGCTAGCCAGCCAATGAGGTTACATGACTGAACAAAGTGTAAATGAAATGGTTAACGCAAGAGTAGTTTTAGAACAGCCCACGACATGGTTTATGAATAAAAGGTGGTCCAGGCGATTTATTATAGGAAGATGAAAACATTGCGCTAGTAATATGGGTCAAATCTCTTGACCTGGTTAGTGGTGTAACCATGATGCTATCAAATCTGCACTCACTTGTTTCTCAAGGACAGGGTTCCCTAACAGGCAGCCCGCAGGTGATGTTAACTTCTTCGAGATAGGGGGCGCTCTTTTAATTTTTGGATAAAAAACTTTCCCGTTTCAAACAAGATATTTTGTCACGAGAAGATGCTCGACTATGCATGTAATTGACAGCTTTGGAAAGAAAAAAACTGACGTTTCCAAAACTGCAAAGATATTATCTGTGAGTGCCCCAGAACTAATGCTACAGGCGAAAACAAGATGACATTTCATACAGGAAATGCCCCAGATTCTGAAGGCGCTGTGTTCCAATGTCTCCTTATATGGCTGTGAATGCGCCAGGAATGAGCCTGCAGTTTCTGTCGTTTCCCCAAGGGGTCTGCAGCATTGTGACGTATTTGTAGGCATATCATTGGAAGATTGACCATAAGAGACTACATTTACCAGGTGTCCGCCCGGTGTCCTGCGTCGAAATGATTGCGTAATCTCCAGGTCCATGCGCGTTCCATTTCTTCAGAAGAGAAACCAAACTGCCACGAATGATTTATCATCGATAGATATGTGAAAAACACCTTGAGGATTGATTCTAAACAACGTTTGCCATGTTTCTGTCGATATTATGGAGTTAATTTGGAAAAAAAGTTTGCGTTGTAATGACTTAATTTTCAGGTTTTTTCTTACCCAAACGTGATGAACAAAACGGAGCGATTTGTCTATAAAAATAATATTTTTGGAAAAACTGAACATTTGCTATTTAACTGAGAGTCTCCTCATTGAAAACATCTGAAGTTCTTCAAAGATAAAATCATTTATTTGAATGCTTTTCTTGTTTTTGTGAAAATGTTGCATGCTGAATGCCAGGCTTAATGCTATGCTAGGCTATCAATACTCTTACACAAATGCTTGTTTAGCTATGGTTCAAAAGCATATTTTGTTAACAAAAGGCTAAGCTTGAGAGCTAATATATTTATTTCATTTCATTTGCGATTTTCATGAATAGTTCATGTTGCGTTATGGTAATGAGCTTGAGGCTATAAATAGGATCCCGGATACGGGATTGCTCGTCGCAACAGGTTAATAACTACAAACACCAGCAAATCAGCTCCAAGTGATTTTCATTTGGGAAATCTGTTCCAAAGTATTCCCACATACAGATGATACTCAGTGACCAATTTAGTTCAATCTTGTACCGGGTCGGGGCACGGAAACCGGGATTCGTCGGACCATGTGAAGTTTTTCCACTCCTCAATTGTCTAGTGTTGGTAATCACCTGCCCACAGGAGCTGCTTCTTGTTTTTAGGAGTGAAATCCGGTGTGCAATAGCCCATCCGTGACAATGACCGACGAGTTGTGCATTCCCAGATACTGTTCTGCACACCACTGTTGTACAGCGCCGTTACTTGCCTGTTTGTGGTGTCATGACGTTGGCCTGGGGGGGTAGGTTTATGACAGTCATAAAAACCTCTTTCCCCCTTTTTCCTCTCTCTACCCTACTGATGTTACATTTGCAAACCCCTTGGTTAAAATAGAGATTCTGGGATCATCAGAAGGCGGGGAGAAATGAACTATATTCTGGTAATCCGAACAATTGAACATATGCGGTGGTACTTAATGAATATGATGTCAGTTCGGTTGTCATCTGAGACATTCTCATCAATGATAAGATGACATAAACTCTACAGTGTAAAGTCTACACAGAGTTATTGGATTCACATGGAATTGTTGTTCAATTGAAATGTTTGCATATGAAATTATTTGTGATGGGATGAAATGTGATTTTAACTTCTAAAATGTGACATTTGGGTTTTCATAAGACAGGGCTCTGCTCAATCAGTGGCCCGCCCCTGTGAAGGGACATGGGCTACAAAACTTTTCAAACACACCCTCCTCTCCCTTCCTATATAAGCCCTTGACGACAATGTAACCTCCCGTTCTAAGGATGTGAGTACGACGGTCCGATGTCAGAATGGTTCAGATAATAACTACAGAACGAAGCCAACATCAGCGTGAGCTTTGGTTGTGAATGGTATGAACTTTGAACTCTTATTCACTACAGAAGTGATACCTCCTAGCCATTGAGTTAGCAACAGCAGATGCAAACGAGGGTTAGGAAGGAACAGACAGAGTATCCCGTCTACCACCCAACTATGTTCCTACAAAGTATCCAATTGACAACCAGAGACATTCTTCAAAGGACTCGGTTGGGTAACACTGCCTTCCATCTACCACCAACCTACCGAAGCGCAGCTTAGAGTAAATATTTATTCCATTTTCCAATTGGGCGGTAATTTAGAATGCATAAGATACTGTATTTACGATTGCACAGCTTCTTCCCTTTGTTCCTCTGTCTTCCCCCTCTTTCACTTTCACCCAGCCCCGTTTCTTGTGTAACAAGCTGTCATATCTGTTCCGCCCGCTAGGGACGTTTTCCTTTGATGTAATTTGTAATAAAGTTATGATTTAATTATGTGCATGTGTAATTCTGTGTGATTAGTTAGGTATTTAGTAAATAAATAATTAAACCCAATTTTGTATTGCTGATTTAACTTGTTAGCCAGGGTTCGTGCAGATATTCTGAAAGTTGTAAATTCTTGGTTATGTGACTGAAGTAAGATGACGATTAATATTGACTGCTATTGATGTAAAATATTACTAGGTCTTTAAGAGTTTATTCGGAAGATAACAGCTCAAAAATATTATTTCATGGTGTCCAACTCTCTAGTTAATTACATTTACCCGATTATCTCAATCAGGTGATATTATTAACGGAGAAAGTATTTTATAGAATAGCATGTCATATCACTTAATCCGGCATAGCCAAAGACACGACAGTGGCCTGCCTGTTAGCATGAGCGACTCTTGCCATTCCCCTTCAAACTCTAATGAACGAGCTGTTTTTGCCCACGGAAGTTTTTTTTATTTTTATAAAGGCACCATCCTCTGTAAACTCTAGACACTGTCATGCGTAAAAAGCCTAGGAGGCCGGATACTTGAGATAATGGAACTGGCGCGCTTGGCACCGGCGATCATACCACGCTCAAAGCAGCTTAGGTCACTCCTTTTGCCCATTCTAAGGTTCAAATGAAAAGTAACGGAATGCCTCGATGCCCGTCTGCCTGCTTTATATAGCAAGCCACAGCAATGTGACTCACTGTCTGCAGGAGCGAACCATTTTAGTGAACGGGGTAAACAAACTGGCCACAGTGTATATACACAAACGTAAGCAAGGTCTGAAATTGTTTTAGTCAAATATTATTATATATCTTTGTGCTTGGGAGGTTATTTTTGCAGTCCATTAATTATTTGTTTTTTACATTCCGTTCCCATGACCAGCTGCACAAGGTACTCTGAAACAACAGTACAACGAAGCCACAGCACTACAACAATTATCTGGAATATTTTTCTTAGTAGCACAGTGCACCCCCCCCCAACCATAAAATAAAAACTCCTGGTCTCACAAAATATTGTGTCGCACTTTAGAGCTTGCCTACACCTGTCCTCTTTGCCTGGCCTTGGAGAGAGAGGAGGGTGAGGGAAAGAGCGGGAGAAGGCCCTGCTGCCAAATGGATCACGAAGGTTCAGAAGGAAGGCAAATTATGTTCTTCGCTGGCTGTTTCAAAATTGAATGAGGAGGTTGGAGAAGAGTTCAAGCAGATTGAAACGTGCCCCCCGGGTCGGCAGAGTCAGCTCAAATGGCAGGAGTCATCGTACGTCTCAATCCATGGCAATATTTACATTTAAAAAGGATCAGACAAATAGCAAATACCGACCACATGAATAGAGTATCCCTTGCAAAGATATGCTACTAAGCTGTTCAAATAACCCCTTTGGAAAGATTCAAGGGATCCTATCAAGAACAGGACAGAATATTTTAAAAATTGACCTTAAACAACATAGAAAAATTAAACGGTAGCGCTTAAGGGTTGTAACCATTACACAGACCGGTGGAGAAACTTAATTCCATCTCAGCAGGACATTATTGTAAATGTGATCACTGTCTGCAGAAGCTCCTCTTAAGTAGATTACGTGTCTATGGCAACAGTCTAGGCAAAGGACGGAAGAGGGAGGGACAGAGGAAGAGGATAAGCCAGAGCAAGTGAGAGACAAGGTGGGTGCGAAAAGGTGAATTAGAACCAAGGGGGTGGGGGGCGGGTAAAGGGAGAGCGAGAAAATAGATCCACTGTGCTTTTTCCCCAGGTAGGCTAAGTTATGCCGAACTGCAGATATTTTACAGGTTCAGAGAACCCCATCTAGCATAATAAAAGATCAAAACATTTTCCATACGCACAAAAACCTTTTATCAAATTTTGTGAACAAATTTGTTTATATCCCTGTTTGTGAGCATTTCTTCTTTACCAAGGTAACCTGATAGGTGTGGCATATCAAGAAGCAGATTAAAACGCATGATCATTACACAGGTGCACCTTGTCCTGGAGACAATAAAAGGCCACCCTAAAATGTGCAGTTTTATCACACAATACAATGCCACAGATGTGTGAAGTTTTGAGGGAGCGTGTAAATGGCATGCTGACTGCAGAAATGTCCACCAGAGCCGTTTTCAGAAAACGTCATGTTCCTTTCTGTACTATAAGCGGCCTACAACATTGTTTTAGAAAAGTGTGCAGTACGTCCAACCGGCCTCACAGAGGTTTGCTGAATGTTGTGAACAGAGTGCCCCATGGTGGTGGTGGGGTTACGGTAAGGACAGGCATAAACTACAGACAATGAAACAATTGCATTTTATCCATGGCAATTTGAATGCACAGAGATAACAGTACCAGGGTACCAGAGCAGAATCTTTAACGTTTGAGTTGGAACAACAACTCTTATTTGACATTCCAGGGGATTCAACTGCCCTCATGTTTTTTTAACCTGAATGTGGGCCACTGCTGCTTGATGATACCTGTGCTTTTTGATTTAGATCTGTAATATTTTGATAGGTAATATCATTGTCGTGCCATTCATCCGCCGCAATCGCCTCGTGTTTTCGACATGATGACGCATGCACTAATGTCGCAAGGATCTGTACACAATTACTGGAAGCTGAAAATGTCTGTTCTTCCATGGCCTGCATATTCACCAGACATGTCACCCATAGAGCATGTTTGGGATGCTCTGGATTACGTGTATGATAGCGTTTTCCAGTTCCTGCCAATAACCAGCATCTGCGCACAGCCATTCAATAGGAGTGAGACAACATTCCACAAATCAACAGCCTGAACAACAATACGAAAGGAGAAGTGTTACGCTGCACGAGGCAAATGGTGGTCACACCAGATACTGACTGGTTTTCTGAGCCAAGCCCCAACCATTTAATGTATCTGAGCAACAGATGCATATCTGTATTCCCAATCATGGGAAGTCCATAGTTTAGGGCCAAATACATTTATTTCAATTGACTGATTTCCTTATATGAACTATAACACTAAGTCAAATCTGACATTTTTTGCAATTATGTTCAGTGTACATTAAGAGCTCCAGAGGAAGAGAACGATTACAGATCAGAATTTTATATAGAGCTTTCAATGAAAAGCTTAAATTTTCTGCCAGGGCTAGTATTGATTTGTAGCCTTTCGCTGGTAAACCATCCCAGCACAGGCAGAGAAAGGAGGGATGAGGACATTCATGTCCTCTAGGCTATTCTCCCCTCAAAAGCAAGAATGTCACAGATTACATCTATATAGTACAGCCTCGCCACACTAAAAGAGGCATGTAATTCTTTCACTTGTAAAAAAAATAAAAAATAAAAGACAATGTAAGTTGTTAAATAACTACCGGTACATGAAGCCTTATGTCAAATAAAAACTAAAGTCTGACTGAATAGGAAAGCATGATATGAAAAAAGAAGCAGTTTGTGTTATTTAAAAAGCGCAAAGACGGGGAGGCTAGGCTGCCAAGGTGAAAAGTCAGCCTGGAGATAAGGAGCTTAAAAACAGCTGAACAACCTAGGTGGCCAACGCACACATGCATGGACCTAAAAAATTTAAATAAAATAAAAAGAGCTCGACACTCCCTCACAGCCTGCCTGGTTTCATTACAATGCACATGAGGTTGCTGTCAAATAGCATTGTGAAAGGTCTAATCCCTCAGCGCTGCTTAACCACGGCCATAACGGCACATGCAGCTTCCAGAAGGTCCAGTTGACATGCACTGGGAGACGTGCATCAGGCTCTCCATTTGGGAGTAGAGGGTCTCAGTTCAGTATTTTTTTTTGGGGGATTTAGCCTCACTAACACCACCTGACCTCCAGCTGCTATTTGAACTACAGTAGATTTCAACTTTGCCGCAGCACAGCGAGCCTGTGTCGGTCGGTGTGTCGTGCCCTACAAAGCGCTGCAGTGTTGGGGAATGACCTGGATATTTCCAGGGCACACTGATGACCGCAGGGAGAATAGGTCAGTGGACAGACGATGTGGGGGAGAATCCAAATCAGTAGCCAGGAACTAGGGGTGTGCAGGCCTTGGTGACTGGGATGGGCCATTAGCCGTGGTGGGGACTTGTAATGGTGGGGAATGGGACAGTTGTGGGGACTGGTTCATTGGGTTAACTGGATTGGGCTGTTCAATGGCTCCCGGCTTATGGGAAGGTCATGGTACTCTCACACCGCACAGTGAGAAGAGAGCTGGACTTTGTGTAATCTAGTGGTCTAGAAGGGCAGTGGGGGTCACCCCGTTAAGGGAAGGGAAGCAAATGTAGAGGGCCGGTGTCCCTGAAAGAGATTGTGTCCATTGACATTTTTAATGTGAAAAAGACTATCAACAAGAAAATGGAAACAGACAAATACAGAGGAGAAATGTTGAAGTTTTGCTTGGCTTCTTGCATATTTATCAAATGACCTTATTCATACTTTGAGCGGGTTAACGGTTTGCAGACAATCTTTTCAATCAATTCTCTAAAAACGTAATGCCTTGCTGCAAACATATGAATATACTTACAGTAAATAAAGAGGGCCCCTATGGGCCCTGGTCAAAAGAAGTCAAATACAGAATAGTTTGCCATTTGGGACACACATGTTTCACTTCACTGTCACACAGGAGTCAGAGATGCACTGAACACAACTTCTCTACACTACAGGGATTTGGTTTCACGCCAACAGTGGTCGGAGTTACCCACTTGAAACAGAAACGGGCCCACTTGTCCTTTTCTCTCTAGCATAGCCTATATCCCATGTCTGGTTATAAGCATGAGCTCTACACTAGTATTGACAGGAAAAACAACATTGTTCCATGTGTTGGGACAGTTTTGTCCAGTGTTGCTCCTCTTCTCTATAATTAGCACTCTTTTCACTAACCCCATTAATCTCCCTCTTGGACGGGGGCCATGACAGAAAGAGACGCATACACCTTTTGTGGCCCAAAACACAAGTAGGTCAAACATGAAATTGGGAGAAAAGGTGTTCATCGCCATACTATTGTCTGTCTAACGGCTTTTCCCCTCTTACAGTGGGTGAACACACAACCACTCACAGTATCCCCCTGATTTAAGACTGACTCCATGTCACGTGTGGAGAGTGGGACTCAACTGTCCATCTCTCACACCATGGTGGTTCCACTTCCAGCTCTGTGGCCACTGGGGAAAATTAGGACTTCCAAAAGTAATGCAAATCAAATTAAGCCAAAATTTTAATTACACGCTTGCGTTCAGATACTGCGGTATTGTAATTTCTGAGCTCAGTCACTGTAAAATTCCCGTTCTGCACTTCTCTGGAAGATCCCCCTCAAGGACATTTCTCACTTTGCTGGCTGAATTTCCCACTTTCCTTCAGCCGGGTAAAAAAAATGTTTATCCAACTGTAGCAGGTGGCCTATCCACTTCGATCTTTCAATGCATCATAGTGATGTATTATACAGATGTTATACATTACTATGAGCTGTGTTATAATAATGCACTTTACATTCACCATAAGGCATTAAATGCACTTATAAGACTCTGTGTGTGTGGTGTGTGGTGTGTGTGTGTGTGTGTGTGTGTGTGTGTGTGTGTACGAGCCTCATAGAAGGTTACCAAGCCCGTGAATGGTACTCCACACAAATCATCTTCTTCATTGGGACCAAGTGACCTCAATCACAGAGTCCAGTAACATCCTTCTTCAGGAGCAGGATCCCTGGCTGCTCTGGCTCACATAGGTAATGGCCTGTGATAACTAATTGGCTGCCATTTAAATTCCCTTATGTCACGAGCGAGAGCCTTTAAAGGCATCTAAATAAAGAGTGTGTCTCAAATCGCATGCTATTCCCTTTACAGTGCACTACTTTTGACCAGGGCCCAAAGGGAATTTGGTGCCCTTTAGGGCTCACACAAAGTAGAGATGAGGATTGCCCATGAATAGTGAGCACAGACTATCAGGCTGGCTGGTATAAGAGAGGTTTATATAGCAAGATGTATCTACAGACCAGCCAGCCTCTGAAAAACATGGCTGGACTGGATCTATAATAGAATGTTACTACATACAGGGAGTGAGAATTCTCTGGCAGACAAGCGTAAATGATTATATTACTATCAACCTGATATAGAGCAACACACAAAGCAGCTGCCAGGATTATCGAGGAGGAGTCAGCAATGACTCGGATAAATAGACATGATTGTTATTGACCTCCATAAGGCAGCTGCCATAACAGCCAATTACTATTCAAATGGCTCCACATTATGAGTTGCACGCCCTCCACTCCCATAATGGCCTCTTGTCGGCACCACCACCCAGTATAGATTGATTCACCTGCGGTCTGATTTCAATAGTTAAAAGCGCATGTTGCACTTGCTGCCATGAGATCAAGCGCAAATAAACTACAATGCAAAAGTGACCTAGCTACTTAGCATAGACCTTTAAAAACAACTGTGTTACGGTAACCTGCCATTTTCATATGGAAAGAGTGGAAGAAAACTAAGGTAGGTCGATAACCAGGTAGTTTGTATTGTGTGTTGGCCAGGGAGAGCCATTTTAATTAGTCCCTTAGAGAGGAGCAGATGAAAGCAAGCTTACTGCCCCCTAATAAGCACTAATGTATTTTTGCACTTAGTGTAATGAAGGCTGAGAGCTGGGGCTCAGGCAAGGAGATGGAAGGCCACATCCCAAATGGCAGCCGATACCTTAGTGTACTACTTTTGACAAGGGCAGGTCTAAAGTAGTGCACTATATAGAGAATAGGGTGCCATTTGAGATGCATAAAACTCCCACTCACAGGACCAGGAGGATGCAGACGGATAAGAGGAGTCTTCGCTACCTCAGAGTAATTTACTACGGCACAGTCACATCAAACATAGTGTCACATAGGCTACAGGTCAATACACAAGCAAACACATAAACACACACCACCCCAGGTGGTCTACATCTGTCACTGCCCGTCTGAATATTCTCCAGTGAGGTAAGGAAAAAGCCAGCTCTGCCTCGATATCATCAGAGGCGACGTGGAAGGTCTTACATTCCTGACACAACAAAGACACTGGGACAGCATGGAGAACTTAGAAGGGAATAGAATGCGTTTTTGCATTTTCAATTATGCTAGAGAGTTACACTTGCCCAATTCTTTAAAAAGCAGATAGTCGTGGACAACGGACACTCTTTTGATAATGTAATATCCCAGCTGCATTATGTGAACACATGGTAAAGTAACCAATTATGCTGAAACATTAAGCCTCACTGAAACCTGTGATATTGCCCTGGCTGTTGGAGAAAGACCATCCCAAATACTGCAAACAAACCACTTGTGTGTAAGTGATGTTAGTTTCTCCGATGGTCACTGAGAATAATCCATCATCCATCCCAACTCTCCCTCTTCTTGTTGCCAAGGTTACATCAGCTAGCAGACCTGAGTCTTCTCCCTCTCGCACCTCATTTACCAATATAAGGCCCCCCCCCCAACTGGCCGTTACTCCATGCAGTGGCATTTTCAATAGGTTTGACTTAAAACAGCGCCGAGGAACATAAACAGATCAAAGCAAGGGATCAATGGAAAGTCAAATGTTGTACACAATCTACAAACAACGGAAGGAAGAAAATTTATTGCCAGAGGATATCATAAATATGCCTAAATGCATTAGTGTAACATGATATGGCCTTCATGGGTTGTCTCCATATTGCATTGTGTTGTGTACTCATTAGCATGCTTCTATAGTGTCCATTTGCATTAAACATGCATGAGGGTGTGGGCCTGCGGGGCTTGAGGTAAGTGTCGGAGGCAGAACATACTCGAGACAGAGAGAAAAGGGTGAGAAAGAAAAGCATGAAATTCAGAATATGAGGGAGAGACAGAGCGAGAGAGCTATGCCCTTAAAACGGTTCCCTGGGTTTCCCGGCTAAGACAAGGTCAAGCGCGGGATAATACACAGTCATTCCAGTTGGGAGTGCGGCACCTTCGACTCATCCAGGCAATAAATTACACTGGCCTAATGAGAACTGGCAATCTTTCCCAGGAGATGGGACATCAGGTCGGACCCATCTCGCAACCACGACTGCCTCACAGATTTCATTTTGGTTCAAGTTTGACTAAGTCTAGCAGGTACATCCATTCAAAGCTGCACTTTACTTCTACTCGTATGGGTAGGTTAAGATACAGTGCATTCTGCATATCACAAACGTACCATTCAGCCAATGCAGATCTTTAATATACATTTTAAAAACAGCACAGTTAGGGGCCCTAAGCGCTACGCTGTTGCTATACAATGAAAGGAAAAGGAGTCTTTCAAGCTCTTTGAAAAACAGCTTTCTACACGCTGCCTTTTAAAAACAGAACTAGAGGCACAGACTCTCAAATACAAAACCATTAGTGTTAGCAGCTAAGGAAAGCCACAGTATTATCTTCCTGAATGGACAACATTGATAAGCTCCCAGTCACCATGGAGCCCGCAGAGCAGATCACTGGCAACATGCAGTATAGATGTGTTGAGAGTCCTTTAAAAATGGCGCTACTCCTCCCAGTCTTCAGCAGCTGTTGATGGAAGGGTTCAAAATGCCAAGCACTGGGGTTAAAAACTCAGAGAACGGATGAGGATGGCAGGACGGATGGGGGAAGGTGCATAAAATCTTTCACCTCTATATGGAACATGGAATGGCCTGGCTGTAGATCTGAGTCTGTCCATGCAGAAACATGGTCTCCCTTGGTAGAGGCACTGCCTGTCTGACACAATTGGATTCCTTTCTGTCAACCATCCCCCTCCATCTCACAGCCTTTTCTAGCAAACAGCACAATTAAGAGTTAGACTTTTTCGCTCCATAGCTTTGCTCTGTATGCAAGGGAGCCGCTCAGATTCAGTATTTTCACATTTTGCTCTTAACAGCTGAATGCACAATGACTCCGAGCCTAGTGGGAGACATTAATGAAAGAGATACAGGAAGAGGATACGCCATTTGGAATCTCCATCAAATGATGCACTTGGATGTCTTTCAGTTGTGGGCCGCACAGGGGTGTATGATAATGGCATAATCTAATTATCAATCCCCTTCAGCATCCAAACTGTTGGTTTCTCCCAGATTAGCATAGCATGCAGCATAGCATGCAGCATGAGTGTGTAGGGGATACTGGTCAAGTTATTATTATAAATATATCTAAAGTATAATTAATGTTTGTTATCTATCGGGGTACCAGATCATTATTGGACAAAAACAATCTTAAGAAGACATCACTTATGAGTCATCTTAACAATAATAATTGATTCTCTGAAGGTATATATAATGAGCCTAATAACAGATACATGAATTCGTACTATTTTCTACAGTTTGTTTTGTAATCAGAGAAACACAGGTAAAATACAAATACAGCGCGACTCACTACTGTTGCAGTATTTTTTTAAATTGTTAGCCGAGAAAATGCTGTGTTATTACATACAGCCAGGAAGACCTGTTGGATATCAGAGCGTCGGTAACTCAACTGCACTAGGACCAGGAATAGGACTTTCCCGAAGCGGGTACCACCCAGGGAAATTCAACTGATTCCAGAAGCCTAACCAAAACACCAGCAAAGGAGAGGTACTCGGAGCGATCTTTTAGTCCGACTTCGGAGGCGCGCACACTACCCACCGCTTCCGATATACATTAAAAGCGCCACGGTAAATGGAATTCATTGCCCTTGACAATTAACCATTCTCTGTCGTGGGTGATGCTGGCATTTGCGACTTGACGAGCACAGGTACACACTAACGTTACCAAGTGGGCTATTGTTCAGATGTTGCCCTATTACACAGTAATAGAGTCACTGCTATTAGCTTCACGACATACTATGGAACGCTGTTTGGGTCTTTGCGTGTCAAAAAATATGTCAAATAGTTATATTATGGAATGTATGTTCTGAATTTGCACGTGCAAGCCAAGCTGTATAAAAAAGGTCTGCAAACAAGCAAACACCAGCCACGAACGATTGGTAGACAATACCGCGATGGAAACAAAGGATTATTTGTTCGACCGCAACTTCTGGGATAGCTAGCTAGATTTTGCTTAGCACCAATACAACCAGCCTGAAAACAATGAACAGTAGAAAACGCAGTCATTTTCACTATTCTTAAGAATGATTTAGGAATCCTTCTGAGTAAGTATTAGCTAGGAAGCCACTTGTTGTTAGCCTATTGAAAATGAACTTCAGTTCATGAAGATAAATAGCTTGGCAGCTACTTAACCCTGTTACCTAAAGCTAACGTTGTAAGCAGACAGCTAGCGTCATCTGGCTAGTGATGCCCGACCGGGTTGTGAAGCAACCCACAGTACGGAAAACGCACAATAGTGGAATTCGTGGTTTCCCTTCAAAATAAAAAACTACCTATTTGAAAGTGATGCAGAAGGATACAATTGGTGGAATCATGCCATATTTAGATTAGAACGTGAAGCAATGAAATGGGGTATCAGTCTACTCAGTGACACCCACAGCACAGTGAAGAGTTTACGCAAATATTAGCATTGTACCTCTAATCGCGGGACTGAGTGTATGAAATCACCTCCCCAGTCGGCCTATTGTGTGTATTGACATTCATTTGCACTGTACAGCCTTACCAAAGGATTGGGGATCAATGAAATGGAGGAACAGTCTACTCAAAACCCAAAATATGTTTTCCCCAAAGTCCTCAGTCATCAGACTCCAAAACATCCAGGCAGTATTGTTTATCCTCGGGAATCAAATAAAACTATTGGTCACATACTCATGGTCAGCAGATTTTAACGCGAGTGTAGCGAAATTCTTGTGCTTCTAGTTCCCGTCAATGCCGTAATATCTAAAAAATATTCTAATAAATTCACAACTACACAATACACACAAATGTAAAGGGATGACTAAGAATATGTACATATGAATATATGGATGAGCAATGGCCATGCGGCTTAGTCAAGATGCAGTAGATGGTATAGTACATACAGAAATGTAGAATATGTCAACATTAATGTGGCAATATTTAAAGTGACTAGTGATACATTTGATAAATATTGATTTAATAAAAAAGTATTAAAGTGTCCAGAGTTGAGTCTGTATGTTGGCAGCAGCCACTCAATGTTAGTGGTGGCTGTTTAACAGTCTGATGGCCTTGAGATAGAAGCTGTTTTCAGTCTCTCGGTCCCTGCTTTGATGCACTTGTACTGACCTCGCCTTTTGGATGATAGCAGGGTGAACAGGCAGTGGCTCGGGTGGTTGTTGTCCTTTTTTTGGCCATCTTTTAGGCCTTCCTGTGACATTGGGTGCTGTAGGTGTCCTGGAGGGCAGGTAGTTTGCCCCCAGTGATGAGTTGTGCAGACCTCACTGACCTCTAGAGGGCCATACGGTTGTGGGCGGAGCAGTTGCCGTAAAGCCCAACAGGATGCTCTTGATTGTGCATCTGTAAAAGTTGGTGAGTGTTTTTGGTGACAAACCAAATTTATTCAGCCACCTGAGGTTGAAGAGGTGCTGTTGCGCCTTCTTCACCATGCTGTCTGTGTGGGTGGACCAATTCAGTTTGTCCGTGATGTGTACGCCGAGGAACGTAAAACTTATAACCCTCTCCACTACTGTCATGCTGATGTGGATAGGGGGGTGCTCCCTCTGCTGTTTCCTGAAGTCCACGATCATCTCCTTTGTTTTGTTGACATTAAGGAAAAGAACCTCACTCACATCACAATGAGGGCCCTCACCACCTCCCTGTAGGCCATCTCGTTGTTGATTAGGCCTTCCACTGTAGTGTCTTCTGCAAACTTGAGGATTGAGTTGGAAGCCTGGGGGCGGCCCGTCAAAGTTCAGGACCCGGTTGCACAGGACGGGTTCGAGACCCAGGGTCTCGAGCTTAATGACGAGTTCAGAGGGTACTACGGTGTTAAATGTTGAGCTGTAGTCAAATAACATTCTTAATAGGCTAGATGGGATGCTACCGTCCCACCTGACCAACATCCAGTTTATGTGCAGGGCGCCAAATTCAAACCACAGAATTGTAAATATTTAACATACTTGAAAATACACATGCAATATGTCAAATTAAAGCTTGACTTCTTGTTAATCCAGCCAACGTGTCACATTTCAAAAAGGCTTTACGGCGAAAGCAAACCATGCGATTATCCGAGGACAGCACCCCATCAAACAAACAGACAATCATATTTCATCCCGCCAGGCGCGACACAAAACTCAGAAATAACAAAATAATTCATGCCTTACCTTTGAAGAGCTTCTTCTGTTGGCACTCCAATATGTCCCATAAACATCACAAATGGTGCTTTTGTTGGATTAATTCCGTCGTTATATATCCAAAATGTTCATTTATTTGGCACGTTTGATCCAGAAAAAACACTCGCACAACATGACTACAAAATATCTAAGAAGTTACCTTTAATCTTTGTCCAAACATTTCAAAATAACTTTCCTAATACAACTTTTGGTATTTAACGTAAATAAAGCCAGGATTTAAGACAGGATAAACTGCGTTCAATACCGGATGAAAACAAAGTGACCTCAAAAAACAATTCCTGGATGGTTTGTCCTCGGGGTTTCGCCTGCCAAATAAGTTATGTTATACTCAGACATCATTCAACCCGTTTTAGAAACTTCAGAGTTTTATCGATCCAAATCTACTAATAATATGCATATCCTAGCTTCTGGGCCCGAGTAGCAGGCAGTTTACTTTGGCCAAGCATTTCATCCGGACGTGAAAATACCACTCCCTAGCCTAGAGAGTATAAATAGTTATTCCTCTTGTCCAGATGGGATAGGGCAGTGTGATGGCATTGTCAGTGGACCTATTTGAGTGTAAAGCCAATTGGAGTGGGTATCAGGTAGGGTAAAGTTGAAATGATCCTTCACAAGTCTCTCAAAGCACTTCACGATGACAGAAGTGAGAGCTACAGGGCAATAGTCATTTAGTTCAGTTACCTTAGCTTTCTTTGGAACAGGAACAATGGGGCCATATTGAAGCATATGGGGACAGCAGACTGGGATAGGGGATTTTATGAATACCGTTGAAGTCGGAAGTTTACATACACCTTAGCCAAATACATTTAAACTCAGTTCTAAATATTCCTGACATTTAATCCAAGTAAAACTTACCTGTTTTAGGTCAGTTAGGATCAACACTTTATTTCAAGAATGTGAAATGTCAGAATAATAGTAGAGAGAATTATTTATTTCAGCTTTTATTACTTTCATCACATTCCCAATGGGTCAGAAGTTTACATACACTCTCAATTAGTATTTGGTAGCATTGCCTTTTGTTTAACTTGGGTCAAATGTTTTGGGTAGCCTTCCACAAGCTTCCCACAATAAGTTGGGTGAATTTTGGCTCATTCCTCCTGACAGAGCTGGTGTAACTAAGTCAGGTTTGTAGGCCTCATTGCTCGCACACGCTTTTTCAGTTCTGCCCACACATTTTCTATAGGATTGAGGTCAGGGCTTTGTGATGGCCACTCCAATACCTTGACTTTGTTGTCCTTAAGCCATTTTGTCACAACTTTGGAATTATGCTTGGGGTCATAGTCCATTTATTAGACAATTTGCGACCAAGCTTTAACTTCCTGACTGTTGTCTTGAGATGTTGCTTCAATATATCCACATCACTTTCCTACTCATGATGCCATCTATTTTGTGAAGTGCACCAGTCCCTCCTGCAGCAAAGCACCCTTACAACATGACGCTGCCACCCCCGTGCTTCACGGTTGGGATGGTGTTCTTCGGCTTGCAAGCCTCCCCCTTTGTCCTCCACACAACTATGGTCATTATGGCTATATTAGACCAGAGGACATTTCTCCAAAAAGTATGATCTTTGTCCCAATGTGGTGTTGCAAAATGTAGTCTGGCTTTTTTATGGCGGTTTTGGAGCAGTGGCTTCTTCCTTATGAGCGGCCTTTCAGGTTATATCGGACTTGTTTTACTGTGGATATAGATACTTTTGTACCCGTTTCCTCCAGCATCTTCACAAGGTCCTTTGCTGTTGTTCTGGGATTGATTTGCACTTCTCATACCAAAGTACGTTCATCTCTAGGAGAAAGAACACATCTCCTTCCTGAGCAGTATGATGGCTGCGTGGTCCCATGGTGTTTATACTTGCGTACTATTATTTGTACAGATGAACGTGGTACCTTTAGGCATTTGGAAATTGCTCCCAAGGATGAACCAGACTTGTGGAGGTCTACAATTTTTTTTCTGAGGTCCTGGCTGGTCTCTTGATTTTCCCATGATGTCAAGCAAAGAGGCACCGAGTTGGAAGGTAGGCCTTGAAATACATCAACAGGTAGGCTAATTGACATCATTTGAGTCAATTAGCCTTTCAGAAGCTTCTAACGCCATGACATTTTCTGGAATTTTCCAAGCTGTTTAAAGGCACAGTCAACTTAGTAATATAATAATAATAATAAATGCCATTTAGCAGACGCTTTTATCCAAAGCGACTTACAGTGTATGTAAACTTCTGACCCACTGGAATTGTGATAGATTATTTCACTTATAATTCACTGTCTAAACAATTGTTGAAAAAAATTACTTGTGTCATTCACAAAGATGTTCTAACCGACTTGCAAAAGCTATAGTTTGTCAACAAGAAATTAGTGGAGTGGTTGAAAAACTAGTTTTAAATTACTCCAACCTAAGTCTATGTAAACTTAAACTGTATGTCCTTCAACACACCAGCCAGCTGGTCTGCACATGCTCTGAGGACGCGGCTAGGGATGCCGTCTGGGCCGGCAGCCATGCGAGGGTTAACACGTTAAAATTATTTACTCATATCGGCCACGGAGAAAGAGAACCAACAGACTTTGGTAGAGGGCCACAGGCTTTGGTAGTGTCAGTGGCACTCTATTGTCCTCAAAGCAAGCAAAGAACTTGTTTAATTTGTCTGGGAGCAAGACGTCGATGTTCGCGATGGGGCTGGTTTTCTTTTCGTAATTGACTGTAGACCCTGCCACATACGTCTTGTGTTTGAGCTGTTGATTTGCAACTCTGTCGCTTGTTTGATTGCCTTGTGGAGGGAATAGCTACACCTCTGACTATAATCGAAGCAAATTCTCTTGGAAGAGAATGCGGTCGGCATTTGATTGTAAGGAATTCTAAGTCATGTGAACAAAAGGACTTGAATTCCTGTGTTATGATTAATGATTCATGGTGTAATCACAAGGCATTCACCCCCGCCCTTCTTACCAGAAAGTTGTTTGTTTCTGTTGGCGTGATGCATTAAGAAACTGGGTGGCTGTACCGACTCTGATAACGTATCCTGAGTGTCTCCATGAAACAGAGAATGTTCCAATCTCTGTCTCTCTGGAAGGCAACTCGTGCCCTAATTACATCTACCTTGTTATCTAGAGATTGGATATTGGTGAGTAATACGCTCGGAAGTGTATGATGTACTCGCCTTCTAAGTCTGACCAGTACCATGTTGTGTGTTCCTTCTGCCTCTCCTGCGGCGACTGCGTTATTTTGGGTCGGCCTCTGGGATATGATCCCATGTCCAGGGTGGAGGTACGAACAAAGGATCAGCATCGGGAAAGACATAATCCTGGACATAAATTTGTTAATTGACATCACTTTTATTTCCAATAGTTCTTCCCGGCTGTATGCAATAACACTTGAGATTTTCTGGTCTAACAAAGGAAGAAATAATACATTTGAAAAAACTAAATAACTGCATAGTTTTCTAAGGACCTGAAGCGAGGTGACCAATCTCCATCAGCACCATGTTGTGTGTTCACATTGAGTCGCGCAATAAGAGCTACAATGCTAATGCGCTCTGGGTGTCGCTGAGTAGACACACCATGTCATGGATTCACAATTCATAGGTAAGGCTGTACAGTGAAATAAGTATACCCCCAATGCAATTCTAAAGTTTAATACATGCAGTGTGATTTCAGATTTGTCAAATTAAAATCGTCCTTGGTTGATTTTATATGACATTCCAACCTCGTTTAGCATGATCTATTCAATTATGGCATAATTCTACTATTTGTATTAATTTGCATCACTTGTCAATTACAATTCATTTTGAAGGCTGACCGCAAAGTCCACTATTGTGGCTAATCCTTATTGTGGCTAGCTTCGCATAGATGGGTCCGACCACCAATAATCAAATAAGAACTGACTTGTAAATAAAGTTATTTTAGTTATTTTGACACCTAGATATTAGTTAGCTAACAATAGCAACTGAAAAATATGTTGTTTTGCTATGGTTTTTGGGGAAGGACCAACACTGTAGGTGTACGAGACAACTTAACCAGCATCATAAGCATACGCATCGATGAATCGTTGCGACATGAAATACGAATGATTGTATAATAACCACGTAAAGAAAGAATGAATGCGTAAAATTATTATGTGCTATGCAGTCATATTCAGGTCCTGATTGGTCAACAAACTTATTTAACACGTCAAACATGCAAACACCCAAAAATGGTGTTCCATAGAAACCAGGTTGAGAATGAAATGACAACAAATGAAAACAACGAAACAGCACTGCAAGTAAGTGAAAGAAATAGGTGTTGATGATGTTACACTGGTAATGGGGATATACGTAAATGCCAACAAAAATGAGTGTAACATTTATTTAACTTGGCAAGTCAGTTAAGAACAAAGTCTTATTTACAATGACGGCCTACCCCAGCCAAACCCAGACGACGCTGGGCAATTGTGCGCCTCCCTATGGGACTCCCAATCATGGCCGGTTGTGATACAGCCTGAATTCAAACCAGGGACTGTAGTGACACCTCTTGCACCGAGATGCAGTGCCTTATACCGCTGCGTGTGCGTGTGCGTGTGTGTGTGTACTATTTAACTGTACGAGAAAGCTTAAAACGAGCCAGGTAAAACGTTAAATAATCAGATATTGGTCAAAAATGTCATATTGGTGCATCACTAAATCGGAATCCATGCGTCAAGATTGTTTCGATCACGCGGACTGGGATATGTTTCGATCACGCGGACTGGGATATGTTCCCGGGTAGCTTCGGAGAATAATATTGACGTATACATAGACGGTGACCGAGGTCATGAAGTGATGAAACAGAAACCGTGTATAGATGGCCGCATTCGCACAAAACTGAGTGTGAATCACCGCATTTTATCATGGCAAGGTGACTGAGAACATGGCAGAATACAGTACTCCGTGGCCGACGCGAGAAAGACATTAAAGCGTGTTAACCTTCGCAACATCCCCAGCCGCGTCCTCTGCGCACGCTCTGACTAGCTGGCTGGAGTCTTTACGGACATATTCAATTTCTCCCTATCTCAATCTGCTGTCCCCACATGCTTCGAGGTGGCCATCATTTTTCCTGTACCTAAGAATGCAAAGGTAACTGAACAATAGTGCAATAGTCATCTTCTGTCATCCTGAAGTGCTTTTAGACTAGTCAAGGATTATTTCACCTTTCCTTACCGTCTCCCTAGACCCACTCCAATTTGCTTACAGCCCTAATAGGGCCACAAACAATGCAATCGCCATCACACTGCGCACTGCCCTAACCCAAGATATTCCTATGTAAGAATGCTGTTCATTGACTACAGCTCAGCATTCAACACCTTAGTACCCTCCAAGCTCCTCATTAAGCTTGAGGCCCTGGGTCTGAACCCTGCCCTGTGCAATTGGGTCCTGTACTTCGACGGGCCGCCCCCAGGTGGTGAGGGTTGGTAACATCTGCACCCCGCTGATGCTCAATACTGGGGCCCCATAAGGGTGCATTCTGAGCCCTCTCCTGTACTCCCTGTTCACCCACAACTGCGTGGCCACGCACACCTCCAACTCAATCATCAAGTTTGCAGATGGCACTACAGTGGTAGGCTTGATTACCAACAACAACGAGACTGCCAACAGGGAGGTGGTGAGGGCCCTCTGAGTGTGGTGACAGGAAAATAACCTCACAATCAATGTCAACAAAACAAAGGAGATGATCGTGGACTTCAGGAAACAGCCGAGGGAGCACCCCTCTATCCACATCGACGGGACAGTAGTGGAGAGGGTTGTAAGTTAAGTTCCTCAGCGTACACATCACGGAGAAACTGAATTGGTCCACCCACACAGACAGCATCGTGAAGAAGGCGCAGCAGCGCCTCTTCAACCTCAGAAGGCTGAAGAAATTTGTCTCGTCACCAAAAGCACACAAACTTCTACAGATGCACAATCGAGAGCATCCTGTCGGGCTGCATCACCGCCTGGTACGGCAACTGCTCCACCCACAACCGTAAGGCTCTCCAGAGAGTAGTGAGGTCTGCACAACGCATCACCGGGGGCAATCTACCTGACCTCCAGGACACCTACACCACCAAATGTCACAGGAAGGCCATAAAGATCATCAAGGACAACAACCACCCGAGACACTGCCTGTTCACACCGCTATCATCCAGAAGGCGAGGTCAGTACAGGTGCATCAAAGCAGGGACCGAGAGACTGAAAAACAGCTTCTATCTCAAGGCCATCAGACTGTTAAACAGCCCTCACTAATACTGAGTGGCTGCTGCCAACATACTGACTTAACTCCAGCCACTTTAACAAATGCAAAAATGTATAAAATGTATCACTAGCCACTTTAAACAATGCCACTTCATATAATGTTTACATACCCTACATTACTCATCTCATGTATATACTGTACTCTATAACATCTGCTGCATCTTGCCTAGGCCGTTCTGTACCATCACTCATTCATATATTTATATGTACATATTCTTCATTCCTTTACACATGTGTGTATAAGGTAGTTGTTGTGAAATTGTTAAGTTAGACTACTCATTGGTTATTACTGCATAGTCGGAACTCGAAGCACAAGCATTTCGCTACACTCGTATTAACATCTGCTAACCAGTTGTATGTGACAAATAACATTTGATTTGATCAGCTACACATTATGCCAATGCTTGGGAAAAAGGGCAAATAGCTTTGGTCAGATGACAGTGCAACCGCATTGACAGTGAATCGGCTTCACGTGAGAGCCAGAGATACACACTGCTGCCAGGTAGTCATGGGCTATGGAAGGCAGAACAGGGTGAGGAATGCTAGTGTTCGCCATCGACGATTGAGATCTAGACAGGCTCAGTGGGATGAAAGATGGTGATCCGGAATCCTTAGCTCAACTTCAAATGGAAAAAGGACAACTCGCAAGAGCAAGTCCTTGGGTGGTTCGTCCAGAAGTCTTCTGACAGACAAAACATTCACTGGAACTGAGGTGTGAAACCTACCGCAGTTCTTTAATTCCCTCCATCTCAGGGAAGTGTTTGAAATGTCCTGCCAAACCAGTCAACCCTGCTGATTAAATCCGGTAGGAAGGGGGAGAGAGTCATCCAAGCCTCCCCATAACCTCTCCTATGTTTGGCATGTTTGTGCCAATTGGAAAAATGTGAGATTTATTCTTCATGTACCGTACACTCAGAGAAACAGTCCAATAGTGAATGAAATGACGTTTGCAGTCTGTAGGCGTCAAACAGCGCTTGGTTAGGTAACACAAATATAAAATAATCACACCATACTTTACACTAATCCAACATTTTATGAGTCCTTCATGTTTGAGGTGCAATTAGAAAATGGTGCTTTAGAAAATATGAGTGAATGAGTAAGCCTATTTTCTTAGAAAAAGGCGTGCCACTTTATGTGGCCAAAAGGAAGTATCTGGGGCCGAGGTCCCTGCCATCCAGTACCTCTTCACTATGCGTTGTCAGAGTAGGAAAATAGTCTAACTCCAGCCCCTGAAGTCCTTGACTCGCTCTGCGACTGAACAGCACAGATAAACCAAGTCTGGAACCAACAGGAACAGCTTCTACCCTAAGACTACTAAAATAGTTAACCAAATAGCTACCCTGGACTAGCTGCATAGACCCTTTTTGCACCAACTCTGGACTCAACATGCGCTGCTGCTTCTGTTTATCATCTTTCCTGTTGCCATGTCACTTTACCCCTACTTGTACGTACATGTCTTCCCCAATTACCTTGTAGCCCTGCACATCAACTCGGCACTGGTACCCAGTGTATACATTTTGATTGATTTGCTCGGTCACCACTGTTGGAATGAGGTAATAGGGGTCGCATCACTTGTCGAGGAGTTAAATTCTTTTCTGATCCACTGCCTGCATATTAAACAGCATCAACAGGAAAACATCTGGGAGTTTAATAGCTGTGGGGAGAAATGTATGTTAGCGTACAAGGCTGGAAAAATGGCAAATGGGGAAGATTATTACATAACGGATGGGCAGTTTGATTAAATATAGTCCAAGGTCAAACAAGGAGGCATTCGTATGAAAACCCCAATTGTCACTTGATTTCACTCTGACTTTGCAAGGTTTTCAAAAAGGTAAGCAATGGAGATTCCAGTTAAGATTACTATTCCAAGATAGAGTAGATGAATTGAAAGCTAGTGGACAAACGTCAGATATATAATCTTTTCCTTTGAAAGAGTATGTTCTGAAAGATTCTTCTTCTTAAAAAAAAAAAAAAAAGTGGCTTTAAAATAACATTAACATTTTCTGAATCCCACAGCGCTTTTGAAATACTTCAGACAGCTGAAAACAAATATCTTCCATATACACTACATGGCCTAAAGTATGGGGACACCACTTCAAATTAGTGGATTCATCCATTTCCGCCACACCCATTGCTGACCGGAGTGTATATATAAACATTTTAAAAACGAGGACACAGCCATGCAATCTCCATAGAGAAACAATGGCAGTAGAATGGCCTTACTGAAGAGCTCAGTGACTTTCAACGTGGCACCGTCATAGGATGCTACTTTTCCAACAAGTCAGTTTGTCCATTTTCTGCCCTGTTGGAGCTGCCCCGGTCAACTGTAATTGCTGTTATTATGAAGTGGAAAGGTCTAGTACAAACAACGGTTAAGTTGCAAAGTGGTAGACCACACAAGCTCACAGAGCGGGACCACCAAGTGTTGAATGGCGTAGCTCGTAAAAATAGTCTGTCCTGCCACACTCCCTAATGAGTTCCAAACTATCTAAAACAATGTCAGCACAAGAGCTGTTGTTCGTTGCACCAACTTTGAGTCATCACGCTGCCGTTACTCTTGATTATCGTTCAATTTAGACCTAGTTATACAGTTGAAGTTGGAAGTTTACATAGGTCGGCGTCATTAAAACTAATTTTTCAACCACTCACAAATTTCTTGTTAACAAACTGTAGTTTTGACAAGTCGGTGAGGACATCTACTTCGTGCATGACACAAGTAATTTTCCCAACAATTGTTTCCAGGCAGATTATTTCACTGAATCATAATTTGTGGGTCAGAGTTTAAATACACTAAGTTGACTGTGCCTTTAAACAGCTTGGAAAATTCCAGAAAATGTCATGGCTTTAGAAGCTTCTGATAGGCTAATTGACTCAAATGATGTCAATTAGCCTACCTGTGGATGTATTTCAAGGCCTCCCTTCCAACTCAGTGCCTCTTTGCTTGACATCATGGGAAAATCAAGAGACCAGCCAGGACCTCAAAAAAAATTGTAGACCTCCACAAGTCTGGTTCATCCTTGGGAGCAAATTCCTTCGCCTGAAGGTACCACGTTCATCTGTACAAATAATAGTACGCAAGTATAAACACCATGGGACCACGCAGCAGTCATATCGCTCAGGAAGGAAATGCATTCTGTCTCATAGAGATGAACGTATTTTGGTGCGAGAAGTGCAAATCAATCCCAGAACAGCAGCAGCAAAGGCCCTTGTGAAGATGCTGGAGGAAACGGGTACGAAAGTATCTATATCCACAGTAAAACAAGTCCGATATAACCTTAAAGGCCGCTCATAAGGAAGAAGCCACTGCTCCAAAACCGCCATAAAAAAGCCAGACTACAGTTTGCAACTATACATGAGAACAAAGATCTTACTTATTGGAGAAATGTCCTCTGGTCTGATGAATCAAAAATAGAACTCTTTGGCCATAATGACCATCGTTATGTTTGGAGGAAAAAGGGGGAGGCTTGCAAGCCGAAGAACACCATCCCAACCGTGAAGCACGGGGGTGGCAGCATCATGTTGTGGGGGTGCTTTGCTGCAGGAGGGACTAGTGCACTTCACAAAATAGATGGCATCATGAGGTAGGAAAAGTATGTGGATGTTAAAGTTTGGTCGCAAATGAGTCTTCCAAATGGACAATGACCCCAAGCATAATTCAAAAGTTGTGGCAAAATGGCTTAAGGAGAACAAAGTCACGGTATTTGCGTGGCCATCACAAAGCCCTGACCTCAATCCTATAATGAATTTGTGGGCAGAACTGAAAAAGCATGTGCGAGCAAGATGGCCTACAAACCTGACTCAGTTACACCAGCTCTGTCAGGAGGAATGGGCCAAAATTCACCCAACTTATTGTGGGAAGCTTGTGGAAGGCTACCCAAAACGTTTGACCCAAGTTAAACAATTTAAAGGCAATGCTAACAAATACTAATTGAGTGTATGTAAACTTCTGACCCATTGGGAATGTGATGAAAGAAATAATATCTGAAATAAATCACTACTATTATTCAGACATTTTACTTTCTTAAAATAAAGTGGTGATCCTAACTGACCTAAGACAGGGAGGGAATTTTTACTAGGATTAAATACCAGGAATTGTGAAAAACTGAGTTTAAATGTATTTGGCTACGGTGTATGTAAACTTACGACTTCAACTAAAAATATCTACCAGACAATGTATTTAGCAAAGTTAGTTACTTGTGTATTTATTATTACTTTTAATATTTTGTGTTATTACTTCCTCTGCATTGTCGGGAAGGGCCGTAAGTATGCATTTCACTGTTCGTCTACAGTTTATGAAGCATGTGACAAATAAAAATTTGATAACACCAGACAGCCATTGGAAGTGTACCATGAGTTGACCAGTCAAATTGCCAGGGTTAGAGGTTCCAAGCCCATTCTATTCATTCTGATTTCTATGCCCATGACTTCACCTGAATGAATACACCAGAGGTAGAGAATGGTGCTGTTCTAGGTGCTCTACATAGCTGTCACACTACACGCAGCCGCCAACGAATGCATGGCAAGACGTGTCATTTATGTCATTCCACAAAATCACACTGCCATCATTTGGCTACCTAAAGTTCCTCACAAAATTAAGCTGTAAAGTCGTTAGCAAGCTCCTCCTTGCTTGGTTTTTCAACCGGGGTGATGTGGAGAGGAAGGTCTGGTGTGTCAACTTTGAAGTCTGGGGTCTTTGTATATGATCTGTTTATCTTCCCGCTTCTTGACAGCCTGTGGGACCTATCAGGTTCTAAAGGTGAATGTGTTCTGTTCAGACACTCTTCCCTACCCAGTCCGTAGCCTGTTTGGAGTACTCCACACGGCTTCTCTGATCTTCTGAAAGATGTAACAGAATAACAAAATGAAAAAACACAAACGAGTCCTAATTAGTCCTTCCTTGCATCCTACTTGAGAATTATTGGAGGTGATTTGAGTGGAGGTACATCGGGTTCCCTCTTTGGAAAGGGTGTGTAAAGGACACAAAAGAAGAGAAATAGAACAAAGATAAAAATCCAAGACGGTATGGTTCATTGTCTTATGTCTCTTCCACCACCCCTCCCTTTCCTCCATTCCCTCCTAGGCAGGTATAAAACAGAAAGTGATTGTTTTATACCAGCCAACATCACCAGAGTCAGTAATTAAAGGGCATGAGCTGATATTCTAAATGTTTTAATTTAAATAATGTAAAACGGTTGGGCTAGTTTGTTGTCATTACAACTCATGCACCAGCTCGTGACAGAGCCATGTATTTATCTATAGGTCTCTGGCTAGGGCTGTGTCCAACTCATGGACATCAACTAGGGCATGTAATTTTATGCAAATCGACAGCACAACAGAAAACTGATACCTAGAATAAAATATACTATTTGTTACCAGTAATGTTATAATTTTAAAAAGGGAATTGCGTCATGAAGCAGTCAGTAATGTTACCATTACAGTAGTAGCTAAGCTAAAACCACAAATTGGTTCGTTCAGGGAACGGCAAACAAATAACATTAGAAAATTAGTTCAGGGTGACTAGCGACAGGTTTTGGCAACGTCGTGAGCTAGCAACATACCTTGAATGGTTAGAGCTTTTCTGTCCATGGTGTGAAGACTGGGAACTGAACCCAGTTTCAACCATTCCCCCTTTGTAGTCAGTGGCCACAAAGTGATGACTTCAGGCGTCGTATATAGCCACCCTAAGCAGGATGTCAGATGGCCTGCAGCCATGCCTGACACAAAACTCCATCGCAGTCAGGAAAGGGGTGGAAATGTGTAGTGTATTAGTATCTGACCGGAACATATTTGCACCCGGGTATAGTGCACTTCATTTTGTTGAAGGTCACTCATCTACTCCTAACATTATTCGCCAAGACTTACTTTACTTGAGAGATTACTAAGCACTAGACACCAACTTTTGTTTACTTCCTTTAGTTCTGATTTTCAATAGTTAGATGCTCCCCTTTGTCCCGCCTCCAGTAATGATTCATTTTTAGGAACCAAGAAGAATAGTACCTGCCGGATCACAGACTATACGGTAGACCATGGTGCTAGCACAAAGTAGATCTGTTGTTTTTATTTCACATTAAACACATTTGGCAATTCAACGCAGAGACTCCAATCATTATTTATAGAATAATACAGTTTAATGCATTAGGTAATTCCTTATTTTATAATTTCAGCAACAGCTTGTGCCGAGACATCTAAGCTTACTTGCGACACTAGGTCTACCGCCGTTTATATTATCTACCAAGTGATATCTGAAATGGATGTGGCATCCACGGGGGAAGAGAAACATCTTTCAGACAGAAGTGCTGCCAGTAAAAAGGAGTATTTCATCTCAAAACACGAAAGTAAAATATCACAACTCAGCTGGTGCCGACATGAAAAGCAATGAAGTCCCATCATACAAATACGGCACGCTGGAAAACAGAAGTGCCTTCACATCCACTGCCTTTGCTCCTGTTGCACTGGGAGGATGTCACATTACATGGTTCAGAAAGTGATGGGTCGTGTTCAGGGCACACGGTTGTAAAAATAAAATAAAAAAGTCTGAAATTGAAAAGGACAATGAGCATTTCTTATTGGATAAGACCAAGCATTCCCCCTCCCCATTTCAGTCTTTTCTTTGGTCCCTAATTAACACAACCGTGGGGTGACATGAAGCTACACCCTTTATTGCTACACAGGCCCTTTATTGCTATTCGTTTCGAGTCTGTTGTCAAGCTAAACATGGCATGACATTGAGTGACAGCAAGTTTGCATGATAGCACAAACAGACTCACACTCAGGCTAGGTCTGGTGGAGCCAGACCAGCCAGTAAGGCATTATGTGGTTGGCAGAGGGACCAGGACCGTGCTGCTCCTACTCTGTGTGAGAAGCGAACCCTGGGAATGCAGATCCGCCACCAGCACCAAGCTGTGCGCACATATACACCCTTTAATGCACACACACACACACACACACACACCCCTTTTAATACACGCACAGTGAGACACGCGCACAGCCTTTAATAGAGCCCCATTACATTATTTCACAGAATGTCACGGGTCGCAATAATAAAAGCTTCGGGATTGGCTGGCACCCAGAAAAGGGAGGGGGCAGAAAATGGGCTTTGCTGCCACGCACGGCGGGATCAGTCGGTAACTATTCAATCCCTTTCAGCTAAACTCCTTCTTTGAGAACGTTTGGTGCATTTGTGTGAATATGTGTTTGCACATTCCTACACTGAGGCAGCGGCACGGCATTCGGTCTTGATTTATACAGGCTGTTAGTCCATTCATGGTGACACCACCGGCTTGTTGGCGAATCGGTGAGGGGGAAAAGATGGGGCTTGGTGGTGAAAGGAGAGGGACATGTCAGTCTTCAGTATCAGGAGAATTAGCAATCTGATGCTATTAAAACCACACAGTCACAGGGATCTAATGAACAGGCTACATAACAGAATGTTCTACAGACACGCGCTGTTTGGAATCCATACACATGGATATCACATCAATCCAGTGTGGAGTATATGTCCACACCATACCCATCTGTCATGGTCTTGTTACAGTGTGCCGGAGCGGTGAGGCGCCAAGAATGTCTTGCATGTTACCGCCACCCCGCCTCTTCCCTCATCAAGCGGAGCCCCTTTCCCAGAAGAGACGCCCCCCCACCTCTCCTTTCCCCTACTCTCTGAATGATGAAATCCATCCTAGCTCCCATGACACCAGTGCATCCCTGCCTCTCCCAGTCTCCTTTCTCTCCCTCCTGTCATCTCTCCGGGGTCCACAGTAGTGGAGGGCTCCCGCTGGGTTTGTGTGGCTGAGTGTTGGGGTTTTCATGGCTACACCCCCCCCTCCTGACCAAACCCCCTGCACAGGCTTGCACCACAATCAAACAGTTCTGATCAAGCCAGGGAAGGCTGTATTTATCTTCACAGGGGAGAGAGCAGCTTAATCTGCGAGACTGGAATTGCTCATTTACATTGGAGGAGTGGAAGAACAGGCACACTGCTTCAGATCAATGCTCATTATGATCTTATGATGTCACAGTAGCTGGCTGGGGTTCGATGGTTACATGTCTGCTCTATTCTGTGGGCACATTCAATATGCAGCCAACATTAAAAAAGGCAAGACATCACCTTGATTCATAAATAACTCCATATTATTTGTAGTTCAGTCAGTCATTATTTACCAAATGATACTTCATAGTTTTGACGCTCTCGAACACAGCCTGTGGCCCTGCTGCTGCTGCTGCAGGCAGCTCCGCTGATAAGGGGCTGCCTGCCTCTGTGCACTCACTGGAGACCAGAGGCAGGGCTACTGCGAACCCAAACACCATACGCAGCAGAAATGGGAGCATGTACAAGCGAACCTTGCCGAAAGCCTGCTTGAGATTCCCCAATTTGCAGTGTGGATTCTGGAAACAGTGACGCGCAATAAGGTGTATTGTATGTTAAAAATATGAGGCCTGGACACAAATGTGGATGTGGGCATTGAATTGTACTTAGTTAAATACATATTCAAAATGAGCCACAATTTTTTTTACAAATATAACCCTGTCAATTTAGGCAAATTAATACATGTGAATTCCAGTGTTGACTCATCTCCAATTGCCCAATAACCTAATTCAGCACATATACTTTTAAACAGTGTGTGTGTGTAGTCTTCCCATGCCTGGCCTGTGTACGCTGGTGCAGAATATCTGGTTTCGTAGAAACGCACACGCTCCGACACTGCAGCACTGCAGTCTATGCTGCATAGCTCTGCAGCAACCAAATTGATTCCATCACAGACATAACATGGGGTGGCATGGAGAAGCGGATTGCCAGTCGAGTGCCAGATATCCAAACACATAAGGCAACAACTGAACAAATATATACTAGGACGCAAGAGACAACAAAAAAAACTAACAAAACAACTTTGGTTTAGATTATTATGATCGCCATTTAGCAGTCGTTTAACCACCAGCTACCCTTCCTTGGGTCCTCACAAAAACTTAAATATATGGGAGAACAGAACAGTTATAGAAAACATGAGAAAATAGATTAAAAATAAGATAAGAGCATCACATACTGCCAAGACACCAAGAGACAAGACTTCACACATGACCGTTAAATTACAGGGTTAGAACGATGATCGACTGATACAGGTTGCTGTTTTTTGAAAGAGGATGAAAAAAAGGGGGACAAGTCAAATGAAGAGCATATCCATGAGAGGACATCTCCCCATTAACCTAGTCACAGACAATGAGAACCACCTCCATTCCCTTTCCACTGGACAACATAATGTGCCATATTCCGGTAGTTGCTCTCCTTTCTCCTGGAGAAGTATTCTACAGCAAGCAGCTAATGCAGGCAGTCCAGACAGGAAAGGCAGCTTGCACCCTCCATCATTCAATCACAGCTGGTCAAGACCCCACAGTCTAACACCCCATAGAAACCGTCCCCAGTCCCAGCCTCCTTAGTAACCTCCACCAAACCCTCCCTCCCACACACAAAACCCTGCATTGATGAATCTGCTGGCATCCCTTCCTCTGTTCTTCCACATTCATGTTCTGACAGTGTCCCTTTATATTTCCTGCCAGCACTTAAGTAGAGGAAGAAAAAACATTTTCCTGCCTTTATTTGACTGGTCCTTTATGAGGCGATGCCGCCTGACCTCCACATTAAATCAGCTTTCACTTTACTGAAATGACACCAGAGCAAGGAGGTAGTGATGGCACAGGCACCGGCAACGTCGCAAATGGCACCCTCTCCCCTAAATAAAATGCACTATTCCCCCAATGGGACCTGTTCAAACAGGCACTATAAAGAGAATACGGTGCATAACTGGTGCAGAGCTACTGTATATGCTGAAATTAAAATACTTTTTTAAAACAATAAATACAAGCCATTTTCATGGGATCCAAATGGGTAGTTACAGTCTTGTCCCATCGCTGCAACTCCCGTACAGACTCAGGAGAGGCGAAGTTCGACAGCCATACGTCCTCCGAAACACAGCCCAACCAAGCCGCACTGCTTCTTGACACAACGCCCACCAATGGTGTCGGAGGAAACACCAGACACCTGGCGGCTGTGTCGGCATGCACTGCGCCCAGCCCGCCACAGGTGCGCAATGGGACAAGAACATCCTTGCAGGCCAAACCCTCCTCTAACCCGGACGACGCTGGGCCAATTTCGCACCACCCCTTTGGTCTCCCTGTCGCGGCCGGCAGCGAAAAATAGGTTTCTATATGCATTAACGAGAAGACCATTTTCCTGAGAGCAGAAAGGCACTCTGATGAATGAGTTGATAGTTGGCATACAATAGTGAGGAACGATCGCATAGTATCAAGAGCTACAACGCATCACTGCCGCTTTTCTTCACTATCGACCATTATACAGGTATAAGGTGATACACCTGGGGCGAACATCTTCTCTTTGCCCATAATAAAAGGTTCTCTTCCTTCTGCACATGCACAATGGAGGATGGAGTTTAGGAGATTCTTGGTCTCTAAACCTCATTATTCTCAAAGTCATTTTTGGAGTGCTAGGTTCCTGAAATGTATTCAAAACAGTCTTCTAAGCTCCTGCTAATCCCCAGTCATTCTGGCAGCACATTCAGGGGGGAGACTCGCACCACAATAAAGTCCTGAGCTTCCTTCCTGTGTATGCTAATTTTTAAAAAGTACCTTACAAAACCACCTCCCCTCCTGGTAATAGTATCAGTCCACTGTGAGCAAATCATAGAATAATTAGAAAAGAATAAAGGACGTTTGAGAGGGTGGTATATGCAGACGACCAACGATGACACAACAACAAAAATATTTGAGCTAGACCAGCTACACCCAGTTCTCTAAACAACAACAAAAAAAAAAAACTTTGGTAGCACTGGTGCTCCCCAATTTAAAAAGGTTAGGAGCACCACATGAAATTAAGGCGCACCAGAAAATATATTTTTTTAAACTGATTGAGATACAGCCTATATGAACTCAAGCTACTTTTGAAGCACATGTTGTGCCCTAGAAACTTCATCATTAAGCCCTGTGCAACTGGTTCCTGGACTTCCTGATGGGCCGACCCCAAGTGGCAAAGGTAGGCAACAACACCTCTGCCACACTGATCCTCAACACAGCAGCCCCACAGGGGTGGGTGCTCAGCTCCCTCCTGTTCACCCATGACTGAGTGGCCCTGCACATGTGCAACTAAATCAAGTTTGCTGATGACAACAGTGTCAGGCATGATGACCAACAATGACGAGACGGCCTCCAGGGAGGAGGTGAGAGGCCTGGCGGAGTGGTGCCAGGAAAACAACTTTCCACTAAACTCAAAAATGAAGGAGCGGATTACGGACTACAGGCAAAAGCAGAGGGAGCACGCCCCCATCCGCGGGGCCACAGTGGAGAGGATCAAAAGCTTGACAACTTCAAATGGTCCCTTCACACAGGCAGTGTAGTGAAGGCAAAACAGCCTTCACGACACCACAGGAAGCTGAAGAAATTAATCTTGGCACCCAAGACCCTCACAAACTTCGACAGATGCACCATTGAGAGCTTCATGTTGGGCTGCATCACCACCTGGTACAACGTTAGCAACCGCAGGGGGTGGTGAGGTCAGGCCAACACATCATTGGGGGCACACTGCCTATCCTCAAGGACATCTACATCACCCAATGTCCCAGAAAGTCCAAGAAGATCTCAGACCTCAGCCTCCCGAGCCACAGCCTGGTCACCATGCTAACATCTAAAAAGACAAAGAGAGTACAGGAGCATCACAGCTGGGACCAAGAGATTGATAAACAGCTTCCATCTCCATGCTATCAGCCATCACTAGCCGGCCCTCCACCCAGTACCCTGCCCTGAACTAGTCACTGTTACCAGCCGGCTACCACACAGTGCTCTACACTGCACCTTAAAGACTTCTTTGGTCTATGTACAGTGGGGAGAACAAGTATTTGATAACCTGCAAAATCGGCAGTGTTTCCTACTTACAAAGCATGTAGAGGTCTGTAATTTTGATCATAGGTAAACTGTGAGTAACAGAATCTAAAACAAAAATCCAGAAAATCACATTGTATGATTTTTAAGTAATTAATTTGCATTTTATTGCATGAAATAAGTATTTGATACATCAGAAAAGCAGAACTTAATATTTGGTCCAGAAACCTGTTTGCAATTACAGAGATCATACGTTTCCTGTAGTTCTTGACCTTCTCCAGATCCTTCAGGTTTCGGGGCTGTTGCTGGGCAATACGGACTTTCAGCACCCTCCAAATATTTTCTATTGGGTTCAGGTCTGGAGACTGGCTAGGCCACTCCAGGACCTTGAGATGCTTCTTACGAAGCCACTCCTTAGTTGCCTTAGCTGTGAGTTTCGGGTCGTCATGCTGGAAGACCCAGCGACCCTGTCCCCTTTGCAGAAAAGCATCCCCAAAGAATGATGTTTCCACTTCCATGCTACACGGTTGGGATGGTGTTCTTGGGGTTTTACTCATCCTTCTTCCTCCAAACACAGCGAGTGGAGTTTAGACCAAAAAGCTCTATTTTTGTCTCAGACCACATGACCTCCCATTCCTCCTCTGGATCATCCAGATGGTCATTGGCAAACTTCAGACGGGCCTGGACATGTGCTGGCTTGAGCAGGGGGACCTTGCGTGCGCTGCAGGATTTTAATCCATGACGGCGTAGTGTGTTACTAATGGTTTTCTTTGAGACTATGGTCCCAGCTCTCTTCAGGTCATTGACCAGGTCCTGCCATGTAGTTCTGGGCTGATCCCTCACCTGCCTCATGATCATTGATGCCCCACGAGGTGAGATATTGCATGGAGTCCCAGACCGAGGGTGATTGATCGTCATCTTGAACTTCTTCCATTTTCTAATAATTGCGCCAAAAGTTGTTGCCTTCTCACCAAGATGCTTGCCTATTGTCCTGTAGCCTATCCCAGCCTTGTGCAGGTCTACAATTTTATCCCCAATGTCCTTACACAGCTCTCTGGTCTTGGCCATTGAGGAGAGGTTGGAGGTCTGCTTGATTGAGTGTGTGGACAGGTGTCTTTTATACAGGTAACGAGTTCAAACAGGTGCAGTTAATACAGGTAATGAGTGGAGAACAGGATGGCTTCTTAAAGAAAAACTAACAGGTCTGTGAGAGCCGGAATTCTTACTGGTTGGTAGGTTATCAAATACTTGTCATGCAATAAAATGCAAATTAATTACTTAAAAAACATACAATGTGATTTTCTGGATTTTTGTTTAAGATTCCATCTCTCACAGTTGAAGTGTACGTATGATAAAAATTACAGACCTCTACATGCTTTGTAAGTAGGAAAACCTGCAAAACCGGCAGTGTATCAAATACTTGTTCTCCCCACTGTACATACGGTTATTGTACACTGGTAACTTTAATGTGTACGTGATCCCTCAATAATCTTAATGAAGTCTAAAGATGTTCTCATAATAAAGGTCTACACATTCCTCAACTCGGCAGACAACAGAGGTTTGAATATTGTTTTGTGAGTAAGAGTTAGAAAATTGACATTCAAACATAACGAGGATACATTTATTTTATTGTAAGTCAATGATTAACCCTGAGCAGTACTGTTGAAATGATGTAAAATGAAAATAAAACGCACACTTTAGAGATAATATTAGGGGGACCCAGCGAGTTAAAGAGTAGGTCCTTCACTGTCAATCCTCAGCTCAACAGCAAAGAGCAAAGCAGAGTGCAGCGCCGAGAACACATGCAGACACGTCAGGGCAACAAACTCAGCAACTAGTTCGTTGCTATAGCAGCACCATTTGCAGTTTTTGAAGCACAGTAATGTACAATAAGAAAGGATGCGACTGTCTCAGCAGCATGCCTTGAACACCTGAACAGCTCATTTGCATATACAACCACTTTTCTAAAGTGAAACAACTTCCCTTAAAAACACCACACATGAAACCGTTTCATACAAGTGATCAGTGTTGTGGTATGCTATACAATGTTAAGACTTGAGGTATGAAAGGCACGAACGAAATTGGCATTCGCTAACCATACAAGGACGCTGCGGAGCTAGGCATTAACGCTGGTTAGAAAAGGTTGATTGACATGAGAAAATACATAATATATTGTCAATAACCACTAACACCATTACCCATGGAGTTAATATAACCGAATAACTTATAAGGGCAATATAAACAGGTCACAGAAGTAGTATTGCTTACCTACAGTACCAGTCAAAAGTGCACACACCTACTCATTCAAGGGTTTCTTTATTTTTACTATTTTTGACATTGTAGAATAATAGTGAAAACATCAAAACTATGAACATATGGAATCATGCAGTTTCCAAAAAAAAGTGTTAAACAAATCTAAATGTATTTTATATTTGAGATTCAAAGTAGCCGCCTTGATGACAGCTTTGCATGCTTGTGTTATTCTCTTAAAATGCTTCATGAGGTAGTCACCTGGAATGTGTTTCAATTAACAGGTGTACCTTGTTAAAAGTTCATTTGTGAAATTTCAATCAGTTGTGTTGTGACAAGGTAGGGGGGTATACAGAAGATGGTCTTTTACCAAATAGGGCCAAGTCCATATTATAGCAAGAGCAGTTTAATTAAGCAAAGAGTAACGACTTTGAATGTTTCTTCGAGTGCAGTCGCAAAAACCATCAAGCGCTATGAATAAACTGGCTGTCATGAGGACCGCCACAGGAAAGGAAGACCCAGAGTAACTTCTGCAGCAGAGGACAAGTTCATTAGAGTAACCAAATTGCAGCCCAGATAAACACTTCAGAGTACAAGTAAGAGACACATCAACTGTTCAGAGGAAACTGCGTGAATGAGGTATTCATGGTCGAATTGATGCAAAGAATCCACAACTAAAGGACACCAATAAGAAGAAGTGACTTGCTTGGGCCAAAAAACAGACATTAGACCAGTGGAAATCTACCCTCTTGTCTGATGTGTCCAAATTTGAGATTTTTGGTTCCAACTGCCGTGTCTTTGTGAGACGCATAGTAGGTGAACGGATGATCTCCGCATGTGTGGTTCCCACCGTGAAGCATGGAGGTGGTGGTGTGTGTTTTGCTGCTGACACGGATATGTTTAGAATTCAAGGACACTTGACTAGCATGGCTACCACAGCATTCTGCAGCGATACGCCATCCCATCTGTCCAACAAGGCCGAAATCCCTGTCATTGGCAAGAGAAAGAGACAAGATAGAGGACACAGGGCGGGGTGCCTCGTAAGGATCAGCCGACGAAGAGTGGGGAATCTGCCTTTACCATCAATATTCATTGAAAACGTACAATCATTGGAAGAGGTACGATCATGAATATCCAACCAACAGGACATCAAAAACATTAAAATCTTACATTTCACCGAATCGTGGCTGAATGACATGGAAAAACATTAAGCTGGCGGGATATACACTGCACCGGTTAGAAGAGCACACTCCGGTAAGACTAGGTGGAGGCGGTCTGTGTATATTTGTAAACAAAAGCTTGTGCACAAAATCTACGGATGTCAACAGATTTTGGGGCGGCAGGGTAGCCTACTGGTTAGAGCGTTGGACTAGCAACCGAAAGGTTGCAAGTTCATATCCCCGAGCTGACAAGGTAGAAATCTGTCATTCTGCCCCTGAACAGGCAGTTCCTAGGCCGTCATTGAAAATAAGAATTTGTTCTTAACTGACTTGCCTGGTTAAAAAAAAATTCAAATTTTTAAATTTTGCTCGCTTGAAATAAAAGTAAGCTGCAGACCACACTATTTGCCAAGAGAGTTCACCTATTTTTTTCGTGGCTGTTTATTTACCACCACAGACAGATGCTGGCACTAAGACCACACTCAGTCAGCTGGATAAAGAAATAAGCAAACCGCTCACCCAGGAGCAGAGCTCCTAGTGGCCGGGGATTTTAATACAGGGAAACTTAAATCAGTTTTACCTCATTTCTATCAGCATGTTAAATGCGCAACAAGATGGATTTTTTTTTAGATCACCTATACTCCATACACAGAGACGCGAACAAAGCTCTCCCTCCATTTGGCAAATCTGACCATAATTCTATCCCCGATTCCTGCTTACAAGCAAAACGTAAAGCGGGAAGCACTCTTGACTAGATTAATAAAAAAAGTGGTCAGATGAAGCAGATGCTAAACACAACTGTTTTGCTTGCACAGACTGGAATAGGTTCCAGGATTCTTCTAAGGCATTGAGAAGTACACCACATTCACTGGCTTAATCAATAAGTGTCAAGGAAGTCATCCCCACAGTACGTACATACCCCAACCAGAAGTCATGGATTAATACAACACTAAGATCGAATCGTACTACACCGGCTCCGACATACCTCGGATATGGCATGGCTTGCAAATTATTACAGACTACAAAGGAAGGCACAGCCAAAAGCTGCCCAGTGACACGAGCCTATCAGACGAGCTAAATCACTTCTATGCTCGCTTTGAGGCAAGCAACACCAAAGCATGCATGAGAGCATCAGCTGTTCCGGATGACTGTCTGATCACACTCTCCATAGCCAAAGTGAGTAAGACCTTTAAACAGGTCAACATTCACAAGGGTGCAGGGCCAGACGTATTACCAGGATGTGTACGCCGAGCATGAGCTAACAAGTGTATTCACTGACATTTTCAACCTCTCCCTGTCCGAGTCAGTAATACCAACATGCTTTAAGCATGCCACCATAGTCCCTGTTCCCAAGAACACCTGCATAAATGACTACAGACCCGTACCACTCACGTCCGTAGCCATGAAGTGCTTTGAAAGGCTGGTCATAGCTCACATCAACACCATTATCCCAGAAACCCTAGACCCACTCCAAGTTGCATACCGCTCAAACAGATCAAGCAATCTCTATTGCACCCTGCCCTTTCCCACCTGGCCTGATCACCGACAAGATAACCTGGAGGGAGGTGCTCAGAGACTTGGCCAGGTGGTGCCAGAATAACAACCTATCCCTCAATGTGATCAAGACAAAGGAGATGATTGTGGACTTCAGGAAAAGGAGGACCTTACACGCCCCCATTCACATCGACGGGTCTGTCGTGGAGCAGGTTGAGTGCTTCAAGTTCCTTGGTGACCACATCACCAACAACCTAGAATGATCCAAACACACCCAGACAGTCGTGAAGGCATGGCATGACAAAACCGATTCCCCCTTAGAAGACTGAAAATATTTTGCATGGGTCCTCAGATCCTCAAAAGGTTCAACAGCTGCACCATCGAGAGCATCCTGACTGGTTCCATCACTGCCTGGTAAGGAAACTGCTCGGCCTCCGACCGCAAGGCACTACAGAGGGTAGTGTGCACAGCCCAGTACGTCACTGGAGCCAAGCTTCCTGCCATCCAGGACCTCTATACCAGGCGGTGTCAGAGGAAGTCCCTAACAATTGTCAAAGACCCCAGCCATAGACTGTTCTCAATGCTACTACATGGCATGCGGTACCAGAGCACGAAGTCTAGGACCAAAAGGCCTCTCAATAGATTTTACCCCCAAGCCATAAAACTGCTGAACAAGTAATCAGGTGTCCTGCCACCCCCGCTTTTACGCTGCCGCTACTCTCTGTGCATAGAGAAAGTCACTTTAACTATACCTACATGTACATATTACCTCAATTAGCCCGATAAACCGATGCACCCGCACATTGACTTTGTACCGGTACCACCTGTATATAGCCTCGCTACTGTAATTTTACTAGTTCTCTCTCTCTCGCCCCCCTTTCTTTACTTATCTAGTCTTTACCTAATACCTATTTTTTATTTAAAAATTGCACTGTTGGTTAGGGCTTGTAAGTAAGCATTTCTCTGTATTCGGCACACATGACAAATCAACTTTGATTTGAATTAATTTTAATTAATTAATTGACTTACAAAAGTGAAAAGCTGAAATGTCTCGAGTCGGTAAGTTTTCAACCCCTTTGTTATGGTAAGCCTAAATAAGTTGAGGAGTAAAAATGTGCTTAACAAGTCACACAATAAGTTGCATGGACTCTTGTGTGTAATAATAATGTTTAACATATTTGTGCCACACAATTATATTTATGCAAGGTCCCTCAATCGAGCAGTGAATTTCAGACAGATTCAACCATAAAGACCAGGGAGGTTTTCCAATGCCTCGCAAATAAGGGGAATAATAATGGCACCTTGGTAGATAAAAAATACATTTAAAAAAAAACACATTGAATTTCCCTTTGAGCATAGTAAAGTCATTAATTACACTTTGGGTGTATTGATACACCATCCAGTCACAAGAAAGATACAGGAATCCTTCTTCACTCAGTTGCCTGACAGGAAGGAAACCGCTCTGGGATTTCACCATGATCCCAATGGTGACTAAGACAGTTAGAGTTTAATGGCTGTGATAGGCGAAAACTGAGGATGACATTGTATACTAACCTAATTGACAGAGTAAAAAGAAGGAACCCTGTGCAGAATAGAACTATCCCTAAACATGCATCCTGTTTGCAACAAGGCACTAAAGTAATAGAACTATTCCTAAACATGCATCCTGTTTGCAACAAGGCACTAAAGTAATAAAACTATTTCTAAACATGCATCCTGTTTGCAACAAGGCACTAAAGTAATACGGCAAAGAAATTAGCTTTTTGTCCTGAACACTAAGTGTTTTGTTTTGGGGCAAATCCAATACAACACATTACAGAGTACCACTCCCCATATTTTCAAGCATAGTGGTGGCTGCATCATGTTATGGGTATGATTGTAATCATTTAGGACTACAGAATTTTACAGGATAAAAAAAAATACATTAGGCAAAATCCTATAGGAAAACATGGTTCAGTCTGCTTTCCAGCAGTCACTGGGAGATTAATTAACCTTTCAGCAGGACAAGAACCTAAAACCCAAGACCAAATCTACAAATCTGGATTTGCTTACCAAGACAACAGTGAATGTTCCTTAGCTGCCGAGTTACAGTTTTGACTTATGTTTGACAAATCTATGGCAAGACCTGAAAATGGTTGTCTAGCAATAAATCAACAACCAAACTACCCTCAAGTATCTGAAATGACATGATCAACTGATTTGATGAAAAGCATACCGTTACTTGCTGTACAACTGGTGGAGCTAAAAATGTGGAATAAATTGGAAATGTGTAGTTATGACTACGCTCTTCAAGAGGGGACGATAATAAAACCAAATAGTTAACATTTATTTAACAATCCCTTGAAAACGGCACGTAGTTGTCAATGGTTTTAGCGGAGCTAGGGGCCTCCTTGCCTCCCAGCAGCCACATGGAACTTTCTGAACCAGTGACATTTTATTAATAACGACCTATAGGAAGATGAAAACGTTGCGTCGGTAATACAGGTCAATTCTTTTGACCTGAGTTGGAAAGAAACGAGCCATTTTCACTGTAGGAACAGTGCAACCATGACAACATCAAATCTACACTCACATTCTTCTCTAGGGCACTTGTAAACAACGGTACAGCGAAGCCTCATCATGACAACAATTATCAGGGAGATTTATTTTGGGACTAGCAAAATAAACTCATGGTCACACAGAACATTACCGATTTAGAGCCCTGGCTACACCAGCAAGACTAGATGAGTGGTTTCTCTGGATAAGAGCGTCTGCTAAATGACTTAAATGTAAATGTAAATGTAAATGTTTCCCTGTTTTACATTGGAAGCATCTCCTGGGGGGTCTTTACCAGTGGATGGCCTTTAGGGTAGAGCAGGAATCAGAACCAGCGGGTCCACACAGACAGGCCAGATCTTTCCCACAGCCCCTCTGTCTACATGCACAGAGCAGAAAGAGATGGTAGAGCAGAACATTAAAGCATACTTATGTAGCTCTCCTTCGCTCTTTTCTACTTTCTTTTTTTACACCCTCAACCCAAATAAACAAATTAAAAAAATATATATTTTCTCCTCAAACTATTTAATAATTTCCCTATTTAATTTCACTCTTTCAAGCTCTGGTGAAACTGATAAAATAGGAGAGATGAAAGTGTAAAAGCCGCAACCAAATACCATTACAAAATGCAATCTTATGGACTGCTGCTATATTGATTACCTAAAAAGTTCCATTTGGAACTAAAAAGTTCCAACAACAATGCTACATTATGGTTCACTGTAGGGCACCATTGTAGTAGTCTAGAACTTGAACTGCCCATGTCAACCTACCTGCTCTCATGCAGGTGTGGACTTGGGCAGGAGACAGAGACATTGCAAATTCAGCTGCAGTGTGGTGTCTGGGCTGATGGACAGACACACCCGTGCCAGTGTTTACCCTCCCAGAATGGCCCTGCAGTGATTATAATTAAGCAGCTCTTATTCGCAGACATAATCAAAACAGGGCCCAGCAGGGTTAATCTTCCATACAGCAGGGACTAGGAGATGGTTCCCTGCTGATTTGATCTAGTGGTTTGGGCATTGTCTCAGGTGGCAACCAGACATAAAACACCACAGGAAACATTTGCATTTTAATTTTCCGTTGTAAAACATTTTGCTTCAGCGAGCCCTAAATGAATACAACACTAAGCACAGATGTTGACTGTGCTGCATGGTGGGGGACTAAAAGATGTGCTGCTGAGATTTTAATCCACTGACTAGCAGGTCATGGGGGATGGAATTAAGATCAATCCAGGCCACTGCCTGAAGTTGTCAGCTGCAGAGATCATCTTGGGTAAAGTCCTCAGGAAAAGGTGTTCGGGCACAGTGACTGACTGCACTAACACCGCTGATTGTTTCCTGGTTGTAGCCAGTGTCATCCTCAGATTGGGGTGGAGGGGATCAGCCAGGGAATTTAGTGTTTCCCCCCCCAAAAAAATGATTTGTTCCTTCTCTTGATGCAGAGGGATTTCGGTGTAATTGCTCTATGTTTATGCATAGTGTCCCTGAGTTGCACTGTGGGGTGGGTTGGAAGGGGGGCAAGGGAGGCAGATTAATGGTCAACATGTCAGTGGAACAGGCCCACTATTATTCTGTTACACATCACCACCTAAGATCCCTGCACTGAGGGGAATAATGAATAATGCCATGAAATCTTGTTTAAAAACAATTTATGGCACAGACGTCATCTTGTGTCTGACTGCGAAGAGATGACTGAAAGCAAGCCCTGGCATCGCATTTGAGTACATGCCATCACTATATCAGAGGGCTATGGAAATAAGAATAACACTGGACAAAATAAACAAAAAGTACACTTTATATGGTAGGAAAGAGCCAGCAATTCACTTTTAGGCTGAAGTTAATTTTCATTTCTGACATACTGATTTTAATCTGGTGTTTTTTTATTAACTGGAGGGAATTTGTCATATAAAACACCAAATTATTTTGAAAACATAAGACTACAACACAGTACTTCATTATTCCTTAGCTAGTAACCCCCATATTTCCTATCCTTCATAAACTTCTATATTTAACCCAAGACAGCTAACAATCTAAAAAGCCTTAACACAGTCCTGGGGCTATGCTGTGTGTGCTGGGGCTGGCCAGACAAAGACCTAGAGAGTTATTCCCTTTCGCAGGAGGGAGAGGAGACCAGTGCCAAGGGTTTATTGAAGGAGCATACCAAGCCAGTAGGACAGGGGGAAGAAGCACAGCTCTGCCCCCCCAGCCAAGCAGGTGTCAGCCAGGAGCATAAAGAGGCATTCACTCTGGACCTGGCCTCCCTCTCGCACTACACAGGCAGTCACATCACAGCCACCTTTGCCCACAGCACTGACGGAGTGTAATCTCCCCAGTAGGACACTGTACTTTGATCAATCAAACTACAGGGACAGCAGAATGTGGTGTTACTGTACTTTATTTATTCATCCAAAAGTGCATGCAAGTTGAGGCAATTTAATAAAATCGACATGATTTTGCTCCTAGGTCAGACATGTACAATATTATTGGAGTAGTTGACCAGCTAGATAGACACTGGCTCATAGTAATAGGTTGCTTTTCTTTGTATCATTTTCAAGGATGAACCTCTTTACGCGAGGTCCGCCTTATAACCGCCAAGGGATAAAGCACTTGCTTGATGCAGGATTCATTCCAAATCCAATCGTATTTGTAACATGCGCCAAATACAACAAGTGTAGGCCTTACCGTGAAATGCTTACTTACAAGCCCTAAACCAACAATGCAGTTCAAGAAATAGAGTTGAGAAAATGTTTACTAAAATTAAATATCAAGAAAGTAACATAACAAGGAGGCTATATACAGGGGTACCAGTACCGAGTCAATGTGCTGCACAAATCACTTCCATTACACATTCTATGAAGCCTCTCAAAAATAGTTGTTTGGCACTACCATTTTCCCAGGAATGGACTTAAGCAATAGCTACAGAAACATACAAAATGATAGAGTTAGATTCACGTCAGTGTAGGATTCATACAGGCTATTCAGCACAGTATCCACCACCAGACTTAACGCTATAGGAGAAAGTAAGCTAAATAAATGGAGTGATTATACAAAACAAAATGTAGCATAAGATGCAATGCTTGTGATCCTATAAGAACAACAGCTTACATTTGAACCCCACCGCAGAAGCGTCAGGTATCTTCCCAATTAAGTAGCATAGTTGTGTTTGGGGGGGTAACTTGAAAAGAACTAGGGCCCATCACTCACAGCCCACACTCTCCCAATGCATTGTGGAAAAGTGAGAAAAATAATCTGCTATATTTAAAGCCAAAACTAGTGTAAATAACATCCTGGTATTTAAACCATATTCAATTTTCTAAATATTGCATACTATTAAACATTCTATTTTCGCATACTGAGAATGCATCGTTGCGTTGTTTCCCGCTATTCATTACTAATTGATCAGCTGACCACAAGGGTGTGTTCTCAGCCCTCCACTGTACTCCCTGTTCACCCATGACTGCGTGGCCATGCATGCTTCCAACTCAATCATCAAGTTTGCAGACACTACTACAGTGACAGGCCTGATTACCAACAACGACGAGACGGCCTACATGGAGGAGGTGAGGGCCCTCTGAGTGTGGTGTCAGGGAAATAACCATCGCTCAATGTCAACAAAACAAAGGAGATGATCATGGACTACAGGAAACAGAGGGAGCACACTCGCCCATCTACGAGACAGTAGTGGAGAAGGTGTATTGTTCCTTGGCGTACACATTATGGACAAAATGAAATGGTCCACCCACACAGACAGCATGGTGAAGAAGGCGCAACAGCACCTCTTCAACCTCAGAAGGCTGAAGTCATTTGGCTTGTCATCTAAAACACACAAACTTTTACAGATGCACAATCGAGAGCATGCTGTTGGGCTGCATCAATGCCCGGTACGGCAACTGCACCGCAGGGCTCTCCAGAGGGTAGTGCAGTCTGCACAGCACATCACCGGGGGCAAACTACCTGCCCTCCAAGACACCTACAGCACCCAATGTCACAGGAAAGCCCAAAATACAGACACGACAACCACCCGAGCCACTGCCTTTTCACCCCGCTATCATCCAGAAGGCGAGGTCAGTACAGGTGCATTAAAGCTAGGACCGAGAGACTGAAAAACAGCTTCTATCTGAAGGCCATCAGACTGATAAGCAGCCATCACTAACAGAGTGGCTGCCTCCAATATACAGACTCAAATCTCTCGTAACTTTCATAAATGTAATAAATGGATTTAATAAAAAAGGTATCACTAGTCACTTTAAATAAATGCACTTTAATATTTAAATATCCTACATTACTCATCTCATATGGATATACTGCATTTTATACCATCTACTGCATCTTGCCTATGCCGCATGCCATCGCTCATCCATATATTTATATGTACATATTTTATTCATCCATTTATAAGGTGGTTATTGTGAATTTGTTAGATATTACTGCATAGTCGGAACTAGAAGAACAAGCATTTCAATACACTCACATATGCTACCCATGTGCGTGATCAATAAAATTGGATAACTCTGCCACCTTCCCCATTCAACATCCACTGTACTTCAACATAGCTGTCGCCAAGCAGGACACGCGTGGGATGAGATATCGTCGGGTCAGAAATGGCAGCTGAAACCTGACAGATGCCTTGACAGGAGTTTGGCATCGTTTTGTCAAATCTAGCAGACTTAGGATCCATGGTAGCCAAGTGTCCATGATATTGTCACTCACTGCTAGATTATATGGCAAACAACAAAAACAATCATTTTGCTGATGGGTCCTTTTGGATACATTGTTAAATGTAGCACATGCTTCTCTATTAAATAAATAGACGGCACTCGAATTGGAAAGCACTTGAGTAGAACCAATAACATCATCCATTGTTGGCTGCATACGGAGTGCTCTAATCCATGTGTAGCACTTGTGACAGACACATAAAAAAACTATTATTTCCATGCATTTGGAGTAGTGACAATGCACATACAGTGGGTCCGAAATGATTGACAGCCTTGATAAAGATGAGCAATAATGACTGTATAAAATAATTCAAATACTGAGCTACATTCAATGCAAAAACAAAACAAAAAAATTGTTTAATATAGTCAAAAGTTCAGTATTTGGTCCCATTTTCCTAGCACGCAATGACCACATCCAGCTTGTGACTCCAAACATGCTGGATGCATTTGCAGTTCTTCTCGGTTGCGTTTCCGATTAATTGCTTTGTTCCGGCATCCATTTGGTACCTCAAGTCATGAACAATTATTTTAAATATTCACAGAATAGATCAAAGTTCATTAGAGTTGCCGCCACATTCTTTTGTGGGGGTAGGAGAATTAACTAAACGTGAAAAAGTAGATTCTCAGCGCGGGCCTAATATTCTAAAGAGTTGATTTGGGTTGGGCCGGCCTGAGTTTATGCTTTGCGCAACATTGTAACCTGTTGGAGACCAAAGCGTGTGTGTGAGGAACGTGCCCGTATCTCTCACATAACTAGAATGAGATTCACTTTCTATGATCCCTCTCTGCTCTGATAGACATGAGCCTGCAACTCATCTCTCCAGTGTTGCACTTCATTTATTTCCTGATAGAATTATGGCCTCGCGAAGGGTTCTGAAGGAACAGAAGCACCCCTTACGAATTGAAATAAAGCACATTCTGAAAATATTTAGACCCCTTGACTTTTTCCACATTACAGGCTATTCTAAAATATATATATATATATATTTTAAATTACCCACCAATCAATTTACATAATGACAAAGCAAAAACAGGTTTAGACACTTTTGCAAAAGTATTTCAATTAAAAACATTTACATAAGTATTCATACGCTTTACTCAGTACTTTTTTGAAGCACCTTTGGCAGCAATTACACTTGAGTATATCACTACAAGCTTGGCACATCTGTATTTGGGGAGTTTCTCCCACTCTTCTCTGCAGATCCTGTCAAGCAGGATCCTGTCAACTAAGGTTGGATGGGGAGCGTCAATTGCATAGTTATTTTCAGGTCTCTCCAGAGATGTTCGATTGAGTTGAAGTCCAGGCTCTGGCTGGGTCACTCAAGGACATTGAGACTTGTCCCGAAGCCACCCGTGTCATCTTGGCTGTGAACTTCAGGTCGTTGTCCTGTTGGAAGGTAAACCTTTCTCCCAGTCTGAGGTCCTGAGCGCTCTGGATCTCCCTGTACTTTGCTCCGTTCATCTTTCCCTTGATCCTGACTAGTCTCCCAGTCCCTGCAGCTGAAAAACATCCCCACAGCATGATGCTGCCACCACTATGCTTCACCGTAGGGAGGCTTCCTCAATCTTGGTTTCATCAGACCAGAGAATCTTGTTTCTCATGGTCAGAGTCCTTTAGTTACAAGCGGGCTGTCATGTGCCTTTTACTGAGGAGTGGCTTCCGTCTGGCCACTCTACCATAAAGACCTGATTGGTGGAGTGCTGCAGAGATGGGCGTCCTTTTGGAAGGTTCTCCCATCTCCACAGAGGAACTGTAGAGCTCTGTCAGAGTGACCATCAGGTTCTTGGTCACCACCCTGACCAAGGTCCTTCTCCCACCGATTGCGCAGTTTACACAGGCGGCCAGCTCTAGGATGAGTCTCACTGGTTCAAAACTTCATCCATTTAAGAATGATGGACGGCACCATGTTCTTGGGGACCTTCAATGCTGCAGACATTTTTGGGTCCCTTTCCCCAGATCTGTGCCTCGACACAATCCTGTCTCGGAGCTCTACGGACAATTCCGTCGACCTCATGGCTTGGTTTTTGCTCTGACATTCATTGTCAACTGCGGGACCTTACATAGACAGGTGTGTGCCTTTCCAAATAATCTCAAATCAATTGAATTTACCACAGGTGGACTCCAATTAAGTTGTAGAACAATCAAGGATGATCAATGGAAACAAGATGCACATGAGCTCAATTTCAAGTCTCATAGCAAAGGGACTGAATACTAACGGAAATAAAGTATCTTATTTTTAATAAATGTGCTCACATTTCTAAAGGACTGTTTTTAATGGGGTATTGTGTGTAGATTGATGAGGAAATGTGTTATTTAATACATTTTAGAATAAGGGTGTAACATAAAATGTGGGAAAAGGTAAGGAGTCTGAATACTTTCCAAATGCACTATACATTTGCCAAACACCACGAGAAGGCTTATAATTTATCCACAAAGGATCAATAGCTTATTTTTAAAAATAGCCGAGTTGTGGATTGTAGCCCAATAACAAGCAATAGCCTACAGTCGGGAATGGGCAGCCAATCTGTCAATGAAAGAACAGCACTAAGACAAACATGCCTTTCACAATATTTCAAATACAATCGAGGGAAAACAGGTTGTAAAGCAAATGGCTCCTGCTGAAAATAGAACACTATACTGTAGGCTACCAAAATATTTGATAAACCTCAAATATTGTTTTGCAAAAGAGAGAGATAGGCTTTTGGCATGAGCTCATCAGCCATCACCAGCAAGTGAGCATCATTGGGTGAGTCAGTTAAACTGTAAAGCATTTTTTAGGACTATAATTTCATCATAATGTAGCCTTCAATATCTGTTTCCACACATAGGTCATTTTTATTTATCTCAGATTTTCAGTTTCTCAGTGTCAAAGTAGCCTGCCATTTTGATTATTTGTGCGGTATTAAAAAAGATTCAGCCAAAGTCTCAAGTCATGTCAAATTTAGTAAAATTGCATGAAACGCATTTATAAAAAGGCCACATTTTTTCCCGGAACCTAGGCTACAAAAAAAAAAAAAAAAAAAAGTGCCTCTACTTTACTATGACACTAGCAAATGAGATGCCATGTTAAAACACTGTTTGGGGGTATGATCTTAGGCCCTCTAGCATTCTCACTCATTATTCATGATTCAGAATGATCTGTAATCATGGCAGCATCCACGTTAACATAAGTGTTTAGGAAGATTCTATTCTTATTTACAATAAAAAATAAAATGACCACACATTATGTATCATTCATTACTATTGGGCACTAAATCTGAATCAACCAAAACAAACTGCAAATGCATCCACATTTTTTGTAGAGTCACAAGCTTAATGTAGTCATTGTGTGCTAAGAATATATGACAAAATACTAAACTTGCAAATGTTTCATTTATAAAAAATATTTAGGGGTATCAATCATTTGGAAGCCTTTTATCTTGTTAAAAGATAATCTATTTCTCTGAGCAATTGTATTCATATAAAACAATGTCCCCATTTGTTTTAGCATGTAATGTAGCTTAGTATTTTTTTTATTTTATTTTTTATATCATTATTGCTCATCTTTATTAAGGGTGTCAACTTCAGACTCCACTATATATAAAATCTATGAGAATATCCTACATTTTAATACTGAATAAAAAATGCCACTGGAGAGCGACAGCACGACCTTGTGATTGACTGCAAAAGCTATTTATACAACACTGCATGGCCAATAAATGTCTATTCCATCCAACTGAATCGCTTTTCTCTACAGCAGTAACATCAACAGAATTGAACACATCAAATGCCTCTACAGCGATACGCATGCATTTCATTATATTAGGCCTATCAGTGTTCATAAAGAGTGTTCAGGACTCAAGAGGAAAGCCACATAAGAGGGAATCAACCCCCTCACAAATAATTCGGGCAGCAACTCACAAGTGCCCCCTTTTCCATACTGGGTAATTACAAGAGAAGAAATTAGACTCCATGGCCACCCACTCAATAAGAAAAACGAAAGCAGAGGGAAATGATTGACAGTTCCAGCCACAGCAGCAAAAAAAATACATGAAAAAAAAAACACATTAATGTGTTACATCTTGGAAAAACTGAGATCCTAATGCATTTCAAAAATACCATGGCAGGTGTTCTGTGGCAAATATGACGCATCCTGCTGCTCATCTTTCATAAAGTCAATACCAACATCATGCCATAAAATATGTTATTGTTTAAAAAAAAGATTGATTGTGCCTATCAACTTTACATTATTATCCGTCTAATAAAGTCCAAGTTTTCCACCACATGTGTTACTATAAATAAAGTCACTCCACTGTATTTTGCATTGCCAAAGGTTAGCATGAAAACATTATTATTAAGAATTATTGCAAAGATGGTCCAGGTAACTGCCAAACTAAAGTTAACATGAGTAAATACGGGAAACAAAGTATATTGAAAGCAGGTGCTTCCACACAGGTGTGGTTCCTGAATTCATTAACATCCCACGCGTAGGGTCACCTTTAAAAATGCATAGTCGCCCATTATTTTGGCTACCATGGCTAAAGAGAGCTCAGTGATAATTTTTCACAAATTGGCCATTTGAGCTCTGATAAGTGTGTGATTAGTCAAAAGATCAATTAGTGGAAAAAGATCTGAATTCGCAGCGCGTGTAAACGCAGCCAAATGAGCATTGGGGATTTAAAGGTTGTGCGTCTGTCACCAGATCAGCACTTATGGGACATTCTGGAGCAGCGCCCGAGACACCATCAACAAAACAAATAATTACGCAATTTTGTCGTGGTATAATGGTGACCCATCCCGCCAATAGAGTTCCAAACACTAGTAGAATATATGCCAAGGCGCATTGAAGCTGTTCTGGCGACTCGTGGTGGCCCAACGCCCTATTAATTAAGACACTGTTTGCAGTTACCTGTAGGTAGTCTATTGTTGGTGCCACGGGCAGACTGAGGCACTTTTCCACAATAGATGACTTGTGTGTTCTTATATATGCAGAATCAGGAGGCAGTGAACTACATATCCTTTTGTGTAGGTTATATTCATTAAAAACACACGACATGGGTTTGCATGCTTTATGAAACGGAACAGTCATTCAAGGGGCAAAGCTGTGGCTAACGTTACTCTATCGCAATCTATAGATGTCGTTAGGCTACTCAAATCATTTGTTCATCGAATGCATTTGACATTAAATATACATTTTACTAGTCTACAATTGAGTGCCATCAAACAACACCAACTCCGTAAAATCCCCACCACACTGGCACACAAATCCTTCCATGACCATTGCAAAACGTTTGCGTAGTGTGTAGCCTACGACTACGTAGGAATAATAGATTGTTTGTTCGGCTGATAAAATGAAAATACTGCTATCAAATCGACGTTTTCTATTTAACCAAAAATCATTATAGCACATTGATACGCTACATTATAACGGCTCTTACCTTCTCTTCTTCCCTTCCCTTCCACTGGAGTTGAGAGATAACACGCAGGAGCAGGGTAAACTTAGCGATGCAATCACCAGATGGTTCCTCGTGTTGATGAAATCACCTGACACTTCTATTCTTCTTCTTCGTCTTTGAATTGCACCTCAAATAACGTCGACAACACTTAATATACATTTATAACCAATCCGAATAATGATTTCTTCTCTTTTCAATATTATTTGTAGCAAACGTCAGGGCTACAGTTATTCCCGTACGGTGCCCGAGAATAATACTGTGTAGTCAGTGATTTGTTATTTGCTCAATATCTGGAGGGTAAGAGGGAACAAATCAACGTAACCTGTAGTGAAATGTTTCCTTCCTTTAAAAAAAATCTGTCCATTATTTATTTAATAGGAATTAAGGCAAGTTAGTATATTGGTAAATAGCCTTTCCCCCTCTCCGTTTAACAGCCGAAACAAAAAATCAATGTGAAAAGTCGCAAACTTTCAATATCCTAGCGTAGAAAATGAGTTTCGACAACAAATAGTATACCCTACTTAAAAGAGAAAATGATTGCAATAATTGCCTGGCCAAACTGATCTTCCATCAAATAACAAACAGCGTCAGTACAACAAAACTATCAGAACAGACGTCGATTGAATCCCGCCCCTATCTTCGAGGAAATGTTTATTTTGATTGGGTGAACGTACTTAGTATCTCCAACGTGGTTGGTTTAAAATCCGTCTATCTTTGTAATGTCAGCGGTAAATTCAAATATGCGGCCATTTATACTAATCTTCCTACTTTGACCAAATTAACTCACATGAACATGATAAAATGTGTACGTATGAAGGTAGACCTTGGCTACCATAGACATTCGATGTTGTAGGCTATATTAAGTAAACACACCACATGGAACAAAGTAGAGTTCGCCAGAGGCTTGGATGGATGGTTTAGGCCTATGCTCAGCTCCTCATGGGGGATGGTCCTATGACAGCATGACAATAAATTGACCACCATAGTCCCTGTGCCCAAGAACACTAAGGTAACCTGCCTAGATGACTATAGACCAATAGCGCTCACATATGTAGCCATGAAGTGCTTTTAAAGGCTGGTCATGGCTCACATCAACACCGTCATCCCAGAAACCCTAGACCCACAACAATTTGCATATCGCTCTATCACATCCACAGATTATGCAATACCTATTGCACTCCACACTGCCCTTTCCCACCAGGACAAAAGGAACACCTACATGAGACTACTGTTCATTGACTATAGCTCAGCTTTCAACTCTATAGTACCCTTCAAGCTCATCACTAAGCGAAGGATCCTGCGACTGAACACCTCCCTCTGCCAATGGATCCTGGACCCCCAGGTGGTGAGGATAGGCAACAACACATCTGCCACGCCGACCCTCAACATGGGGGCCCATCAGGGGTGCGTTCTCAGTCCACTAATGTACTCGCTGCTCACCCACGACTGCGTGGCCGTGCACGACTCAAACCCCATTATTAAGTTTTGAGATGACACGACGGTGGTAGGCCAGATGACCAACGACGATGAGACAGCCTATAGGGAAGTAGTGAGAGGCCTGGCAGTGTGGTATCAGTACAACAACCTCTCCCGGAAAGCTGGCAAGACAAAGGAGTATATGGTGGACTACAGGAAACGGAGGGCCAAGCACACCCCAATTCACAGAGACTGGGTTGTATTAGAGCACATCAAGCTTCAAGTTCCTTTATGTCCACATCACTAAGGACCTATCACAGTCCAAACACACCAACACAGTCATGAAGAGGGCACAACAACACCTCTTCCCCCTCAGGAGGTTGAAAAGATTTTGGCATTGGCCCTCAGTTCCTTAAGTTCCACAGCTGCACCATTGAGAGCATCTTGACTGGCTGCATCACCGCTTGGTATGGCAACTGCTCGGCATTCAACCGCAAGGCGCTATAGAGGGTAGTGCGTGTGGCCCAGTACATCACTGGGGCCGAGCTTCCTGCCATCCAGGACCTCTATACCAGGCCGTGTCAGAAGAAGGCCCAAATAATTGTCACTTTTATCCCTACCCACATGTACATACTATATTACGTCAACTACCTCGTACCCCTGCACATCGACTCGGTACTGGTACTCCTTGTATATTTTATTTTTTTTGTGCAAATATTTGTCTTACTTTTTAACTTTGCACTGTTGGGAATGGGCTCGTAAGTATGCATTTCACTGTCAAGTCTTCACATGTTGTATTAGGCACATGTAACCAATAACAGTGATCTCAGTAAGTCCTACTCAGTAGATGACTCTGAAACATCCTACAGTAGGCCTAGGCCTAACAGTGTTTTCAATAATTCACAAAACTATGACAAAAACAATGACAATACTTTTAAAGGAGGGGGGTTTCAATGAACTGCTTGGCCCCCAAAGCCTCTCCAAACACATGGAACCTTCTCAGTAGCCTATAATCAGTCAACCATGCACCAAACATTTATTCTCATAAAGACTGCATGGTTTCCAACAGAGCACCTACTGACCATCTTGTGTATAAAGCTCTTATTTGCAAACGGGGCTTTGTTTTTTTTTTTCAATTTCCCAGTGGTTTTGAACGCACTGAAGTCGTAAGTCAGAAATTTCAGAGCTTTCAATGGCTTCTATGGTTGTGGCTAGATGGAGTACAGCTATGGACAGAAGTTACTTTACGTAGCAGGTTAGGAGAATTAGGTTAAGGTTAGGAAAAGGGTTAGAGTTAGCTCAAATTCTACAGTTGTCCCCGACGCAACTAGATCGTGCTGTACCCCATCTAGCTACAACTGTAGAAGCCATCAGTTCCTGGGAAACCATCATTATCACCACAGGTGTGCTTTTATACCAGAGACGAAGAGGAAGCGAGACATCCCACTTCCTCATTTTTTCTGTTTCATTGGACATTTACATCAGAGGAGACTGGTGGGGAGAGCTATTGGAGGACGGGCTCAATGTAATGGCTGGAATGGGATTGATGGAACAGTATCAAACAATTATTATGACATGTAAACAATCTTAATCTGCGTTCTAGTGTTATATTTGATCTGCACGTGTGCCAGCCTCCCTCTTACGCATGAGTTAAGTGAGTTTGGAAAAACTGAAAGCTTGCATCTTAGATATAGTTTTCACGTCCAAATTGTATATGTCCGTACTCAAATAGGCAGAGCAAAAATAACATGTGGTAGAACGTTTATTTTGTCTGGTGATTTTATGCATTTATTTAAGTCCCATCGGGTAGCCTGATTTCAGATGTGTCCATCTAAAACAGGATTTTTAGGGAAATTGATATTCTTGCAAATAATTTAAACGTTTAAATGAACTATTAAATTTGACTATCCACTCAAGTTTTCAAGATATGTAACTTTTGAAATACAGCATCATATGATGCAAAATACATCATATGGGGCTGATTTCTGTACTTTGAAAGTTACATATCTTAATTTGAGTGCTGACAAGCAACACATTTTGGGACTATGTCAACAATGGACTAATGAAACAAATGTCAAAATGCAGTTTTTGGGTGCAGTTTACCTTTACCTTTAAGTAAACAGGAACTGGCCATTGTTTTTCCAAATGTAAACAACTGCGTTAACTCTTCAGTTATCCATGATCTTTGTTTATACCTTTTTTTACATATTTCCCACTAATTGTGTCTCCATAGGAAACACTGACCAAAACGACCAAATTGTTGCTAGCCAGTCACACATGTATTGGCAAAAATGCTAATATCAACTAATTGAAATGGTCTATCAACTAATTGAAATGATACAACTGACATTAACTTTCCAAATAATGATATGAGAAATCTGGAAAATCTCCTGTCTTCTCAGGGTTATGCCACGTTCATATCTTGGCGGAGTGCTGAGGGAATGCAAAAACCATTGACTAATGCCGAAATGAATTGACAGGCAAAACCGCCGCCATGTTTGTTGCCATTTTCAGTGGTGCGTGACTTCAGATCGAGATCCAAGTTCAAAACACCTGGGTGGTCGGAACTCGGATGCTCGGCGCTCGGATTTCCGACTCCAGTGTGTTCAAACAACTAGGAATTTACGAGGTCAAATCATGACGTCAGTGAAATTCAGGTCGGAAAGTCGGGGCTCTCGAGGCCCGAGTTCCCGAATTGGATGACAATTCAAAACGATTATGCCCAATCGGAGCTCGTATTTTTCCGAGTTCCCAGTTGGTTTGAACGTGGCATTAGCGAGCTAACGTAACAATGACATCGCCAACAGGTTTGATCGGGGACTTCGATTTGAGAAGTTGTTTCTGCCTTTCTTCATACTGTACTACCAATTACTAGTTGGATGAGCGTTCAAGTGCATTTTCCAGTGTGTTCAAACAACTAGGAATTTACGAGGTCAAATCATGACGTCAGTGAAATTCAGGTCGGAAAGTCGGGGCTCTCGAGGCCCGAGTACCCGAATTGGATGACAATTCAAAACGATTATGCCCAATCGGAGCTCGTATTTTTCCGAGTTCCCAGTTGGTTTGAACGTGGCATTAGCGAGCTAACGTAACAATGACATCGCCAACAGGTTTGATCGGGGACTTCGATTTGAGAAGTTGTTTCTGCCTTTCTTCATACTTGTACTACCAATTACTAGTTGGATGAGCGTTCAAGTGCATTTACCCCATCGAATTTACACGTTTTTCCCGTCATATTTATAAGTTCCCGACATGACATGAATGCAACATTAGTATCGGCGAATCACAGTGTGTGTTGCTCGATGGTCGCCATTAGAGTGGATGCACCCGATTTACACCCGGGCCATTCTGGAACCATCCACGGTGCGAGCGGAGTTCTCATTCGTCCAGTGACATTGAACTGAAAGTTCCGGTCTAGCCTACTGACAAACTAAATCAACTGCACCCTAAACTGCGAATACGTTTTTTTTTATTAGCCAACCGAATGGATTGATCTTCAGAAGCAAGTGTAACAGTGAGTACGTTTTACTTTACTAAAAGTAGGTAACCAGGCAGATTAATTGTAATATATTCTTATTTTGTATTGTGTTGCATAACAGACCGGTAGCGAAGAGTTGTCACTTTCCTGTTTTGTTCTTGTTGTGACAGCTATCTAGAGCAAGCCTGCTGCTTTTAGCTAGCTGGCTAGTTTGCTAACTCGCTACAATCTGTGTTTGATCAAAGTTGTTGACTAAAGGTAACATTATAAGCAAGAGGCTATAATTGGCATTTTGTTGTCTTGGTTCTCAGATTGGACATTTTTGCTCAGTTATAGCTAGCTAGCGTCATTTCTAACTATTGTAACGTTAGTCAGCTAGCTTAACCAGAGATATTAGAGAAAGGATTGGTTTAACAAGCTAACCTTAATGTTGTTTGCAACTAGAAATAATAGGTTACTAGCTATGTGTTCTGCTTCTCTAGGCCACTTCATAATAAATAACTATTAGTTGACGCAGGTGTGTCGCTGTAGTGCTGAGTAGGCACAAAAGCCTGCACACACTTTAGTGGTCACCAGGTGCTGACCTCGTGTGTCAGTTGAGTTTTTTAAAGGATACGCTGATCAGAGTTTGACATTAACTTTTTGAGCTACTTGTAAAACATTTTTTTTTACTTTTCCAAAAAGCTCAAGTCACTTGTTGTTGTCCCCCCCCACCCAAAATGTTTATATGTGTATATATATGTAACTAAGCAAGCTGTTTCACATCCGTTACATACACATATATAACACACATATATATATATATATATATATGTTATATATATATATAATATGTATGTGTATATATATGTTATATATATATATATAATATGTATGTGTATATATATGTTATATATATATAATATGTATGTCTATATATGTTATATATATATATATATATAATATGTATGTATATGTGTGTATATATATATGTATATGTGTGTATATATATATGTATATGTGTATGTATATGTGTATGTGTATATATATATATATATATACGTATATATATATATATATATATACATATATGTATGTGTGTGTGTTATATATATGTGTATGTAACGGATATATATATATGTGTTGTATATGTTATATATGTGTATGTAACGGATGTGAAACGGCTAGCTTAGTTAGCGGTGGTGCGCGCTAAATAGCGTTTCAATCGGTGACGTCACTTTCTCTGAGACCTCGATGTAGTAGTTCCCCTTGCTCTGCAAAAGCAGCGGCTTTTGGGTAATGGGTAACGATGCTTCGTGGGTCACCCAGTCAACAGTCACCCACGATGCTTGTTGATGTGTGCAGAGGGTCCCTGGTTCACGCCCGGGTATGGGACGTTCTAAAGTTATACTGTTACATTGGTGCTGTTGACCCGGATCACTGGTTGCTGCGGAAAAGGAGGAGGTCAAAAGGGGGGTGAGTGTAACGGATGTGAAACGGCTAGCTTAGTTAGTGGTGGTGCGCGCTCTAGCGACTCCTGTGGCAGGCCGGGCACAGTGCATGCTGACACGGTCGCCAGGTGTATAGTGTTTCATCCTACACATTGGTGCGACTGGCTTCCAGTTTAAGTGTGCATTGTGTCAAGAAGAAGTGCGGCTTGGCTGGGTTGTGTTTCGGAGGACGCACGGCTCTCGACCTTCGCCTCTCCTTAGTCCGTACAAGAGTTGCAGTGATGGGACAAGACTGTAACTACCAATTGGATATCATGAAATAGGGAGAAAAGTAAATAAATAAGCTACGTGGTGAGTTGATTGATCAGACTACTTTGTATGTGTTTGTTGGCTAACTTGTACTTTACAAAGTTGTTGGAACGTTACACAAATTATACCCTTGGTAGCCTATAAAATATTGCAACATTACAATTAGCCTACAACCAAGTACGTTTTAGTGTCTTTAATAAATAATTCCCTCCCAGGGCTCGAAATTAAGGGCGTCCTGTCATCCCCGGGATTATGATAAATAAGTATATGGTTTAAAACGGACTCTAGGACAACAGATCCAAAATTCATACAATCACTGCACATATTAGATTTTTTTTTTTAAATCAATGAGGCTGATTCAATGTTTAGCTTATAATGTTGATCAAGTTTTATTTCTTCATGTTATAAGCTCAACAATGTGCACATGTCTGCAGGCTACCTGCGAATGTTTCCAAAATGCATTTAGTGGAAATCAACACTTCTCAAAAGCGCACTGCACACATAAGCTGTTTCATGTGACAGATTCAAATAGTTTTTAGAAATTTAGAAAGAGGGAGATCTGAGGATGCTGTAACTAACATGGGTTACTAGTATGATTAGGATTATGCCTTTGGCTGCTGGACAATAAAATGTTGTTTTGAAAACCAATAGAATATGAAGAAAATGCTTGTTTCAATGGCATATTAAGTGTTTATAAAACATTTCTATGGCCGTATTTTGGCTAGGCTTCTTCGAATCACAGTAAGACATGCTTCGTAAAACGTCCAGGTTTTAAACAAATACGTTTTACTGTTAAATAAATAGTTAAATGCTGACCATCTCCCCTCAAATTCAAGGTGGGTGATGTGCGGTGTGCAACAGGCACTGTTCTTCACACTCCGGTCTAGTGACCATGAACGAACCGTGCCTTGAGGATGTAGACAGAATCAAGCCTTCAGACTTTAATGTTAATTATCCCATTATATTTGTCGAACATGACTGGTGTTTAGCCTATATTTATGTCATTAAAAGTGTAAATACATTTTTATGGCACCTCCCACATGTCAGCACGGTTTGGACATGAGGCTTGTATGCATATCACCTACGCTTTAACACCTTTTTATTTATGTATGCCTACATGAAACAAATATTTAAATATTATTCCATTTTGGCCTCTGATGCAATTCTGATCGGAGTAATTGTTTGATATTGTGATTCATGTTTACTTTTTCAGGACAAGAGGACAAGTGTTAGGTCAAAGTCCATCGTTTCACATCATTTGATCAATCTAATCACTTCTCTATCAGATTACAATAAAGTGTGTGGACACAAATGAGGGCTAGTCAACAATATTGCTGTCCTGTATTGAATATTTCAGGATCAGCCTACCACTTGGATGAGGTTAGGAGCTTAGCATACAGTAGCTACAGAATTGTTAGCTTGTGTAAAAATACGGCAGCAATTTTTCAACTAACCTTTACGTAGCGAGAACATTACTTCCTCTCAACTTGGAAGTTACCAGTGTCTTCTCATCTCCCATCGCTAGTTGCAAGAGGAATGTAAGAATTTATAAAATGCACCATTAATTAAATGAAATACACATTTTTACTCCATGAGGTAATCCAACAATGTGTACGCCTCCATATTGTCTATTTCAGATCTTCTCGTATTGCTCAGGACAGGTTGGTGTTGGAGCAAAAATGTATTTAATTTATTAACCAAGCATTTTTTTTATTCTTCTGTTCCACCTGCAACTAGGGATGGTAGATGAAGACACCGGTAGCTTGTTGAGAGGAAGTAACTTTCTTGTTATGTGAAGGTTAGTTGAAAAAGTTCTGCCGAGGCTTTACACTAGCTAAGCTGTAACGGATGTGGAACATTCTCATATCACGTGACTTTTCTGTAGCTAGGGCTTGGCACAGCTGTGGCAGGTGAAATTGCTTCCTGCACAATCCTGTATGATATTTAGTTTCTCCTTTGTAAATTGAACCTATGCCATGCCATAGTGTAGAGTAGTCTTGTGAAGACGCTGACTGCTCTCACACTTAAGAAGTCAATTGCAGCAATTCCCCCTCGCCCCTTTTCCCACTTTACTGCTTTTCTCACTATACTATCATTTTCTTCCAGCTCTTGTCAACATGTCCAAGTTTTGAAATTGACCGTGCCCAGTGTAAGAGAGCGTCCCCCACCCCTAAGACCCACATGTGTATCATCTTCTTCAAGTTTGACCCTCGGCCTGCATCCAAAAATGCCTACAGGTAAGGCCTCTTCTCTTTGCCTCTGTACTATATTTAAGTAATAATGCCCGAGAAGCCGGTGTTTGGAGGATATATTGGCACTGGTGTTGTTAGGCCCAAAGCAAAGTTGAGGGTTTCAAACATTTTCAAATAATGATTGACAAATTTTCATAAACTTTATTTTGATGAATTTATTCATACTATTTCATCCTTCCACAAGATATGATCCTGAAACAAATCTAGGGTTGCTACCCAAGCCGGCTCGGCTTTCGTTCTATTGGTTCGGTTGCCAGAGACGCTTGCTAGCTAGCCAACTATGGCCAACTTAGTCACGTCAAACAGTGCAGACTGCAGACGAACAACAAAGTAGCTGCATTTGCATTTGTTTAAGCTGATTTCAAGTGACGTTTATTTGGATACATCCATAACATTAAGCTAATGAGGCACGATTTCGCCTGTCATAGAAAATGTGCACTCTCATTAGGACACTGTTGTTCAGAGAAGCTAGCCATTATTTCTTTACTTATTTTGTACATAATGTTGCCGCTACCGTCTCTTATGACCGAAAATAACGTCTAGACATCAGGACTGCTATTTCTCACCACAGACTAGCAGAATTATATATATTTTTCTTTCATGACTCTGACGAGCCCGAAGCAAAGGATATACTGCTTCCTCGGGAGCAGACCCCGATACCCGTGATCTGCGTGAAGAGGAGGCCATTCTGACTCCTGAGAATTCGCAGGCAATCAAATAATCCCGCACTTCCATCCATTCTGCTCGCAAACGTGCAGTCTTTGGAGAATAAAATTGACGAGTTCCACGGAAGATTAAGCTAACAACCAGACATTAAAAACTGTAACTTTTTATGCTTCACGGAGTCGTGGCTGAACGACAATATCAACATACAGCTGGCTGGTTATACGATGTACCGGCAGGATAGAACAGCGGCGTCAGGTATGACAAAGGGCGGCGGACTATGTATTTTTGTAAATGACAGCTGGTGCACGATATCGAAGGAAGTCTCGAGCTATTGCTCGCCAGAGGTAGAGTATCTCATGATAAGCTGTAGACCACACAACCTACCAAGAGAGTTTTCATCTGTATTCTTTGTAGCGGTTTACATACCACCACAGTCAGAGGCTGGCACTAACACAGCATTTAATGAGCTGTATTCCACCATAAGCAAACAAGAAAAGGCTCAATCAGAGGTGGCGTTCCTAGTAGCTGGGGACTTTAATGCAGGAAAACTTAAATCCGTTTACCAAAATTTTATCAGCATGTTAAATGTCGAACCAGAGGAAAAATAACTCTGGACCACCTATACTCCACACACAGAGACTCATGCAAAGCGCGCTCTCTCTCGCCCTCCATTTGGCAAATCTGACCATAATTCTATCCTGATTCCTGCTTAAAAGGAAAAATTAAAGCAGGAAGCACCAGTGGCTAGATCAATAAAAAAGTGGTCAGAGGAAGCAGATGCTAAGCTACAGGATTGTTTTGCTAGCACAGACTAGAATATGTTCCGGGATTCCTCCGATGGCATTGAGGAGTACACCACATCAGTCACTGGCCTCATCAATAAGTGCATCGATGATGACTTAGTCCCCACAGAGACTGTACGTACATACCACAACCAGAAGCCATGGATTACAAGCAGCACCCACACTGAGCTAAAGGCTAGAGCTGCCACTTTCAAGGAAGCTTATAAGAAATCCCGCTATGTCCTTTGACAAACCATCAAACAGGCAAAGCGTCAATACAGGACTAATATCGAATCGTACTACTACACCTTCTCTGACACTCGTCGGATGTGGCAGGGCTTGCAAACCATTAGACTACAAAAAGAAGCACAGCCCAGAGCTGCCTAGTGACATGAGCTTACCAGACGAGCTAAACTACTTCTATGCTGGCTTCGAGGCAAATGACACTGAGACATGCATGAGAGCACCAGCTGTTCCGGATGACTGTGTGATCACGCTCTCCGTAGCCAATGAGAGTAAGACCTTTAAACAGGTCAACATTCACAAGGCCACAGGGCCAGATTACCAGGACGTGTTCTGCGAGCATGTGCTGACCAACTTGGCAAGTGTCTTCACTGACATTTTCAACTTCTCCCTGTCCGATTCTGTAATACCAACATGCTTTAAGCAGGCCACCATAGTCCCTGTACCCAAGAACACTAAGGTAACCTGCCTAAACGACTACCGACCCATAGCACTCACATCTGTAAACAAGAAGTGCTTTGAAAGGCTGGTCAGGGCTCACATCAACACTATCATCCCAGAAACCCTAGACCCACTCCAATTTGCATACCGTCCCATACAGATCCACAGATTATGCAATCTCTATTGCACTCCACACTGCCCTTTCCCACCAGAACAAAAGGAACACCTACATGAGAATGCTGTTCGTTGACTACAGCTCAGCGTTCAACACCATAGTGCCCTCAAAGCTCACCAATAAGCTAAGATCCCCGGGACTAAACACCTCCCGCAACTGGATCCTGGACTTACTGACAGGCCGCCCCCAGGTGGTAAGGGTAGGTAACGACACATCCGCCACGCTGATCCTCAACACAGGGGACCCTCAGGGATGCGTGCTCAGTCCCCTCTTGAACTCCCTGTTCACTCATGACTACACTCATGACTGCATGGCCAAGCACGACTCAAACACCATAATTACATCTGCCGATGACACAACAGTGGTAGGCTGATCACCGACAACAACGAGACAGCCTATAGGGAGGAGGTCAGAGACCTGGCTATGTGGTGCCAAGACAACAACTTCTCTCTCAACGTGATGAAGACAAAAGAGATGATTGTGGACTACAGGACATAGAGAACCGAGCATGTGCCCATTCTCATCAACGGGGCTGTAGTGGAGCAAGTTGAGAGCAACAAACTATCATGGTCCAAGCACACCAAGGCAGTCATGAAGAGGGCACGACAAAACCTATTTCCCCCTCAGGAGACTGAAAATGTTCTTCAGCTGCATAATCAAGAGCATCCTGATGGGTTGCATCACTGCCTGGTATGGCAACTGCTCGGCCTCCGACCGCAAGGCACTACAGAGGTTAGTGCGTATGGCGCAGTACGTCACTGGGGCCAAGCTTCCTGCCATCCAGGACCTCTATACCAGGCGGTGTCAGAGGAAGGCACTAAAAATTGTCAAAGACTCCAGCCACCCGAGTCAGACTGTTCTCTCTAATACCGCACAGCAAGCGGTACCTGAGTGCCAAGTCTAGGTCCAAGAGGCTTGTAAAACAGTTTCTACCCCCAAGCCATAAGACTCCTGAACATCTAGTCAAATGGCTACCCAGACTATTTGCAGTGCCCCCCCCCACTCACTCCCTCTTTACACCACTGCTACCCTCTTTTGTCTTCTATGCATAGTCACTTTAATAACTACCTACATGTACATACTACCTCAACTAACCGGTTCCCCCGCACACTGACTCTGTATCGGTACCGCCCTGTAAAAAGTATCAATATTATTATTTTACTGCTGCTCTTTAATTACTTGTTACTTTTATCTCTTATTCTTGTCCATATATATTTTTTAAATGCATTGTTGGTTAGGGGCAAGAAAGTAAGCATTTCACTGTAAGGTGTTGTATTTGGCGAATGTGACTAATAAAATTGTATTTGTTTTTTGATTTGATTCCTTTCTCTCGTCCCCTACACATTCATTACTATGGGACAGTTTTGAATAATGAATTTGAATATTGAAACAATGTTGCAAATGTCAGAGACAGACCGTAAGGTTTATACAAATCTCCGCTGTTGAAAACTACTATGTTACTCTAAATTAAATGGGTGATAGTGTCTCTGCTTTTTATAGTGGAGATCAATTTTATAAATTGCCTGGATGGTCTGATGAGACAGTGGATTGCTCAGTCAGATGGAACAGAGATTTAGCTGGTGGTAACTTGTGGAATAGTTACCGGCTGAAATGCTCTTTTAACCAATCAGGATTAGGCCCACCCGTTTTATAAATGACCACACTTTTTCCATATTGCCTAGTATGTATCTGCTCTCATTTGACCTCATAACCTTAGGCCTATATTCAGACGGTGGTTTAAAAAGATTAACACCTCCAGATGTTGAGCTCAAATTGAATTTAAAAAAGGAATCGTAGTGTTGAGTTAGATGCAGGGGACATTCTTCCCATCTCTTGATACATTTTTTTTCTCCAATTATTATACCATGCTCCCTCGAAGATGCGTTAGGCTAGTGCTGAAGTGTAGCATCTCCAATCTGATGTAGCACCCAAAGCAGAGTAGCAATGATAAGAACCCTAGAGAATATGTGGTGCTGTCTCACTGGAGGTTTTCAAAGCTAGCCTGAATCCAAATTGAATTGCTCCGTTTCACTTCACAATTTCAATGAAACGGAACAATTCAGTTTGGATGCAGGCAAATTCAAAGCCTTCCATGTTGGTCTAAAGCTCTGCGGAACACCATCTAGGGCTACCATCGGCTAACCTTTACTACAGTCACTGCTGATTTATCTCAGTGAATGTCCTTGAAGGCCAATGGTAGAGGAGCAGTCAATGTAATTTAAAGCCCTGTTTATAATAATCCCTTGGGATCCGTGGAGCTCTCTACCTGGCCAGGGTCTATCTCTGCCTTTGCCTCTGGGAGATTGCCCTAGCCTAAGGAAATCACAGTGGCGGTGTGTTAACAATGACTCACTCGGGACCCACAGGATACGTGTAACTTATAGGCCTAGCATCCTTGTGGTTGAATTAGTGCATGTAGGTTATGTCAGTGAGGGGAATGGCAAAATAATGCAAGAATGCTAAATTCCTCTTGAGTGACTGGTTTTCTTCCATGCACCCAATGCCCCCAACATACCTGCCTGACAACTATGTTCGGTTTTGAATTCCTATTAGGTCTATGCATTGTGTCACCATCATGATTAGCACTTTCCCTTGCAATATGAGACTCGTCGATGGGAGGTATCTTGCTAATCTCAAACGTATACCCTTTTTTTTGTAAGTAAGGAATAATTTACATGAATAAATTGTGTAATCATTCTCTACAATCGCACTCTCTGTATGGCTGTACCCTGTTGGTTTTCTTGTTGTTTCTCTCCTAGTGATTCCCATAGGCTCAGATGGATAAACAGATGGATGCTCTGCTCTTTCCTGTGTAAAATCATTAGTGCTTGCTTTGTTTCGGGGACAGCGTCATAGACTCTTGGGGCACACGTATCACCGCAACCGGCTTTGCGTCATTAGCCTTTGATGCACAGAGGTTGACCCCGATCAGGTCAATTTGTTCTTAAAGAATCCACCTCCCTCTGAACAAGATTCATGGGAGACGCTGTCTGCCGTGAAGGCCGAGAAGAAAGAATACAATTATTACGTATGTCATTATAGTTCAGTGACTCATTTCTGTTCCGTACTCCGCAAATAAATGCCTCTCTCAGTGGAACTATTTAATCGCTTTGACCGGTGACCCTGTCATGGCAACTAATACGTCTCAGGTAGTTGGCTCTGACGAGGGACGTCATGGAATACAAACATGCGCAGTGCATGTTCTGTGTGTCTAATGAATGCATATCATTATCTGAGAACAGTGTATACCTGACTGGATATTGCTGTTATCTCAGGTTAGATACTGTTCCAACCAGGGCTCTAAAGTGTGGTCAATTGGGTCACATATGCGACAAAAATATTTTTCTGTGTGACTTGCAGTTATAATTTGTGAGCACCAGTGACAATATTTGTATTTATTTTTTAGAATAATTGTTGTAATGATAAGGCTGTGCTGTTGTTTCCTGAGCGCAGATTGATTAGTGTCATGCTTGCACCATTGCTACTGTTTATTTCTAGCACAAACCGTTCAAAAGATCTGACCAATATTAACCAGCGCATTGTTTTTGTCTTCCTGTTGAGGATTGGGTTGCCGCATTTTACATTCCTAAACCATGTCGTGGGCCGTTCTGAATCTTTTCGCGGGCCTTTAACCATTTTGTTTTACACTTTGTTCAGCCATGTATTTTTTTTACCTCATTAGCTAGTTGTCTTACACAAACGTTACGCTCTTGAAGAGACAGTGTACATTTTTCAATGTAATGCATGTTAGTAGGAAAATAGTGCTTTAACATAATGTCAAAACCTAATTAATATTCCACAAATGACTTTTTATTTTATTTCAATGACTGTTTTGTATCAACATTTTTGCTTTTTATAATTAACAAATGTATTTACAGGGTTCTATATTCATTTCTAGGGGACAATATGTGCTTCAGAAGTAGCGAGAATTCATATAGGCTACAGTGCCTTCAAGAAGTATTCATACCCCTTATTTTTTCATGTTACAGCCTAAATTCTAAATGGATTAAATTGTTGCTGGTTTCTCACCCATCTACACACAATACCACATACCGAAAAAGTGAAAACATTTTCCAGTCCCTGCCGCTGAATGTATCCCCATAGCATGGTGTTGCCACCACCATGCTTCACGGTCGGGATGGTGTTAGACAGGTGATGAGTTGTGCTTAATTTTCTTTAGACATAGCGCTTTGCATTCAGACCAAATAATCTGAAAATAATAACCTTATATTTTGTCTTTCACATACCTTTTGGCAAATTCCAAGCATGCTGTTGTGCATTTTTCTCAGGATTGGCTTCTGTCAGGCCACTATCCCAAAAGCCCAGATTGGTGTAGTGCTGTAGAGAGGAACTCTGTAGTTCTGTCAGATTGGTCATTGGGTTCTTGGTCACCTCCCTGACCAAAGTCCTTGCCTGGTTGATGAGTTTGTTCTGACAGCCAGCTCTAGGCAAAGTCTGGGTGGTTCCATATTTTTCCTAATGATGGAATAGTCCGTGTGCGCATTTAGATTTTCTGACATGATCAGGACACGCAGGCTGAAATATGAACCAACTATATTGGGGTACTGCAGTGCCAAGTCTAGGACCATAAGGTTTCTTAACAGCTTATACCCCAAGCCATAAAACTGCTGAACAGCTAACGAAATGGCTACCCGGACTATTTGCATTGTACCCCCACACACACACACACACTTTTGTTTTACGCTGCTGCTACTTGCTGTTTATTATCTATTATCACTTTACTCCTACCCACATGTACATATTTCCTCGACTAGTCTGTACCCCCGCATATTGACTTGGTACCGGTACCCCCTGTATATAGCCTAGTTATTTTATTGTTGCTTTTTTATTTAATGATTTAAAAAAATAAAATTAAAAAATTAAAAAAATTACTTTAGTTTATTTATTGAATCTTTTTTCTTTAAATCTTAATTTTCTTAACTGCATTGTTGGTTAAGGGCTTGTAAGTAAGCATTTCATGGTATTCGGAATTTGTTAATTTTGGAGTATTGGCTAGACCAGGGCACTGCCAGGGCTCAGTACCAAAGACAATCTTATATTTTTAGTTTTTCTGCCATGCATAATATGCAGTGGGCTATGTATTGAATAACGACACAATCCAACAAAAATGTATTCTGTTTGTTGGCGATGGGAGGGCTTAGGCTCAAATATAGGCCTATGCATGAGCGCTAATATGTTTCACGTGCAACATTTGAAATGCTTTGACTTAATCATCACCTTAGAAAGCGCTGTCCATTTCATTGTTTGGCTTTGAAACAACATCCAGTTTCAACCCATTGTTGAACTTCTTTCTTTAAATTGATCGTCACAGTGAGGTCAAAAAGTGTAGCCTAACTGTGAGTTTTAAAAGCATGATACTGTTTTCCTGATGTGATTTTCAATTGTATTTGTATTGATGTCAGTGGTTAGAGAGGAATTAATCGAGCCCTGAGTACCAGGCCATTAACAACCTGGTGGTGGTTAGGGTACTCCTAATACATGTCCTGAGGGTGTAAGAGATTATCGTGACTCAATGGTCATGTGGAATTTGACTGCATGCATGACTGCCCGAGGTATGAATACTTTCTGAGGGCTCTAATCGATAAAAGAAATCGACAAAGTTAAACACCAGTGCAATGCAATTTTAATTTAGAGCCCTGGTTACAACTGTAGGTTATATTATAGGCCAACACATGTTGTATAAATACATTGACCCTACATTGCCTCGTAGAGCCAGAACAAAACAAGTCAAGATCGACTAAGTTTCACAGGGAACTTAATGGTGTTCCCTGTGACATTCAATATAGGCTACTACTGCAAATCTCATCACTTAGGTCCCACTGCGAGCCCACCTCTCTCCCAACGCCACAGATCTACGACAGCTTCAGTTGCCTATTCGTATAGGGCAGCCAAACTGGGAGGAAAAACTCCACAATCGTGTGTGTGTGTGTGTGTGTGTGTGTGTGTGTGTGTGTGTGTGTGTGTGTGTGTGTGTGTGTGTGTGTGTGTGTGTGTGTGTGTGTGTGTGTGTGTGTGTGTGTGTGTGTGTGTGTGTGTGTGTGTGTGTTGGGCTGGCTGATGATTCATTGGACAGTAGCTGAACATTAATGTGATGTCACTAAGTCATGCACTGTTGCCTTGCTAAATAAGTGACAGTTGTGCAGTGCTAGTAAAAAGTCGCCAGAGATTAATGTCAAATGCAGCATTAGCTACAGCAGTGATAGTCTGTCAGTGTGATGAGTGGCACATTAAGGCCCATTTGTTATGGGATAACTACTGAAAATTGCAGTAGGTGGGGGTGGTGCTGGCAATGTGTAAGGCCTAGGTTTCACTTTCAGTTAAATGCTCATGTTTAACTTGTGAGCATCTTACCAATCTTTTTCATAGAGACTAGTCTAGCCTAGGGAACAGTTCCTGTTCACTGAGCTCCTTCCTCCAATGTGTGCTGTCTGACAGGTCTTCTTTTTTAAGACGACTATTTTCTTCTGATCCTATGGATCCTCATCAAAGGATGTCCTTCCCTTCCCCATATTCAATATCATGTTCTCTCTGTTGGAGACACTGTGGGGCGAGCAGCATAGCAGTGGGGATTAAAACGCCCGTTCTAACTGCTCAAATCACTGGCGTCGGCAAACAATTCAAGACTAATTCATTCTCATAATGAGCTAATGTCTATCCAGTCTGTGGAATGGAGAGATGGTCAACTGAGCTGAGTGTGTAAGAGAGCTGAGTTGGGGGAGAGGAGGGGTGGAGTATCATGTCATTCTTGCTCCTCTTTGTGTGAGAAATGTACATGGATAGTCTACAATCCTGGCTGATTGTGAGGAGGGGTTTCTTTACCCGAAGACTTGGCCTTATAACGTTAACGTCATTGTCCAAACGTTGGTCTGATTGAGCATTGAATTCTGTGGCCAGACTTGTCGTAATATTTAACGTTGTTGAAATGTTAGTCTGATTTAAGAGAACTACCATTGGAGCTGATTTGGCTTTAGAGGGCTGTCAGGAGAAAGCTGCAAATGTATTCTGTCTCCATCCGCTGCACTGGATCAATCTGATACTTGCACCTCCCCTGGCCTTTAGAAGCCTCAGCCTCTCTCTGACATGGCCCTTTTGGAACTCTGAAGGATGAGAAAATGTGTTTGTTTTTTTTGCCTGCTGTTGTATTATGGATTTGATGTGATGTTTGCAGTGGGGCGGGGTCTGGAAAAGCCCATCTCTTGTGATCTGTCTATGCACACTGTGCAGCAGTCCAAGCTGGGTGGAGAAAGTCTGCAGGGGTTGTAATGTTATTGCGTTAAGGTAATCAAGTTACATGGAGAGGCAGAGGTATGGATGTGAATACCAAATTAAACCCTATTTCCTATATAGTGCACTACTTTTGACCAGTAGCCATGGGCTCTGGTCGAAAGTAGTGCACTACATAGGGAATAGGGTGCCATTTGGGACACACACATGGTGTTGAATCGTGACAGCACATCAGCTTTCTCCTGCTGCTGCAGCTGATGGGGAACGGGGTACAGTGCCAAACCTTGCCGTGTCCTGAGGGGAGGAGTAGTGCACACACAGACAATTAGGGAACATGCAACCTCAGTCAGGAGCCCAGCTCAGTCAGGTCTGCAACAAGGCACTGCACAGCTCTTTATTTTCTGTCACACCTCAGGCGTCCGCATGCTTCCCAGCTGAAACAGTTCAGTATATATAGAGTTCCTGCCTATATTATGACACTGTCATTTTTTTTGGGGGGGGGGGGGTTTTCAGCTGTTCGGGGCCCCCCCTTTTAATTTTTTTCCCCCAAGCGACGGTCTTTTAAGGGAGTATGCGAGCACAGCCAAGTTCGGCTAGACGCCAGCCTAACTGAAGCATACTGACGCCTTGATTCACTCATTGGTGCAGAATGCAGCCTGGCAAATGAGCACAGGTTACTTCATCTTATTCCGTTTATAATGCACAACTTTGGACCAGAACGCTATGGGCCCTGGTAAAAAGTAGTGAGGTGTGTGTGTGTGTGTGTGTGTGTGTGTGTGTGTGTGTGTGTGTGTAGGGTGCGATTTGGGCCGCTGAAGACACTGCCAGGGCTCAGTCTCTTCGATTTAAAGAGATGCGACCCAAAACATAATAATATGTCAAGATGGATACCACCACTAGGTTATGGCGCTAAAGTACATTACCTTAAGCGGTTTACCATGGTCTCCCTCATAACTCCAGTCCTTTCTCTTTTTCCCTCAGGCTAATTTTGGCCGCGAACAGAGATGAGTTCTACAACAGGCCAACCAAAGCTGCAGACTTTTGGGCGAGCAACAGCGAAATCCTCAGTGGTAAGTATCTGCACTTGACGTTGAAGTGGCAGAACCACACTGTGGGGCGACAGAGAGAATTTAGTCTTTCTCTGAGAGCCTTTTATTTCACCACAACCCATTTCATTTCAACTCGGTTAGAATGCATTCATGAGCCAGATATTGGTTTCCATGTCAAGAGACAAATAAAATGTGATTTGATCTCCTAGGTCTAAACATTCTCTCCCAGACTCATGGATAGAAAGTTTGGAGTGTAGCATAAGGTAACCAGTCCATCCAGTATGCAAAATAATACAGTCTACACTTAACGGTGATTCATATAATTTGTTTAATTTTGGAGTATTGGCTAGACCAATTATGTACCAAAGACAATCTTATATTTTTGGTTTTTCTGCCATGCATAATATGCAGTGGGCTATGTATTGTATAACGGCACAATGTAAAAAAAAAAAAAAAAGTATTCTGTTTTTTGGGGGTGGGAGGACTTAGGCTCATATATAGGCCTATGTATGAGTGCTAATATGCTTATGGGTGTTTCACGTGCAGCATTTTAAATGCTTTGACTTAATCATCACCTTAGAAAGCGCTGTCCATTTCATTGTTTGGCTTTGAAACAACATCCAGTTTCAACCCATTGTTGAACTTCTTTCTTTAAATTGATCGTCACAGTGAGGTCAAAAAGTGTAGCCTAACTGTGAGTTTTAAAAGCATGATACTGTTTTGCTGATGTGATTTTCAATTGTATTTGTATTGATGTCAGAGTGGTTAGAGGAACAATAGAGCCCTGAGTACCAGGCCATTAACAACCTGGTGGTGGTTAGGGTACTACCAATACATGTCCAGAGGGCGTAAGAGATTACCGTGACTCAATGGTCATGTGGAATTTGACTGCGGTCATGACTGCCAATGTGACGGGAATACTTTTTGAGAGGAATTTAATGCACTGATTGTCCCAGTCATTCAATTTTTTTCATTATTAAAAGCATAGAGCATTGACTGAGAAAAACAAAATGCATCTCTGAGTATTCAGGCTGTTTAAAAAGTGAACCGGGTGTAAGGCTAAGAAGTGGGATTACAATAAGCGTCCTGTCATAGAGCATTTCTTCTCCTCTGTTTCTGAGTGATTCCTTTCATTTCCTCTCCCTCCCCCAGCAGACTAGGAAGTTGTTTTGTTCAACACAACAGCCTTTTTATAGTATTTCTGAGTCAACTATTTATACAATTGTTTTCCTGTTACACAGGCTTGAGTAGCAGCCATTCAACTGACGGCTGATTCTATGTGGTGTGGCAGAAATGAATGAGTGTGGCCAGTGAGGCTCTTATCTGGTGTGTGGGTGGAGGGATGGTGGTTGGCCTCTGGTTGAAGGTGATGGATCATGTTGATGTGTGGACTCACTCAAACAAACATCAACAAGTCAATCTCGGCCTGATCTTACAGCTAAACAATGTGTTGATGTTTTATTGCCCATTTATTCATCTATGCCTCACGGGGAGAGCAGAGCTGAGGACTTTTGAAACCTTTTTCAAGGACAGCACACGCATAGTAGCACTGACTGTCTTCATGTTTGTCGGCTCTACCATCATCCTGGGAGAGTAAGCTCTGGGATTCCAGCAGCTCCATCTCTACCGGTCCCTATTGGGTTCAGGCCTTGGCTGGGTTTCTCTGCAGCAAAGTACCTCTCCTCTGTTCCCTGGCTGTCTCAGTGTGCCTGTATTAATGAGGTGGAAGTGTAGACTTACCATCTTGCCTCTGCACATGCTTCCCGTAGTTACCCCCCTCATAGAAACACACACAGCCTATCTCGGTGTTTAAGTCACAGTTTAGGTCTAGATGAACCGCCTGTATCGCATGGCCCTTTGCCTCCAGAAGTTTATTCAAGTTTTCGTACAGTATAAGTATTAATAACTTGGTATTCATTCTTCAGTGGGTTCATTTCTTCCAAGTGCAAAATGGTAAGCGACTAGCAAGTCACACTGGTTGTAATAAAATGATCTATATATCTCTTAACGCTCCACTGCTAGTCGTATTCCCTATGAGTCGTGTAAGGGCATCGCTTCACTCCGCGTCCAGACAAACAGAATGTATGAGTAGAATTAATCTATTCAGCGTTTTCAGAGTTCCGTGCTCTACATGGTAATGAGGCTCCCATGATGATGAATGCAAGGCAGAGAGGCCTGTCTGTTTCTCAGAAAACCACTGCTCAGCCTTAACTGCATAAAGTACAGAATTGCCTCTTCCTTGAATGTTTTGGTTTTTATGCACTTCTTCAGGATTTTTTTCCTGTAACTCACAAAGGAGTAAAACTAGGCAGTCAGCGATGGCTTGGAGCAGGATGAAACATTTGTACTTTGTGCTTCTTCTAGAATTAATAGATTTATTATAAGCAAACTCTTGTTTTGAGTGACTGGCAGCATTATTTTCAGCAATACATGATTGCCATTGTTGATTCACAGTGGAGAAAAGAAAAAAAAAAAATATATATATATACACACACTAAACAAAAATATAAAGGCAACATGTAAAGTATTGGTCCCATATTTCATGCGCTGAAATAAAAGATCCCAGAAATGTTCCATTCGCACAAATCTTATTTCTCTCTATTTTTTTGCACACATTTGTTTACATCCCTGTTAGTGAGCATTTCTCCTTTGCCAAGGTAATCCATCCACCTGACAGGTGTGGCATATCAAGAAGCTGATTAAACCGCATGATTATTACACAGGTGCACCTTCTGTCTGTAATAAAAGCTCTTTTGAGAAACATTATTTTGATTGGCTGGCTTACCAGTGGGTGGGCCTATGCCCTGCCCAGTCATATGAAATCCATAGATTAGGGCCTAATAAATGTTTCAATTGACTGATTTCCTTATATGAATCGTAACTCAGTAAAACAGTTGAAATTATTGCATGTTGCGTTTTATTTTTGTTCAGTATAGCATCAATCTCACTGGTCCGTTAGGCCTATAACTGTTGTTCTATTTTCAGACAGAGGTGTTACAATGGGAATAAAATTCATGTATGTGTTTTGTGACGGACATGGAGTGTGATGTGATTGTGTGTTGTCAGGGCTGGACCTGGAGGAGGGGAAGGAAGGAGGATCATGGCTGGGGATTAACAAGAGGGGCAAGCTGGCCGCACTGACCAATTACCTGGAGGGAAGGCCCAATCCAGACGCACAAGGAAGAGGTGAGGACCAACTTGGAAGAGAATATACCCACTGAGCAGCCCGATATGTACATTTTTAAGAGGCAGTGTATTCAGAAAGTGTTAAGACCACTTCCCTTCTTCCCTATTTTGTTACCTTACTGCATTATTCTAAAATTAATACAATTTATTATTTTCCTCACCGATCTACACACAATACCTCATAACGACAAAGTATAAACATGTTTTTTGAAATTTTTGCAAATGTATTAAATAAACAGATACCTTATTTATATAAGTATTCAGACTCTTTGCTATGAGACTTTTAAATTGAGCTCCGCTGCATCCGGTTTCCATCGATCATCCTTGAGATGTTTTGCAACTTGATTGGAGTTCAGCTGTGGTAAATTAAATTGATTGGACATGATTTGGAAAGGCACACACCTGTCTATATAAGGTCCTGCAGTTGACAATGAATTTCAGAGCAAAAACCAAGCCATGTGGCCTAAGGAATTGTCTGTAGATTGTGTTGAGGGAAGGGTACCAAAAAATGTCCGCAGTATTGAAGGTCTCCAAGAACAGTGGCCTCCATCATTCTTAAATGGAAGAAGTTTGGAACCACCAAGACTCTTCCTAGAGCTGGCCGCCCGGGCAAACTGAGCAATCTGGGGAGGAGGGCCTTGGTCAGGGAGGTGATCCCGATGGTCACTCTGACAGAGCTCCAGAGTTCCTCTGTGGAGATGGGAGAACCTTCCAGAAGGGCAACCAGTTTCTGAATGTCCTTGAGTGGCCCAGCCAGAGCCTGGACTTGAACCCAATCAAACATATCTCTGGAGAGACCTGAAAATAGCTGTGCGGTGATGCTCCCCATCCAACCTGACAGAGCTCAAGAGGATCTACAGAGAAGAGTGGGAGAAACTCCCCAAATACAGGTGTGCTAAGCTTGTAGTGTCATACCCAAGAAGACTTGAGGCTGTAATCGCTGCCAAAGGTGCTTCAACAAAGTACTGAGTAAAGGGTCTGAATACTTATGTAAATGTGATATTTCATTTTTAAAATTTGTAATACATTTGAGAAAATATCTAAACCTGTTTTTGCTTAGTCATTATGGGGTATTGTGTGTAGATTGAAAGAAAAAAAGCAATTTAATTCGTTTTAGAATAAGACTAACGTGGAAAACTTCAAGGGGTCTGAATACTCTCTGAATGCACTGTAGTGTTAATATTTAATTCCTCAAAGCTTTGTTCCTAGGAAGCTGCAGCTAACATGGAGCTGGAATGGTCAAATGGATGGAAATGAACTGCTTTTTGAAGGATTCATTCACTAGCAATAGCACCACAATAATTGAATAGTAGTGTCAGCCAGCCTCCCTCGCCTCCTCTGTTTGCACGCTACAGTAGCTCTCCACTGTCGCTCTGTGTCAGAGCTGTCTACTGCCGATGCTCAGCCCCACAAGGGAAACACCTCCTTGTGTAATAGCAGTTTTCAAATTGTTTTATTTTCTTCAAGGCCACATTTGTCTTTTTCCTGACACACTTCATTGTTGTAGTGCAGATACCCCATCTTGGGTAGTAGTAGCCTGTCCTCCTAACAGCTAACTCACAGTGCTACGTAACATGGAAACGAAGGTCTTGGACTGAGTGACATATGTTACATATTTTATCTCAAATGTCCTCCACGTAACTGCATCACAATTTGCTCAATTTATTTTTATTTAACCAGGTTAGTCTTGTTTTCAAAAGAGACCTGGACAAATAAGCGGTGTTGTGTCGATCATATTGGATAGTATAACTAAATGTGTCTGTGGTTCCAAAACCAAATAGCCAGCTAACTGATGAATCTACTTCTGCTATGTCCAGGGGCCTGCCTAACTGCTCTGTAACCTCTCTGTGCATTTAGTGTGAATGTAAGAATAATGTTGGTTCCGTGTGTTGTAGGGTTCCTGGTGTCCAATTTCCTGGCAGATCAGAGCCAGGACAGCTACTCCTACCTGAAGAGGGTGTCATCTGAGGGACATCTCTACAATGGCTTCAACCTCCTCACCGCTGAGTTCAAGTGAGTCAAGGGATGTGGGCAGACGGATCAGGAGAGGTGGCCAGGGTTTGATGGAGCTCTGAGCAAAACAAAAGACCATGGGATGGGTTGATTTAATATTTTTGGTGAGGTTTGGACTTGCTACTCAATACACACCTTCTGCATTGTTTTTATCTTGTAAAGTGTGCTTGCTGAAAAAAAAGCACGACTTTATAAACTGTTCAGTTATTATTATTCCGCTGGTACCCTTAGCGCCAAAACCGTTAAACCATTGGTCAGTATGCTTGAAAAAAAAAACACTTTCTGATACTACTGATACTTTTCACACTACAACCATATTTGCATCAATCCCAATTAATTTCATTGGCCGTAGACTTGAATGGGAAAACTATGCAGTGAACTAGTCTTCAACTGTTTAAGCGAGAAACGCTATGCAAACTGTGGAACTCGAAGGCCAGTCTGGAATAGGTTGCTTGTATACAGCTTTTTGATACCATGTATACTTGTTGAACTATAACTGTCTTAAATGTGCATAAAAGCACCATAGGCTTGAATGGATTGGCAACTTCTCTTGAACCATGAAAGCTACAAACACCAAACCAACTTTGACATGAACAGACTGACACAACATAGATTGCTTGTCAAAAGATTGTTGATGGTATTTCCGGCAACGGCGACGCTCTAACATGACTCGTCTGCTTAGTGTCATCGAACTTTATACATTTGACACTTTTTAGGTATCTTGACGGTTTACCCGTTTGTTGAAAATGTAATACGTCTCTTTTATCGCCAAAACAAAAGATGCCCAAGCTTGAGCAGATGAGGCGTGGAAATGTGCCCCCCACCCCTTCGGCCTCGGAGGATGCTAGCTCGGGCGAAACACCATGATGATTCAGAATGGTGATGGACAAGGGTATAACAAAAATTGTAGAGACACTTTCTGAACGCATAATCAAAATGTATTTGCTGTTTAATCAACTCCATGAAGACCAGAAAGTCACAAAGAGACGACTGACAAAGCTGACAAAAAAGACCACGCTTCAATTCTGGACGTCCGCGAGTACGTGGATCAAAAGCACAAGAAGGTGGAAGACGGCATTTCGAAACTTGAGGAGAAATTAGATTCTCAAAAATGTCCAAAGGTGCTCAAATTTTAGGTTGCAAGGTTTCCCGAAGGCTGTGGAGGGAAGAAATGCCATCTCTTTTCTACAGGAATGGATTCCCAAAATCCTGGATCTACCCCCTTCTCTGCTGCCTGAGCAAAGGGAGAGCTCAAGAATGGAGGTGCTGTCATCAGGATGATGGTGATTTTTATTTTTATTTTTACTAATTGCCCCTTTTCCTATTTCATATTTGAGGGATGAGGGTCATCGTCTGGTAAAGGTTATTATTTATTCATCATAGCTTGATGTCGTTTTTCCTGGGGTGCTTGGGTGCGCTTTTGCTGCTACGCGACACAGGTTTCGGGGCACCTTGGAGAATGGCGATTGGTTGACATTTGAGTGTACTGGTAGGCGCGGCTGAGGGTGAACATGAACGCATCCTCCGTTTTTTTATTTTCAGAGACCTGCTCAAATGGGGCTAAATAGTCCTGTCTTTTTTTATTGCCGATGTTTGTCGCTTTGATTGACATTTTATTTTGTCTCAACTGACAATTTTCATGTTACGGGGATCCATGCGCTATACGTATCATTTAGATTGAACCTAATTTGGGTGATGCTATGCACAGCAGGTTTTAAAGACTAGCGTCGAATGGGTATGGGGTTTTTAACTTTCAGTTCGGGAGGAGGTTGCGTTGGTGGTTTAGAGTTTGCCAAAAGGCACCTAAAGGACTCTGACGTTGAGAAACAAGATTCTCTGGTCTGATGAAATCAATAATTAACTCTTTGGCCTGAATGCCAAGCGCCATGTCTTAAGGAAACCTGGCACCATCCCTATGGTGAGTCATGGTGGTGGCAGCAGCATCATGCTGTGGGGATTTTCTTTCAGCAGCAGGGACTGGGAGACTAGTCAGGATCGAGGGAAAGATGAATGGCGCAAAGTACAGAGATCCTTGAAGAAGACATGCTCCACAGCGCTCAGGACCTCAGCCTAAGGTGAAGGTTCACCTTCCAACAGGACAACGACCCTAAGCACACAGCCAAGACAACACAGGAGTGGTTTCGGGTAAGTCTCTGAATGTCCTTGAGTGGCCCAGCCTGAGTCCGAACTTGAACCTTATCGAACATCTCTGGAGAGAACTGAAAATAGCTGTGCGGAGATGCTCCCCCATCCAACATGACAGAGCTTAAGAGGATCTGCAGAGAAAAATGGGACAAACTCCCCAAATATAGGGGTGCCAAGCTTGTAGCGTCATACCCAAGAAGACTTGAGGCTGTAATCACTGCGAAAGGTGCTTCAATACAGTACTGAGTAAAGGGTCTGAATTCTTATGTAAATGTGTATTTCAGGTTTTTATTTTTAATACATTTGCAAAAATTACCAGTCTTTGCTTTTTCATTATGGAGTTGTGTGTGAGGGGGGGGGGGAAACAACAATCAATGTTAGAATAAGGCTGTCATGTAACAAAATGTGGAAAAAGTCAAGGGGTCTGAATACTTTCCTGAATGCACTGTATCAGGCTCAAGTAGATTCGTTGGAGAACAAATGTGAGATCTGGAAAATGAACAAAGTAACAGCTGACGACTCAACTCTACAAAAACTAGACTCAAAGCGATTGGAATATAACAACCTGGCAACCTATAAAGCAGAAAACACATTTAGGAGAACAAAACAAACCTACTATATGAACATAGTGATAAATAAGGAAAGTTGCTTGCTTGGCAGATAAGGCGAGAGGAAGCTAGTAGAGTTATTAGCTCTATTAAGATGTCCAATAACAGTTGTTCAGGGTCCTGAGGCAATTCATCTACTCTTTAGAGAGTTTAATGAAACGCTGTCCAAGTCTGAAAGGGATACCCTTGCCACAAAACAGAGTTTTTGAACAAACTCAATTGACAAGCTTTAACTGATGAGGATCGAAAGGGTTTTGGAGAAAGAGATTACAGCTGAAGAAATTAGCGAATCCATTTTCAACACCGCTGGGAGAAAATCACCAGGGTTAGACGGATTCCCTGTTGAAATCTATAGAACATTTTTATCCAAACAAATTCATGCTCTTTGCAATATATTTATTCATGCCATAGAGACAGATAAGCTCCCAGATACACTTGAACAAGCACTGACCGATATCTTTATTGAACACTGCATATAAAATTGTTGCTAAACTCATAGCTCTTAGACTAGATAAAGTTCTTCCTGACTTGGTTGAGAAGGACCAAACCGGCTTAGTAAGAAACCGCTCTTCTCCTGATTTTAATATCAGAAGATGATTTAACATGATGCATTATGTATAGAATGGCCAGGTATCTGTAGTGGTGGTTTAATAAGTTGTGGAAAAAGCTTTAGACCCCATAGAATGGAACTACTTGTTTAAAGTTTTAGAGGATGAATATTGGATCTAAATATCTCGGCCTGATTTGGATTACTGTACAAATGTACGGTATCTCAGATCCTGACTAATGGAAATGTATATGGGACCTTTTCAGGATATAAAATAAACCTATCAAATAGTATAATCATGCCTTTTAACCGAACTGCTATGCAGAACCTGATTTTTAGACCAGACGTTTTCTTGGAGATGCCAGAAAATGACACATCTGGGATTGCAAATTCCTTCTCAAATGAATAAGACCTATCAACTGAACTATATTCCACTTCTCAAAAAGGTTGGGAAAGAGTTGGATAGATGGCTGGATTTACCAATTGCTCTTATTGTGTAATTATTCTACATTTTTATAACCTTGGCCTTTCCTATTACCAATTTTCTTTTTTCTTCAAACAATTTAATAGTTGACCAACTGGCTCCAGGTCATCTACAAGTCCATGCTAGGTAAAGCTCCGCCTTATCTCAGTTCACTGGTCACGATGGCAACACCCACCCGTAGCACGCATTCCAGAAGGTGTATCTCACTGATCATCCCTAAAGCCAACACCTCATTTGGCCGCCCTTCCTTCCAGTTCTCTGCTGCCTTTGACTGGAACGAGTTGCAAAAATAGCTGAAGTTGGAGACTTATCCCTCACCAACTTCAAACATCTGCTATCTGAGCAGCTAACCGATCGCTGCAGCTGTACACAGTCTATCGGTAAATAGCCCACCCAATTTACCTACCTCATCCCCATACTGTTTATATTTATTTACTTTTCTGCTCTTTTGCACACCAGTATCTCTACCTGTACATAACCATCTGATCATTTATCACTCCAGTGTTAATCTGCAAAATTTTAATTATTCGCCTACCTCCTCATGCCGTTTGCACACAATGTATATAGACTTTCTTTTTTTTCTACTGTGTTATTGACTTGTTAATTGTTTACTCCATGTGTAACTCTGTTGTCTGTTCACACTGCTATGCTCTATCTTGGCCAGGTTGCAGTTGTAAATTAGAACCTGTTCTCAACTAGCCTACCTGGTTAAATAAAGCTGAAATAAAAATAAAAAATAAAAATAGGAATGTCTCTTCATTTCAGTCGAAAGGAAGACCTCCCAGAGTGAAACTCAAAACTTTTTATTTAATCTATAATCCGGAGGAGTGCTTACTCTGACTTCCAGTTGTTTCTGTTCAAGTCTGTGTGGGTATGGCAAGATACAACAAGTTCACCCTCTTGGAGACAGATAGAGGAAGTGGTGTCTTTCCCCTGTCTCATTGGCATCTATAACTTATATGAGCCCACCTAAAGCTTTGATGGGTCTCACAAATGACTTTAATTAAAAACACTAAATATATTGAAGTCTGTAAACAGAAGGGCGTATGTATATCTATATATACACTGCTCAAAAAAATAAAGGAACGCTTAAACAACACAATGTAACTCCAAGTCAATCGCACTTCTGTGAAATCAAACTGTCCACTTAGGACGTAACACTGATTGACAATAAATTTCACATGCTGTTGTGCAAATGGAATAGACAACAGTTGGAAATTATAGGCAATTAGCAAGACACCCCCAATAAAGGAGTGGTTCTGCAGGTGTTAACCACAGACCACTTCTCAGTTCCTATTCTTCCTGGCTGATGTTTTGGTCACTTTTGAATGCTGGCGGTGCTTTCACTCTAGTGGTAGCATGAGACGGAGTCCACAACCCACACAAGTGGCTCAGGTAGTGCAGCTCATCCAGGATGGAGCATCAATGCGAGCTGTGGCAAGAAGGTTTGCTGTGTCTGTCAGCGTAGTGTCCAGAGCATGGAGGTGCCACCAGGAGACAGGCCAGTACATCAGAAGACGTGGAGGAGGCCGTAGGAGGGCAACAACCCAGCAGCAGGACTGCTACCTCTGCCTTAGTGCAAGGAGGTGCAGGAGGAGCACTGCCAGAGCCCTGCAAAATGACCTCCAGCAGGCCACAAATGTGAATGTGTCTGCTCAAACGGTCAGAAATAAACTCCATGAGGGTGGTATGAGGGCCCGACGTCCACAGGTGGGGGATGTGCTTACAGCCCAGCACCGTGCAGGACGTTTGGCATTTGCCAGAGAACACCAAGATTGGCTAATTCGCCACTGGCGCCCTGTGCTCTTCACAGATGAAAGCATGTTCACACTGAGCACATGTGACAGAGTCTGGAGACGCCGTGGAGAAAGTTCTGCTGCCTGCAACATCCTCCAGCATGACCGGTTTGGCGGTGGGTCAGTCATGGTGTGGGGTGGCATTTCTTTGGGGGGCCGCACAGCCCTCCATGTGCTCGCCAGAGGTAGCCTGACTGCTATTAGGTACCGGGATGAGATCCTCAGACCCCTTGTGAGACCATATGCTGGTGCGGTTGGCCCTGTGTTCCTCCTAATGCAAGACAATGCTAGACCTCACGTGGCTGGAGTGTGTCAGCAGTTCCTGCAAGAGGAAGGCATTGATGCTATGGACTGGCCCGCCCGTTCCCCAGACCTGAATCCAATTGAGCACATCTGGGACATCATGTCTCGCTCCATCCACCAACGCCACGTTGCACCACAGACTGTCCATGAGTTGGCAGATGCTTTAGTCCAGGTCTGGAAGGAGATCCCTCAGGAGACCATCCGCCACCTCATCAGGAGCATGCCCAGGTGTTGTAGGGAGGTCATACAGGCACGTGGAGACCACGCACACTACTGAGCCTCATTTTGACTTGTTTTAAGGACATTACATCAAAGCGGGATCAGTATGTAGTGTGGTTTTCCACTTTAATTTTGAGTGTCACTCCAAATCCAGACCTCCATGGGTTGATAAATTTGATTTCATTGATAATTTTTGCGTGATTTTTGTTGTCCGCACATTCAACTATGTAAAGAAAAAAGTATTTAATAATATTTCATTCATTCAGATCTAGGATGTTATTTTAGTGTTCCCTTTGTTTTTGAGCAGTGTATATATAACAAACACCTTTCTATAATAATTATCCCCATCTTACACAAAGCCCTCATAGTATTACAATTTCTTGGTTAAACAAAGGAATAAAAACATTTGGTCATCTGTATAGAGAAGGTGAACTATTATCCTTCCAACAACTGGCATCTCACTTGTAGTTAGTGCATTCGCAAAGTATTGAGAACCCTTGACTTTTTTCAAGTTTTGTTACATTACAGCCTTACACTAAAATGGTTTAAATCGTTTTTTTTGCTAATTTACACAATACGCAATAATGATCGAGTAAAAGACAGGTTTGGACATTTTTTCACATTTTAAATAAACTGAAATCAATTTTACATAAGTCCTTCAGGCCCTTTTACGCAGTACTTTGTAGAAGCACCTTTGGCATGAAGCCTCATGTCTTCTTGGGTATGACACTACAGTCTTGGCACACCTGTGTTTGGGGAGTTTCTCCCATTCCTCTGCAGATCCTGTCTGTCAGGTTGGATGGGGAATTTCACTGCACAGCTATTTTCAGGTCTCTCCAGAGATGTTTGATCGGGTTCAAGTCCGGGCTCTGGCTTGTTCCCTCAACGACACTCAGACTTGTCCCGAAGCCACTCCTGCACTGTCTTGGCTGTGTGCTTCGGGTCATTGTCCTGTTGGAAGGTGAACCTTCGCTCCAGTCTGAGGTCCTGAGAGCTCTGGAGCAGGTTTTCATCAAGGATCTCTCTGTACTTTGCTCCTTTCAACTTTCCCTCGATCCTGACTAGTCTCCTAGTCCATGCCGCTGAAAAACATCCCCACAGCATGATGCTGCCACCACCATGCTTCACCATAGGGATGGTGCCATGTTTCCTCAATCTTGGTTTCATCAGACCAGAGAATCTTGTTTCTCATGGTCAGAGTCCTTTAGTTACAAGCGGGCTGTCATGTGCCTTTTACTGAGGAGTGGCTTCCGTCTGGCCTGATTGGTGGAGTGCTGCAGAGATGGTTGTCCTTCTGCAAGGTTCTCCCATCTCCACAGAGGAACTGTAGAGCTCTGTCAGAGTGACCATCGGGTTCAGGTTCACCTTCCTGACCAAGGCCCTTCTCCCCCAATTGCTCAGTTTGGTTGGGAGGCCAGCTCTAAGAAGAGCCTTGGTGGTTCCAAACTTCTTCCATTTAAGGATGATGGAGGCCACTGAGTTCTTGGACCTTCAATACTGCAGTAATTTGTTGGTATCCTTCCCCATAATCTGTGCCTCGACACAATCCGGCCTTACAGCTCTACGGATAATTCCTTCGACCTCATGGCTTGGTTTTTGCTCTGACATGCACTGTCAACTGTGGTACTAATATAGACAGATGTGTGCCTTTCCAAATCATGTCCAATCAATTGAATTTACCATAGCTGGACTTCAATCAAGTTGCAAAACAAACAAAAAAATATGAGTAAGAGTAAGAAATAAAAGTAACAAGTAGTTAAAGAGCAGCAGTAAAATAACAATCACGAGCCTATATACAGGGGGCACCGGTAAGTCAAGGTAATTGAGGAAATATGTGCATATGGGTAGAGTTATTAAAGTGACTATGCATAGATAATAACAGAGTAACAGCAGCGTAAAAGGGGGCGGGCACTGCAAATAGTCTGGGTAGACATATGATTAGATGTTCAGGAGTCTTTTGGCTTGGGGGAAGAAGCTGTTTAGCAGCGACCGCTTGCCGTGCGGTAGCAGAGAGAACAGTGACTCGGGTGGCTGGAGTCTTTGACAATTTTTAGGGCCTTCCTCTGACACCACCTGGTATTGAGGTCCTGGATGGCCGGAAGCTTGGCCCCAGTGAGGTACTGGGCCATACACACTACCCTCTGTAGTGCCTTGCGGTCAGAGGCTGAGCAATTGCCATACCAGGCAGTAATGCAACCAGTCAGGATGCTCTTGATGGTGCAGCTGTTGAACCTTTCTGAGGATCTGGGGACCCATGCCAAATCTTCTCAGTCTCCCCCATTCCCTTTTACAACTTCTATCATTACTTCTGCTGTTACTACCACTTCAACTTCTTTAATTACCATCTTCTAGTTTTTATAGAGTTCTGGCAGACAATGCTGTCTCAACTCTTTCATTTCCTAAGGTACATTCAAGACATGCCCACCAGGTTGCAAATCAACCCCTAGTCCAAGGCACATGTAGTTCTCAGAGGATTATCTACCAAGCCTTTAAGGTTTAGCTATTTCTATATTGCATATTCCTTTTCAGACCCCAGGGCTATGGGTCGATTTGACCTTGGGCATAAGTGTCTGTTACCATGTGTTCTCTCTGTTCCCATCTCTTGTTGGACTGGCTGATGATGAATCAGGGATGATGGTGCCTTCTCTCCAGGGTCCATCAGAGGCATGAGCTACAGCCACCTGTTCTCTCTCTTTCTCTCTGTCCCTGTCTCTCTCCAAACACAAAAGAAACCTTGAATTGAAGAAACCGTCATAAGAATTCTGAGAACACCTGTAAATTTTTTTTCTCCCTTTACCAGTCAGGCTTGTGAGGGCATGTCAAAAGCTCTACGAATGATTTGACAAAGGGAACCCAGACAATATATAATGTAGGGAACTTTTTTCCCCTCTTTCTGTTTTCTCTTACACTCTGCAGCAGACAGTGTCATTTAATTTGATGGCCTTGCGATGTGGACTGGAGAGCAAAAATTAAAGTGCATCCCTCTGAAACTAAGACCGCTGTCATGAAGGGGGCTCGATAGACATGCCATCGGCATGGCAACAGGGTTTCAGGTCTCATTTAGGAAGTCAGGCGGTTCATGAACAACTTTTCCCACTTCCTGCCAGGGGAAACAGGGTTTTCCCTGTGGATCGAGGGGTCCTGATCAATATATCCTGCTGATGTGGCCTAGAGCAGGAACGGCACAGTGTGTGAGCAGATCTCTTGTTTTAATCCTCCTCCTCTTCCGTTGTTTCCAGGTACTGTTCTTTCTCCCCACCTACAAGCTTCTCTCCCCTCTCTCTACATTGTGTGTATTATAGCAGGTAGAGATCTCCGTGGGTTGTGTTCTGTTGTGTGTTAACAGCAGAGCCTTTCAGGAATGCGAATGGCCTCATTAAGACCTGGAATTATGTACGTGTTGTATGGCTCCTGCTGCTGCCACCCCTGCGGCAAGAGACTTAACGAAAGGAGACCTCACTGCCACCAGAAATGTGTGTACACGTACACATACACACACATACATACACACACACACACCGTGAGATGTCAGCTGAGAGAGAGCAACAAGTAATATGTGTTTCTTTGATGTATGCTCTGGCCTGGCCAATCATCTGGTTCTGAAATCACTCCATCCCTCTCTGTCTGCCTGGACCCATGGGGCTCCATGTCGACTCACTACAAGATGTATGGATGCTGACAGATAGGACCCTGCGGTACGCAACGGCATAATAAAAACAGACATTGGATGGCAGCTGCTGTGACTGTAATGTATTTGGTTGTAGACCTTATTTTTTTATAAACAGGCTCATTATAGAGCTATTAGTTTTCCCTCTCTGCACAGTGAAACAACAGTCTTGCGTGTTCGTTAGAGATAACCCAGAGGAAATGCTGTCTGCGGCTGCTCTGTTTCCGAATCGATAATTACATCTTGTCTCGTGGATACAGAGGAGGCCCTATATTACAATTAGTGGATTTGTCATTCCATCCTTAACCAACGTGATGATTTATGATATGATGGTGATGTGGGACAAGATGTGCGGAGGCCATTTTAAACCTCTGTATTCCTTCCTGTTGTATAATGTACAGGCAACTGCCAAAATAAAACAAACACTTGAGCAAATGAGGGATACAAATAGTGACGTGGTAAAACAAATCAGTGAGGAAATTCTGACCATGTATAAAAATGCCCAGTGGCCCATTACTTCAGCCGCCATGGCAAGAAGAAGAGATCTGTGACTTTGAAAGAGGGGTCTCAAAGGAGCACAGGGGGTTTAAGTATTAATATCAAACAAATGAGGTAAATATGTCATTTTTATATCACACGCCCTATTAAGACACTTTATGTTGGTGTTTACTTTATTTTGTCCGTTACTGGATATTAGGGCTGTGATGGTCACAGACTTTTGGATTTTTGGATGACTGTAATTGGCCTGCCAAATGACCGTAGTCTCTGTAATAACTGTTTTAATGAATGTTTTTGAACATTTTCACCTTTTCTCCGCTCCTGACTGCATGTAGAACTTGCGTTCCCAGTCGAGTCAATGATGTCATAATGGCTGAACTGGTGGCCATTGTGAGCAAACCAGGAAATTTACCCATCAATATGGGTTGTGACTGCAGGGAGAAATGTTACGACTGGAAGCAGAGCTGCAAACTCTCACGCATTGGTCTTCAGAACACACGTCTTTGACAGTCTTCTCACGGCACGCCACTTTTAGCTCACGCATTGGTCTTCAGAACACACACATTTGACAGTCTTCTCACGGCACGCCTCTTTTAGCTCACGCATTGGTCTTTAGAACACACACATTTGACAGTCTTCTCACGGCACGCCTCTTTTAGCTCACGCATTGGTCTTTAGAACACACACATTTGACAGTCTTCTCACGGCACGCCACTTTTAGCTCACGCATTGGTCTTCAGAACACACACATTTAACAGTCTTCTCACGGCACGCCTCTTTTAGCTCACGCATTGGTCTTTAGAACACACACATTTGACAGTCTTCTCACGGCACGCCACTTTTAGCTCACGCATTGGTCTTTAGAACACACACATTTGACAGTCTTCTCACGGCACGCCTCTTTTAGCTCACGCATTGGTCTTCAGAACACACGCATTTGACAGTCTTCTCACGGCACGCCTCTTTTAGCTCACGCATTGGTCTTCAGAACACACACATTTGACACTCTTCTCATGGCACGCCTCTTTTAGCTCACGCATTGGTCTTTAGAACACACACATTTGACAGTCTTCTCACGGCACGCCACTTTTAGCTCACGCATTGGTCTTCAGAACACACACATTTAACAGTCTTCTCACGGCACGCCACTTTTAGCTCACGCATTGGTCTTTAGAACACACACATTTGACAGTCTTCTCACGGCACGCCTCTTTTAGCTCACGCATTGGTCTTCAGAACACACACATTTAACAGTCTTCTCACGGCACGCCTCTTTTAGCTCACGCATTGGTCTTCAGAACACACACATTTAAGTCTTCTCACGGCACGCCTCTTTTAGCTTTGGAAAGTAATACTTTTATTTGTCTAATTAGTCCACAATACCAGGCAGCCATTGTGAGTGTACCCATGAGTTTACCAGTCAAATTGCCAGGGTTAGGGGTTCCAAGCCCATTTTATTCATTGTTTGCTACTACACCTTGTAAGTTTCATCACGTTGTAAGACTCCATGGTATCGCAAAGGACTCAACCACGGAAATGCCACGGCCATCCCGTTTTCAGTCAGATGTTTGTCGTCGCCCCCTCCCCCCCCCCCAAAAAACTCATGATCTTCACCCATAACTGTCGGTTATACGGTAATTGTGTCGTTCCTACTGTGTACATCATTGAGGATGCAGTAATAGAAAAAGTGTATAATTTGTATGTTACTCATCCAACTAAATAGAACTCTAAATTTCTCGACTTCAAGTTTGGCATGATTTATCTTATGCCTTCCCTTAATTATGTTGCTTGTTAAACCAGTATTGCTTTTATTAATAATCCATAGCTCTTTTGATGGGTTTGAATACTTTCAATCCAGTTGACGAATTTGCATGCATACGTTTCCCCTCTGACTGAGCCTTGCCTTGGTCGGAGCTAATGATGTGCACTGAGTGTACAAAACAATAGGAACACCTGCTCTTTCCATGACATCGACTCACCGGGTGAAGCTGTGATCCCTTATTGATGTCACTTGTTAAATCCACTTCAATCCGTGTAGATTAAGTGGAAGACGGGTTCATTAATGTTTTTGAAGACTTGAGACATTTTTGACAATTGAGACATGGATTGTGTGTTTGTGCTATTCAGTGGGTGAATGGGCAAGACAAAATATTTTTGTGACTTTTGAATGGGGTATGGTAGTAGATGCCAGGCACACCGGTTTGACCATGTCAAGAGCTGCAAAGCTGCTGGGTATTTCATGCTCAACAGTTTCCAGTGTGTATCAAGAATGGTTCGCCACCCAAAGGACATCAGCCAACTGGACACAACTGTGGGAATTATTGAAGTCAACTTTGGCCAGCATTCCATGCAACGACAAATTGAGTCTGTTCTGAGGGCATAAGGGATGTAACTCAAATATTAGGAAGGTGTTCAAATCAATCATCTTTCAATTTTAATGCCCTTCAATTTTAATGCCCTCAATTTTATCAATGGCAGCCAAGCAGCACTCGGTGTTGTCATACACCAAGCTATCTTACTTTTCTTGTGCTTCTTTCGACTTTTGATCCAATCTTGTGTCCATATTTATTCATTCAAGTCTGTGTGGTGGTAGAAGATTCTGTTTAATCTGTCAACTGTCATCTCAAAAACATCCAGCCTCACTGAGCCTTCCTGATACCCAGCAGAACTTATATGTTTAAAGTATACATTCTCACCCACTTTTTAGAAAGTGGGCTGTTTGCGTGGTCTGCAAATGTGGTGTAGCTTTTGGCAGGCCCCCCCCTTTTTTTTTTTAAAGGGAAGCAGCAGTAGATCGGAGCAGCATTCCTCAACTGGTTTCCGTGGTGTATGGTTTATTTCATTTTGATAAGTAACAGTAATGCATATTCTCTTTGTCTCCCCCCAAAACCTGTATGCTTAACCCAGCTGCTACAACAACAACAACAATCACAACCAGAGACAGGCAGTTGTAGCAGTAGGCCTTTAGTCCCTGGGCTGACCTCTCTGTCTAGCTCAGTGGTTCCCAAACGTTTTATTGTCCCGTACCCCTTCAAACATTCAACCTCCAGCTGCGTACCCCCTCTAGCACCAGGGTTAGTGCACTCTCAAATGTTGTTTTTTTGCCATCATTGTAAGCCTGCCACACACACCCACTATACAATACATTTATTAAACATAAGAATGAGTGTTTTTGTCACAACCTGGCTCGTAGGAAGTGACAAAGAGCTCTTTATAGGACCAGAGCACAAATAATATCATATTTTTGCTCTTTATTTTACCATCTTACATATAAAACCTTATTTGTTTGTCAAAAATTGTGAATAACTCACCACAGGTTAATGAGAAGGGTGTGCTTGAAAGGATGCACATAACTCTGCAATGTTGGGTTATATTGGAGAGAGTCTCAGTCTTGAATAATTTTCCACACAGTCATTGCCTGTATTTAGTTTTCATACTAGAGAGGGCCAAGAATCCACTCTCACATAGGTACATGGTTGCAAAGGGCATCAGTGTCTTAACAGTGCAATTTGTCATGGAAGGATACTCTGAGCGCAGCCCAATCCAGAAATCTGGCAGTGGCTTCTGATTTAAATTAAATTTTCACAGAACCGCTTGTTACAATTTTGATGAGGCTCTCTTGTTCAGATATCAGTAAGTGGACTGGAGGCAGGGCATGAAAGGGATAACGAATCCAGTTGTTTGTGTCATCTGTTTCGGGAAAGTAATTGCGCACCCAGCTCACTCAGGTGCTTCGCTATATCACATTTGACATTGTCCGTAAGCTTGAGTTCATTGGCACACAAATCATACAATGATGGAAAGAGCTGTGGGTTGTCCTTGTTCATGCAGACAGAGAAGAGCTCCAACTACTTAATCATAGCCTCAATTTTGTCCCGTACATTGAATATAGTTGTGGAGATTCCCTGTAAACCTAGATTCAGATCATTCATGCGAGGAAAAAACAGCACAGTTGTGTGAGAAACTCGTCATCATGCAAGCGGTCAGACAAGTGAAAATTATGGGCAGTAAAGCTCGTCTCTCAATTAAAAATAACTTGTCAACCAGCGCACTCATGTATGTTGCAAACGCGTTACATGGTCGCTGCCTATATCATTGCATAGTGCAGAAAATACATGAGAGTTCAGGGGCCTTGTTTTAACAAGGTGAACCATTTTCACTGTAGTGTCCAAAACGTATTTCAAGCTGTCAGGCATTCCCTTGGCAGCAAGAGCCTCTCGGTGGATGCTGCAGTGTACCCAAGTGGCATCAAGAGCAACTGCCTACACGCGCGTTACAACTCCATTATGTCTCCCTGTCATGACTTTTGCGCCATCAGTACCGATACCAACACATCTTGACCACCAAAGTCCATTTGATGTCACAAAGCTGTCCAGTACTTTAAAAATATCCTCTCATGTTGTCCTAGTTTCCAGTGGTTTTCAGAAAAGGATATCTTCCTTAATAAACATAACGGACATATACCAGGAGCTGTGGCAGGCCTGCCACGTCTGTTGACTCATCCAGCTGTAACGCATAGAATTCACCGGCTTGTATGTGAAGCAGTAATTGTTTCAAAACATCTCCTGCCATGTCACTGATGCGTTGTGAAACAGTGTTGTTTGATGGAGGCATTGTCTGGTATAGTTTTCTTTTGGCCTTTTCCCCCAGCATTGTCCCAGCCAAATCCGCGGCAGCAGGAATAATTTTGTCCTCCACAATAGTATGGGGCTTGCCTGTCCTAGCCACTCGGTAGCTCACCATAAAATATGTTTCCAGCCCCTTCTTATTAATGGTGTCACGCCCTGGTCGAAGTATTTTTGTGTTTATCTTCATTTATTTGGTCAGGCCAGGGTGTGACATGTGGTTTTTGTATTGTGGTGTGTTTTGTCTTCGGGTTTTGGTATATTGTGGGATTGTAGCTTAGTGGGGTGTTCTAGGTTAGTCTATGGCTGTCTGAAGTGGTTCTCAATCAGAGGCAGGTGTTTATCGTTGTCTCTGATTGGGAACCATATTTAGGCAGCCATATTCTTTGTGTTGTGGGTGATTGTCCTGAGTGTCTTGATGTCCTTGTGCTGTGTTAGTTGACACAAGTATAGGCTGTTTTCGGTTTTCGATTCGTTTATTGTTTTGTAGTGTTTTTTTGTATTGATTCGTGTTACGTTTATTTGATTAAACATGGATCGCAATATACACGCTGCAGTTTGGTCCGACTCTCCTTCACCACACCTAGAAAACCGTTACAAATGGTATCTGTAGCTTTTATACGGGTCTTACTACTCAAAAGTAGTCTTTATTCTCGCTCAAAGTCCTGTGGCTTATTATTCAAATTATCATGTTTAGTTTCAAAATGTCTGCGCAAGAGTGAAGGTTTCCCTCGAGAGAGTAACGGTTAATGTGATTGGATGTTAATTATTTGACATTGTGGTGTTATTTCGCTTAACACTAGATGGATTAATTTTATTTTTGGCAGTGAAGCGATGCTACTCCAGGCGAGGGAAAAAAACTAACCCAAATGTATAGCCCCGTTGGAACATATAAATGTACTGTTTGAAAATGTGTCCGTGTACCCTAGTTTGGGAATACCTGGTCTAGAGCATTGAATGGCACTTCAGTGCCCATGAGTAAAGTCAGTAAAGTAGTAATAGTTAATTTTGCCTCTGAAAATGTTTGTTTGGGGTTATATTTGGAAATTGGCAGTATTCAAAGAAATCTGCTCTGCATCCGTTCACTGTTCACCTACTGCTGTCTAATTTACCAAGATGTAATTAAATTGAGAATGTTGACTTTTATACTTGCTATTTGAGTTGACCTGAGACATTTCCATTGTTTTAAAGACCCTGGCCCTTTCTGCTCAGCTGAAGTTGACAGGCTTTTCTTTGTTCACAGAGGAACTTTATGACGTGATGGTCAGATGTTGTTATGGGTGGTCTTTCTGTTGGGATTAGAGCTGCTGTCTAATAAGTCGTTTTAACTTTGTTGCTCAACTTGGGCATCTAGCTGATAGTGAAATGCAAAACTACATCAGAGAAATTGTTGTTTACCCTCAGACTTGAAACGATACCTCCCAATCCCACTGATGTTTCTCAATGTTCATCAGCCCAATATCAACAAACCTGAGGCCGCTCAGCACAGCAGCAAGGAGCAAAATAAGGCACTGCTTAAAAGCTTCAGGATAATAGACTGCATTTAATTTATAAACATCTACTATCCTGCTGCATATAGTGATTATCATTCTGGCAGCTAGATCTTCAAAGTGCTGTTTCTAAAGCTTCACAGAACTTTCTCTTCCTGTTGGTAGTTAACGCTGTCCATTGCTAGCAGCCAACTCCCCTGGCTCCTCATCTCAGCCCAAATCTTTGTCTGGGTTGGCACTGAGAGTAATCTACATAGCTCCATCTCTTCCCATCCCAATGAGCCCACAGCACCATCTGGCCACCTTTCTGCAGGGTTGCAGTTTTACATACAATTTAGGAGCGGGACATCAAACCAGAGTCAACTTAAGGCAGTGAAGCTGAAAATATTATACCCATGGAAGGAAGCTACAAGGCATTGACATGAACAAAAGCAAAAAAGATGGTGGTTTATGTCATTACTATAGTTACCAACAGTTACGTTGCAGGAAGTTTAATATATTGTTTGGCTTTAATCATCGAGACATTGATATTATATTTTTTTTATTGTATGTTTAAAGCATGCAATATACTTGCAGTGAAGCCACTCAACAACTACATCACATTAGTCATCTAACAGACTCCCATCCAGAGCGACACACAGAAGCAACCAGGGTCAACGCCTTGCTCAAGGGCACGTTGACAGATCTCCCACAAGGTCAAAAACAGGTACCCGAACCAGCGATCCATCAGCCTCCGGCCCAAGCTCTCAACCGCTAGCCCTGCAAGATACCGACCCCCCACAGTTCCCAAAGAGCTCCCCTCAACTTCAACTGTGAGAGATGGAATCTAAAACGAAAATCACATTGTATGATTTTTAAGTAATTAATTAGCATTTTATTGCATGACATAAGTATTTGATCACCTACCAACCAGTAAGAATTCCAGCTATCACAGACCTGTTAGTTTTTCTTTAAGAAGCCCTCCTGTTCTCCACTCATTATCTGTATTAACTGCACCTGTTTGAACTCGTTACCTGTATAAAAGACACCATCCAAACACTCAATCAAACAGACTCCAACCTCTCCACAATGGCCAAGACCAGAGAGCTGTGTAAGGACATCAGGGATAACATTTCTCAAAGTATGATCTTTGTCCCCATGTGCAAACCATAGTCTGGCTTTTTTATGCCGGTTTTGGTGCAGTGGTTTCTTCCTTGCTGAGCGGCCTTTCAGGTTGTGTCGATATAGGACTTGTTTTACTGTGGATATAGATACTTTAGTACCTGTTTCCTTCAGCATCTTCACAAGGTCCTTTGCTGGTGTTCTGGGATTGATTTTCACTTTTCGCACCAAAGTACGTTCATCTCTAGGAGACAGAATGCATCTCCTTCCTGAGCTGTATGATGGCTGCGTGGTCCCATGGTGTTTATACTTGCGGCCTATTGTTTGTACAGATAAACATGGTACTTTCAGGCATTTGGAAATTGCTCCCAAGGATGAACCAGACTAGTGGAGGTCAACATTTAATTTTTTCTGTCTTGGCTGATTTCTTTTGATTTTCCCATGATGTCAAGCAAAGAGGCACTGAGTTTGAAGGTAGGCCTTGAAATACATCCACAGGTACACCTCCAATAGACTCAAATGATGTCAATTAGCATATCAGAAGCTTCTAAAGCCATTACATAATTTTGGGGAATTTTCCAAGCTGTTAAAAGGCACAGTCAACTTAGTGTATGTAAACTTCTGACCCACTGTTATTGTGATACAGTGAAATAATCTGTCTGTAAACAATTTTGGGAAAAATTACTTGTCATGCACAAAGTAGATGTCCTACCTGACTTGCCAAAACTATAGTTGGTTAACAAGAAATTTGTGGAGTGGTTTAAAAACAAATTTTAATGACTCCAATATAAGTGTATGTTTAACTTCAACTGTATCAACTCATACAGTACATCAAAAATCTCTTTCCAACTATTTTGCAATCTGTATGGCACAGCTGTCAATATCCTCCTGGTCCTCAAATGAACCTGGTATACTTTCCTATTTATGCTATTTTAATTCCACCTCCAACTTTATATTGGACAGACAGACCAGTTCCCTGCCTCCTCCCGCTGCCACCTCCTCCATTTTTGGGGTAATGCTGTAATCAATTGTTTGGATTGAGCGGACCTTCCCGTACAATTCTGATAACTCAATGAAAGACAACTCTACCATTCCAATATACAATATGATTTACAAACAAAATACCCATAAATACAGGTATTTTATCAACCAGCACATTTGAGTTCAGCATTAATATTTGTTGTAATATTTGTTCTATCTTTTCAGGGGGATGGAATTGAAATTGTAGCCAGCTCTGCAATGCATTTTTCAAATAAGTATCATTTTCAATTAATCGAAAATGAGACATGGCAATCTGCACAAAAGGCAAAAAGGCCATTTTTAAACAATGGATGAGATTTTCTTAGTAATCTACTTGAGAACCATTTAAGGTTCAAGTAAAAACTTTTTAATGAGTGAAGCTTTTAGAGGTTTGTGCTTTTATATTTAATCATCTCAACCCACCCAATTGATTATATAGATAGGCACTCAATTTTTTTCTGGTTTAGCGTCCCACATAAAGCTTAAAACATTTTTTTAGGAGAGCTGATTTATATATTTTGTGATATGAATACCAAGTATGTCAACTTCACCGTCAGACCATTTTATAGGTAGACTAGAGGGTAATGTAAAAGTTGTATTTTTTAAAGATCAGTACGTAATATTCTACACTCATCATAATTAGGTTTTTGTCCAGAAAAATTACCTAGATCTTCAATTAAACATGGCAGTGGTCTAGTTTGCAGACTTACTATAAAACTTGAGTCATGGGCATACATGGACACCTTTTGTTTTTAAGCCTTGGATTTCTAATCCTCATGTTGTTATTTGTTCTGATTTTAATAGCTAGCATTTCGATGGCAAAACGAATAGGTATGGTGACAGCGGACACCCTTGAACTCCTCTTGACAATCCAAAACTCTCTGAGAAGTAGCCACTATTTACTATTTTACACCTGGGGTTGTTATGTTAGCTTTACCCATTTTATTAGTATCACCGAAATTGAAAATAATCATGGTATTTATAAATAAAATCCAGTCTTACTTTATCAAAGGCCTTTTCAAAATCCGCTATAAATAAAAGACTTTGCTTCTTAGATGTTTCATGGCGTACTATTATTTCTATTAGTTGTTGTCGTAAATTATGTCCAATGTATCGTTCATGTAAAAACCTGTCTGATCAGGATGAACAATAGCTGGTAAAACCTTTTTTAATTCTATGCATTTTGCATCGCAACATTTAAGTGTAATAGGCCTTCAGTTTTTTAGACTGGATCTTTATATTTGCCATCTGGGTCTTGTTTTAATAATAGTGATATCAGACCTTCCTGCTGAGTACCTGACAGACTACCATTTCTATAGGAGTAGGTAAAACAAGGTAGCAATGGAGCTTCGGGTATATATATATAAAAAAAAGGCTTGATATACCTCTACTGGTATGCCATCAAGCCATGGGGTTTTGATTTTCTTTGGTTTGTTTTGAAGATGGTGTAATGTTAATGAAATTGCATTCATATTGTCATTTTCCCACAGTGTTTTTACTAACACACTGGCCTACTTAAATTCCTCTGCCCAAGGACATTTACACGTATGAGAAACGGTAACACCAACAGAACCTTTGCCTACTCTTTTCCCAGCTTAATTGCTTACTGTGGCATAAACAAATGTACTATCTCGGACAGCAGACAGGCAAATTGGCTTGTAATTAATTGTAAGGGATAAACATTTAGCGGACAGCGGAACCCCTTATGTCACACAAAATTGATTCTGTCAGTCCCTCTGTCCGCGGCCATTTGCAGATGTTATTATCAAACAAGTCTCAATCTCACGACAGGAAAGTAATCTTCTCTCCTCTTATACACTACATGACCAAAAGTATAAGGACACTTGTATTAATATGGAGTTGCCCCCCTTTGCTGCTATAACAGCATCCACGCTTCTGGTAAGGCTTTCCACTAGATGTTGGAACATTGCTGCGGAGACTTGCATCCATTCAGCCACGAGCATTAGTGTGACCGGGCACTGATTTTGGGCGATTAGGCCTGGCTCACAGTCAGCATTCCAATTCCCTAAGGTGTTCGATGGGGGTTGAGGTCAGGGCTCTGTACAGGCCAGTCAAGTTCTTCCACACCGATCTCGACAAACCATTTCTGTATGGACCCCGTGTTGTGTACTGGGGCATTGTCATGCTGAAACAGGAAAGGGCCTTCCCCAAACTGTTGCCACGAAGTTCGAAGCACAGAATCGTCTAGAATGTCATTGTATGCTGTAGCATTAACGTTTCCTGTCACTGGAAGTAAGGGGCCTACCACGGACCATAAACAGCCCCAGACCATTATTTATTATTTACAGTTGGTACGATGCATTGGGGGCAGGTAGTGTTCTCGTGGCATCCAGCAAACCCAGATTCGTCCATTCAACTGCCAGATGGTGAAACGTGATTCATCATTCCAGAGAATGCGTTTCCACAGCTCCAGAGTCCAATGGCAGCGAGCTTTATACCACTCCAGCCGACGCTAGGCATTGCGCATGATGATCTTAGGCTTGTGTGCGGCTGCTCAGCCATGGAAACCCATTTCATGAAGCTCCCGACCAACCTTTCTTGTGCTAACGTTGCTTCCAGAGGCAGTTTTGAACTCCGTAGTGAGTGTTGCAACCGAGGACAGACGATTTGTACATGCTTCAGAACTCTGGGGTCCTGTTCTGTGAGCTTGTGTGGCTTACCACTTCGCGTCTGAGCCGTTGTTGCTCCTAGACGTTTCCACTTCACAATAACAGCACTTAGATGACCGGGGCAGCTCTTGTCAGGCAGAAATTTGACGAACTGACTTGTTGTCCACATACTTTAGTATCTATAGTGTAGCCAGTGTTGTACCCAATGTCGTCACTTGAGTAAAAGTAAGAATGACTTAAAAGAAAATGACAAAAGTGACAGTCACCCAGTAAAATACTATTTAAGTAAAAGTGCAAAAGTATTTTGCTCTAAATATACCAATAGTATAAATCACTTCAAATTCCTTATTATTAAGCAGCCCAGATGGCAAGAATTTATTGTTTTTTTAAAAGTTTACGGATAGCCAATGTTTTTGGCCGATGGGTATCGACACGTTTGATCTATGTCTCTTCATTATTTCTCTTCATATGACAAGGATTGAAAAGGATTTGCCAGTAGATTGTCGGCTTGATTCATGACTGATAGCTAAGATTTGGAAAGTATGATGTTGACATGATCAGTCCAATCAAAGCGACTGTACATATAGTGTGATTTGACATTTTATCTGTGGCCAATGACCTTGAGCCTTCTTGGATGGGCACGGATCATTTAGAGCTTGCATCAGCAGGACAGAGAACCTACTTCTGGTAAGACGAGTGGCGGGAGAGTGTGTCTCTTTGTCAATAACAGCTGGTGCGCAATGTCTAATGTTAAAGAAGTCTCGAGGTATTGCTCGCCTTAGGTAGAGTACCTTAGGATAAGCTGTAGAACATACCATCTACCAAGGGTTCTTATCTTTATTATTCGTAGTCATACGTTTACCACCACAAACCCATGCTGGCACTAAGACAGCACTCAACTAGAAGCGGCGCTCCTAGTGGCCGGGAACTTTAATGCAGGCAAACTGAAATCTGTTTTACCTAATTTCTTCCAGCATGTCACATGTGCACCCAGAGGGAAAAAAACTCTAGAACACCTTTTCGCCACACAGAGATGCATACAAAGTTCTCAATCGCCCTCCATTTGGCAAATCTGACCATAATTCTATACTCCTGATTCCTGCTTTACAAGCAAAAACTAAAGCAGGAAGTACCAGTGACTCGCTCACTACGGAAGTGGTCAGATGATGCGGATGCTACGCTAAAGGACTGTTTTTCTAGCACAAACTGGAATATTTTCTCTGATTCTTCCAATGGCATTGAGGAATAAACCACCTCAGTCATCTTCTTCAATAGGTGCATCGACGACATACGTATCCCAACCAGAAGCCATGGATTACAGGCAACATCTGCATCGAGCTAAAGGCTAGAGCTGCTGCTTTCAAGTCGAGGGATACTAATCCGGACTCTTATTAGAAATCCTGCTATGCCCACAGATGAACCAGGATTAAGATTGAATCCTACTACACCGGCTCTGACGCTTGTCGGATGTGGCAGAGCTTGAAAACTATTACGGACTACAAAGGGAGACCCAGCTGCGAGCTGCCCAGTGACGCAAGCCTACCAGACAAGCTAAATGCCTTGTATGCTCGCTTCGTGGAAAGCAACACTGAAGCGAGCTTGAGAGCACCAGCTGTTCCAGACAACTGTGTGATCACGCTCTCCATAGCCGATGTGAGCAAGACCTTTCAAACAGGTCCACATACACAAAGCCGAGGGGCCAGACAGATTACCAGGATGTGTACTCGAAGCATGCGTGGACCAACTGGCAAGTGTCTTCACTGACATTTTCAACCTCTCCCTTACCGAGTCTGTAAAACCTACATCTGTTTCAAGCAGGTCACCATAGTCTCGGTCCCCAAGGAAGCGAAGGTAACCTGTGTAAATGATTACCACCTCGTAGCACTCAATTCGGTAGCCATGAATTGCTTTGAAAGGCTGGTCATGGCTCACAGCATCATCCTGGATACCCGAGACCCACTCCAATTTGCATACTGCCCCAACAGATCCACAGATGATGCAATCTCAATCGCCCTTCTCCACCTGGACAAAAGGAACACCTATGTGAGAATGCTGTTAATTGACTACAGCTCAGTGTTCAACACCATAGTGCCCATGAAGCTCATCACTAAGCTAAGGACCCAGGGACTAAACATCTCCCTCTACAACTGGATCACCTCCTTCTGCAACTGGATCCTGGATTTCCTGATGGGCCGCCCCCAGGTGGTAAGGGTAGGCAATAATACATTTACCATGCTGATCCTCAACACTTGTGCCCCTCTGGGTGCGTGCTTAGTCCCCTCCTGTATTCCCTGCTCAACCATGACTGCTGGGCCAAACACAACTAAAACACTATCATTAAGTTTGCTGACACAACAGTGGTAGGCCTGGTTACCGACAACGATGAGACAGCTTATAGGAAGGAGATCAGAGACCTGACAGTGTGGTGCCAGAACAACAACCTCTCCCTCAACGTGATCAAGACAAAGGAGATGATCGTTGACTACAGGAAAAGGCGGGCCAAACAGGCCCCCATTAACATCGACGGGGCTGTAGTGGAGCTGGTTGAGAGTTTCAAGTTCCTTGGCGTCCACATCACAAACCAACTATCATGGTCCAAACCCACCAAGACAGTCGTGAAGAGGGCACGACAACACATTTTCCCCCTAAGGAGACTGAAAAGATTTGGCATGGGTCCCTAGATCCTTAAGTTCTACCGCTGCACCATCGAGAGCATCCTGACCGGTTGTATCACCGCCTGGTATGGCAACTGCTCGGCATCTGACCGTAAGAAGCTACAGAGGGTAGTGCATACGGCCCAGTACATCACTGGGGCCAAGCTTCCTGCCATCCAGGACCTATATACTAGGCGGTGTCAGAGGAAGGCCCTAACAATCGTCAGAGTCCAGCCACCCAAGCCAATGACTGTTCTCCCTGCTACCGCACGACAAGTGATACAGAAGCGACCAAGTCTAGGACCAAAAGGCTCCTTAACAGGTTCTATCCCCAAGCCATAAGACTGCAAAACAATTAATCAAATGGGTACCCAGACTATTTACATTGACCCCCCCCCCCCTTTTTTTATTTTTTTTATTTGGTAAATATTTTCTTAAGTCTATTTCTTGAACTGCATTGTTGGTTAAGGGCTTGTAGTAAGTAAGCATTTCATGGTAAGGCCTACACCTGTTGTATTTGGTGCATGTGACACAGTTTGATTTGAAATAGTAAAGTACAGGTACCCCAGAAAATAATTAAGTAATATTTTAAAGTATTTTAATTTATGTACTTTACACCACTGAGTGTAGCTCTATAGATTGAGCCTGCCTCAGGGATAGAGACCCCCATATATCAAAGTCTTGATGGTTTTCAGACTTTTGACCCTTGCCACTGACTCTACAGATCACAGCCATAGGTGTCTGGATAAATTATAGCCAGACGTTCTCCACCAGGGGACGAGGAGATATTGTTGCACCTGTCTCCACATTGACTGATGATGCTACTGGTGGCTGTCAGAAACTGACAATGCAATTAATTCACTTTCAACACTTTTTTTGTTTGTTTTTGGTAGTGATGCATTCAGTTTCCTGTACTGCACATATGTCAGAGTCAAGGCCCGCGGGCCACATCCGGCCCGCGAGAAGGTTTTTTACGGCCCCTGGGATGATCTTGATTTATTATTAGAACCGGACCGCAGCAAGCCGGCAGCCCGCAGATCTTTTACACGCACCAATACTACATTTCCCACAATGCAACGGTGACGCACCGAGCAGTAGGCTGCTTCATTTCAATATTTATTGGCACAGCAGTTGTCAGCATCACAGTAAAATTAACTTTCAGATACCCATCAAAAATGGCAAAACGGAAAGTGGACACTGAGAACCGGGGTTTCAAACAAGGTGGGAGTCGGAGTATTTGTTCACGGAGGTAGCTGGAAAACCTGTGTGTCTTCTGTGTGGAGAAAGTGTGGCGGTACTGAAAGAGTATAATCTGAGACGACATTATGAAACGAAACACGCGGACAAAAACAAGAATATGGACATGGAACAAAGGCTACAAAAGGCAGAGGAATTAAAACGAGGCCTCAAATCTCGACAGGCTCTGTTCAAAAAAGCCAAATCACAAGGCCAGGCTGCTGTCAAGGCCAGTTTTATTTTGGCAGAAGAGATCGCTAAATCAGCCCGGCCATTTACGGAGGGGGATTTCATCAAAAACTGCATGATTAAAGTTTGTGACGAAGTTTGCCCAGAAAAAAGGCAACTCTTTTTAAATGTGAGTCTGAGCAGAAACACCATTGCCGAGAGAGTAGACCAGTTGTCCATCAATCTAAAAGAGCAGCTTGTGAAAAAGGGAAAAGATTTCATTGCATATTCCTTGGCTGTGGATGAGAGCACCGACATTTCTGACATTGCCCAGTTGTCAATTTTCATCCGCGGAGTGGACTCCAGCCTAAGCGTGACAGAGGAGTTTTTGGCTTTACGTCCTATGCATGGCACAACTACGGGGCATGATTTGTATGAAGAGGTGTCAAGATGTGTAAATGAGATGGAGCTGCCTTGGGAAAAACTCGTGGGTTTGACAACCGACGGAGCACCTGCGATGTGTGGACACAGGAGCGGACTGGTGGCGAAGATACGGGAAAAGATGCAAGAGGAAAACGCGACAGGTGAGCTGACAGCTTATCATTGTATCATACACCAGGAAGCGTTGTGCGGTAAAGCCTTGAAAATGGAGCATGTAATGAGCATCATCACGCGCACAGTTAACTTTATCAGAGCCAAAGGTTTGAATCACCGCCAGTTCAAGGCATTTCTGACGGAGTTAGAAACGGAGCATGGTGATTTGCCTTATCACACAGAGGTGCGATGGCTAAGCCAGGGAAAGGTGCTTCAAAGATGTTTCGAGCTTCGTGAGGAGATTTGTCTGTTCTTGGACAGCAAAGGGAAAGACACAACACAACTCCGAGACGAAATGTTTCTGTGTGAAATGGCTTTTCTGTGTGACATTACGAGTCATCTGAATGCAATGAACTTGCAGCTGCAGGGTCGGGATCGTGTCATCTCTGATATGTACAGTACAGTGAAGGCATTTAAAACCAAACTGACTCTGTGGGAGACGCAGATGCGGAAAGAAAATTTGAGCCACTTTCCCAGCTGCCAGACCATGAAAGAGAAGCTCTCTACCAGTGCGTTCCCGAGCGCACAGTTGGCTGATAAAATAGGTATGCTTGCCGCTGACTTTCGACGACGATTTGCTGACTTTGAAGCACAAAAAGCAGGTTGGAACTGCTCGGTAACCCATTTGCTGTTGACGTGGAAAGCTCACCACCAAACCTCCAAATGGAGTTGATTGACCTCCAATGCAATGATGCACTGAGGGCAAAATATGCGGCAGTGGGTGCTGCGGAGTTCGCCCGTTTCCTCCCGACACAATGCCCCAGCTGCGCATCCAGGCTGCTCAAACGTTGTCTATGTTTGGCAGCACATACCTGTGTGAACAACTGTTTTCTTTGATGAACTTGAACAAAACATCACACAGAAGTCGACTTACTGCTGAACACCTCCACTCAATTCTGAGGATTTCCTCAGCTCAGAGCCTTACCCCGAACATTGATGAACTTGTGGAAAAGATGGGACACCACCAAGTATCACCCTCAACCTCAAACAAGTGAACATTACTGTGCAATCACATATTTAGAGTTTTTACTCAGTTCAAGTTTAAAAGTTAAAGTTTAATATTTGTTTTCACTGCATGTTACTTCTCCTTAAACAAAGTGTTGTTTTTGATTAATAGATTTTTGCACTTTATTTTATTGTATTTCAATCCAATTATATTTTTAAAATATTTCAGTTGAGTGGATGATAGAAAATTGCTATTATTGTTTTTTTCTTTGAAGTAAATTTAGCCCACTTTTGCTAAAATAGAAAATATAGGCTACTGATGGTGCCTTGAATACCGGTTTCTTTCATTTAATGTTCATGTTATGGGGATTTTTATATAAAGGAAATTTGTCTTTTGTGTCTGTTGAAAATTAAAGATTACTGACAGAGCCATAAGAAAATATTGCTTTATTTATCTGATCATATTGGAATATATTTGTTAGGTTTTCAGTAGGTTCAATTAGGTTCACTAGACTATATGCGTCATTTAAAATTTTTTCAATGAACATTCGAACAGTCCGGCCCTCGGCTTGTAGCTACATTTTTTATTTGGCCCTCCGTCCATTTGACTTTGACACCCCTGCTGTACTGCATTTGAAAAGACCATAATGTCAGAGAGATGCCAAATGGAAGTAGGGTCTCCTTTTAAGTCCATACTGGGGACCAGAGAGCTAAACAGTGTAAAGGCCTAGTAAAACTGGAAGATTTGCATCAGAGTCTCTGTGGTCGTGGTGGCTCAGTTGGTAGAGCATGGCGCTTGTAACGCCAGGGTAGTGGGTTCGATTCCCGGGACCACCCATACGTAGAATGTATGCACACATGACTGTAAGTCGCTTTGGATAAAAGCGTCAGCTAAATGGCATATATTATTATTATATATTATAGAGTACTATTTTTTTTCTTACTTTAAATCTATTTACCATTGTTTTATTTAGCATTTCAATATGCCTTTACAAATGCAGCGGCTCCATTAATGAGGAAATAGCAAACTACAACACATTGTTCAGGCATGAAACCGCTGATTTAAGATGACCCTAACAATTAAACAACTTTCATCGGTCAACAACTTGATTCCCTCTCTCATTGTGTCCAACGCAGGGCCAAAGAAGACACTGTGTGTTACTATGGAAACAGGGGCAGTGCCGAACCCATCCGCCTAAATCCAGGTCTGTTTTTCTTAATGTGGAATTGCTTGTACTATTGTTCTATATCATTGCACCATACAAGCCATGCTGTTGAATGATAAACCTTTATGTATGCAGGATGGGTTTTGACTAGGAGACTATACCTCTGTATGTGAGTGCATGTTTTGAGGGATAACATGAACGTTTGGAGCAACCTCTATTCTCTAGCAATGCTGTATGTGTATGCTCCAGCAGGAATCTATGGTTTGAGTAACTCCCTGTTGGAGACCCCATGGAGGAAGCTGCAGCATGGGAAGAGACTGTTTACCAGCGTAGTGAACCAGACACTGCCTTGCGACAGCCTGGTCCATGATCTGCTCAACGTCCTCAACAACGAGGAGCTGTGAGTTCACCACGCACTTGGTATCAATAATAAAATCAATGTGACACTGTAAACGCTTCATCAATAAATGTACCTGCGCACTGTAACAAAACACTTCACATGAAGACACATTCTTGTACACTGTGTGATGCAGGTTGGCTTTTATTGGGATGGCTCATGTACTGGAGGAAGCTCTACAGGGTAGTCCCTTGCGGGCACAGCCACAAACGATGTAAAGCCAATTTTGACTTTGCAGCTGGTGGAAATCACTCAGCTCTGCCTTCAGGACAAGATTCATGTCAATAAACAACCTGCCAGTGCGGACCCCACACTCTAGTTTTCGTTTACATTTTAATGCTATCGATGTGACACACAGTACCAGTCAAAAGTTAGAACACTTAAAAATATAAATAAATTGTATTACTATTTTCTACATTATAGAATAATAATCAAGACGTCAACTATGAAATTACACATATGGAATCATGTAGTAACCCAAAAAAGGTGTTTAATTTTGTAGGTTCTTAGTTTCCACCCTTTGCCTTGATGACAGCTTTGCACACTCTTGGCATTCTCTCAACCATCTTCATGAAGTAGTCACCTGGAATGCATTTCAATTAACAGGTGTGCCTTGTTAAAAGTTAATTTGTGGAATGTCTTTCCTTAATGCATTTGAGCCAATCAGTTGTGTTGTGACAAGGTAGGGGTGGGATACAGGAGATAGCCCTATTTGGTAAAATACCAAGTCCATATTATGACCAGAACAGCTCAAATTTCAAAGAGAAACGACAGTCCATTACTTTTAAGACCATGAAGGTCAGTCAATACGGAACATTTCAAGAACTTTGAAAGTTTCTTCAGTCGCAAAAACCAGACCGCTACAGGAAAGGAAGACCCAGAGTTACCTCTGCTGCAGAGGACAAGTTCATTAGTTACCAGCCTCATAAATTGCAGCCCAAATAAATGCTTCACAGAGTGCAAGTAAGAGACACATCAACTGTTCAGAGGAGACTGCGTGAATCAGGCCTTCATGGTAGAATTGCTGCAAAGAAACCACTACTAAAGGACACCAATAAGAAAAGACTTGCTTGGGGCAAGAAACACGAGCAATGGACATTAGACCAGTGGAAATCGGTCCTTTGTACTGAAGAGTCCATATGAGAGTTTTGGTTCCAACCGCCGTGTCTTTGTGAGATGCAGAGTAGTTGAACGGATGATCTCCGCATGTGTGGTTCCCACCGTGAAGCATGGAGGTGGTGGTGTGATGGTGTGGGGGTGCTTTGCTGGTGACGCTGTCTGTGATTTACAATTCAAGGCACACTTAACCAGCATGGCAACCACAGCATTCTGCAGCAACACGCCATCCCATCTGGTTTGCGCTTAGTAGGACTATCACTTATTTTTCAACAAGTGCTTCAAGACTGTTGGAAAAGCATTCCAGGTGAAGCTGGTTGAGAGATTGCCAAGAGTGTGCAGAGCTGTCAAGGTAAAGGGTGGCTACTTTGAAGAAACTAAAATATACAACATATATTTTGATGTGTTTAACACTTTTTTTTGGTTGCTACATTATTTCATAACTATTATTCTACAATGTAGAAAATAGTACAAATAAAGAGAAACCCTTATGTGTTTAACTTTTGACTGGTACTGTATATTAAAACATAAACCGGCACAGGGCTCGACATTAACGCTTGTCCTCTTGTCCGGGTCAAGTTTTTTATTTTTATGACAGACAAGAAGAATATAGATTCGAGTTGTCTAGTGGACAAGTTAAGGAAATCACACAATCAAAATATCAAACAATTATTCCAATCAGAATTGGATCAGAAGCCGACATTGGAATTTATCCACATAATTAAAAAGGCCTACGTGTGTGTGCTCACACGAGGGAGGTGCCAGAAAATGTAGCCCAACTTTAATAACTTTTAATTACGTAAATATAGGCTAAACGCCCATCATGTTTGACATACAGTGGGGCAAAAAAGTATTTAGTCAGCCACCAATTGTGCAAGTTCTCCAACTTAAAAAGATGAGAGGCCTGTAATTTTCATCATAGGTACACTTCAACTATGACAGACAAAATGAGGAGGAAAAAATCCAGAAAATCACATTGTAGGATTTTTAATGAATTTATTTGCATATTATGGTGGAAAATAAGTATTTGGTCAATAACAAAAGTTTATCTCAATACCTTGTTATATAACCTTTGTTGGCAATGACAGAGGTCAAACGTTTTCTGTAAGTCTTCACAAGGTTTTCACACACTGTTGCTGGTATTTTGGCCCATTCCTCCATGCAGATCTCCTCTAGAGCAGTGATGTTTTGGGACTGTTGCTGGGCAACACGGACTTTCAACTCCCTCCAAAGATTTTCTATGGGGTTGAGATCTGGAGACTGGCTAGGCCACTCCAGGACCTTGAAATGCTTCTTACGAAGCCACTCCTTCATTGCCCAGGCGGTGTGTTTGGGATCATTGTCATGCTGAAAGACCCAGCCACGTTTCATCTTAAATGCACTTGCTGATGGAAGGAGGTTTTCACTCAAAATCTCACAATACATGGCCCCATTCATTCTTTCATTTACACGGATCAGTCTTCCTGGTCCCTTTGCAGAAAAACAGCCCCAAATCAGGACGTTTCCACCCCCATGCTTCACAGTAGGTATGGTGTTCTTTGGATGCAACTCAGCATTCTTTGTCCTCCAAACACGACGAGTTGAGTTTTTACCAAAAAGTTATATTTTGGTTTCATCTGATGATATGACATTCTCCCAATCTTCTTCTGGATCATCCAAATGCATTCTAGCAAACTTCAGACGGGCCTGGACATGTACAGGCTTAAGCAGGGGGACACGTCTGGCACTGCAGGATTTGAGTCCCTGGCGGCGTAGTGTGTTACTGATGATAGGCTTTGTTACTTTGGTCCCAGCTCTCTGCAGGTCATTCACTAGGTCCCCCCGTGTGGTTCTGGGATTTTTGCTCACCGTTCTTGTGATCATTTTGACCCCACGGGATGAGATCTTGCGTGGAGCCCCAGATCGAGGGAGATTATCAGTGGTCTTGTATGTCTTCCATTTCCTAATAATTGCTCCCACAGTTGATTTCTTCAAACCAAGCTGCTTACCTATTGCAGATTCAGTCTTCCCAGCCTGGTGCAGGTCTACAATTTTGTTTCTGGTGTCCTTTGACAGCTCTTTGGTCTTGGCCATAGTGGAGTTTGGAGTGTGACTGTTTGAGGTTGTGGACAGGTGTCCTTTACACTGATAACAAGTTCAAACAGGTGCCATTAATACAGGTAACGAGTGGAGGACAGAGGAGCCTCTTAAAGAAGTTTTTACAGGTCTGTGAGAGCCAGAAATCTTGCTTGTTTGTAGGTGACCAAATACTTATTTTCCCCCATAATTTGCAAATAAATTCATTAAAAATCCTACAATGTGATTTTCTGGATTTCTTTTCTCATTTTGTCTGTCATAGTTGAAGTGTACCTAATGACGAAAATTACAGGCCTCTCATCTTTTTAAGTGGGAGAACTTGCACAATTGGTGGCTGACTAAATACTTTTTTGCCCCACTGTATATAATCAAGTATAATTAACGTGTTAAGGCTTGATTCTTGAGGCACGGTTCGTTCCGCTCAAATGGTCACAAGACCAGAGAATAAAGGATCGTGCTTGTTACACATCACCCACCTTGAATCTGAGTCGAGGCGGTCTGCATATTGAAACTACTAAATCATGAACTTAATCGTTTAAAACCTGGACGTTTTATGTCATTTTATGAAGCATATTTTGTTTCTATGTTGCCTAGACAAAATAAGACCATAGACATGACTTGCTCGTAACATATTTGAGAGTAACAAACAAGGACCTCTAAATGTCTAAATATGCTCACTCATTATGGGTTTGCGAGTACCACACGTGGACATTCCACATGGCTACGTGAGGTACAAATGTGAACACTCAATATGACTTGGAGAAAGTATAGTCCTGCACACATTACGTGAATGTGAAATTGAAAAAAATAAGTACACTGCTTTAGCTGGAATCCTGCTCTTTTATCTCAACTTAATTGCAAACCTTTTAGTCAGTGAACTTTTGCTCTCCAGACAGCGCATACCTTTCTCTCTAACAGGTTTGCCAGCTTCAGAATGTACATCATGTTCTTCTGAAACTTACTTTGTCGTATTATATAACTCCAATTTTTGTTACTTTCAGTTCAGTAATGACTTTCTATTCAGTGTACAGTTCCCCCATTCACCTAGTAACATTAAAGTTGTGCTAAAGAGTTATACTTTTACAGTTGGTTCCCATCCAAAAGGAGGTTTGAATAAGAATTTGAGAACAGTGTATTTTCTATCAGTACAGTACATTTGGAAAGTATTCAGACCCCTTCCCTTTTTCCACATTTTGTAACGTTACAGCCTTATTAATTTTTTTTTCTCATCAATCTACACACTACCCCATAATAATAATAAAGGGAAAACTGGTTTTTAGTGTTATTATATTTATTAAAAAATGAAAACATACCTTATTTACATAAGAATTCAGACCATTTGCTATGATATTTCCATTGATTGTCCTTGAGATGTTTCTACAATTTGATTGGAGTCCACCTGTGGTAAATTAAATTGATTGGACATGATTTGGAAAGGCAAACACCTGTCTATATAAGGTCCCACAGTTGACAGTGCATGTCATAGTCATAGGCACCTTAAGACTCTCAGACCATGAGAAAATATTTTCTGGTCTAATGAAACCAAGATTGAACTATTTGGCCTGAATGCCAAGCGTCACGTCTGGAGGAAACCTGGCAACATCCCTATGGTGAAGCATGGTGGTGGCATCATGCTGTGGGTATGTTTTTCAATGGCAGGGACTGAGAGACTAGTTAGGATGAGGAAAGGATTAATGGAGATCCTTGATGAAAACCTGCTCCAGAGTGAAGGTTCACCTTACAACAAGACAATGACCCTAAGCACACAACCAAGACAACGCAGGAATGGCTTCGGGACAAGCCTCTGAATGTTCTTGAGTGGCCCAGCCAGTGACCGGACTTGAAACCGATCTAACATCTCTGGGGAGACCTGAAAATAGCTTTGCAGCGACACTCACCATCCAACCTGACAGAGCTTGAGAGAATTTGCAGAGAATGGGAGAAACTCCTCAAATACAGGTGTGCCAACCTAGTAGCATCATACCCAAGAAGACTGAAGTAAATGGTCTGAATACTTATGTGAATGTGATATTTCAGTTTTGCATTTTTTATAAATGAGCAAACATGCCTAGACACCTGTTTTTGTTTGCTCATTATGAATCATTGTATTGATTGATGTGGGGAGAATAAAAAATAATATATATATATATATATATATACACACACCTTAGCCAAATACATTTAAATTCAGTTTTTCACAATTCCTGACATTGAATCAGAGTAAATATTCCCTGTCTTAGGTCAGTTAGGATCACCACTTTATTTTAAGAATGTGAAATGTCAGAATAATAATAGAGTGATTTGGAGCCACTGCTCCAAAACCGTCAAAAGCCAGACTACGGGTTGCAACTGCACATGGTGACAAAGATCGTATTTTTAGGAGAAATGTCCTCTGGTCTGAAGAAAATAAAAAAAATAGAACTGTTTGGCCATAATGACCATCGTTATGTTTGGAGGAAAAAGGGGGAGGCTTGCAAGCCAAAGAACACCATCCCAACCGTGAAGCACAGGGGTGGCAGCATCATGTTGTGGGGGTGCTTTGCTGCAGGAGGGACTGGTGCACTTCACAAAATCGAAAATAAGAATTTGTTCTTAACTGACTTGCCTAGTTAAATAAATGTAAAATAAAAATAAATTGTGGGCAGAACTGAAAAAGCATGTGCAAGCAAGGAGGCCTACAAACCTGACTCAGTTACACCAGCTCTGTCAGGAGGAATGGGCCAAAATTCACCCAACTTATTGTGGGAAGCTTGTGGAAGGCTACCCTGAAATGTTTGACCCAAGTTAAACAATTTAAAGGCAATGCTACCAAATAGGGTGTAATTGAGTGTATGTAAACTTCTGACCCACTGGGAATGTGATGAAAGAAATCATATTTTAAATAAATCATTCTCTACTATTATTCAGACATTTCACGTTCTTAAAATAAAGTGTTGATCCTAACTGACCTAAGACACTTAATTTTTACTCTGATTAAATGTCAGGAATTGTGAAAAACTGAGTTTAAATGTATTTGGTTAAGGTGCATGAAAACTTCTGACTTCAACTGTATATACGTATGTGTGTATGTATATGTAATCCATTTTAGAATCATCTGAATACTTTCCGAATGCACTGTACATCCCTGACTCTTTCTGTTACAAAACTCTTAAAAGTAAAGAGAAGGTTTGAGTGAGAACGGATTCTTTCTCTATTCTTCAGGAACACCCCTGACCCAGCCCAGGAGAGCCAGGGTGAAGGGTACAGCAGCCCCATGCTCCGGGCCCTGTCCTCTGTGTGTGTTCGCTCCCCGCATTACGGCACAAGGTCAGATTCCTCCCTGTCCCTGACAGCAATTAGCTTGGCCAGAGTCACAATATAATAGAGTGGCCTATAAACCTTGCCAATGTCCCACATAGTGTTGTTATTTAATTCTGTGGTCATGGTCTCACCAATTAGCTCTCCCATTTGTCATGCGGGGCCTGCCCTCAGGGGCAGGGGCTGGAGGGTGTGAGAGCAGGGTCATATTCATAAGGTACATGGGAAAACAAAAACAATTGTTTCTTATTTGACAAATCTATTGTCATATTCATTGGTGCACACCGTAGCAAACGGGAAACGTTTTGTGAACGAAAACTATTTTCTTATTGGACAAATCCAGGTAGTACCTTTTTGTTTCAGTCCATGTTGCTCTGTTTGGTGCATAATGAATACACCCCATACATCATACAGCCCCTGGTGCATATAATCTCATCTATAACCAGCCTGCCCTCTGGCCTCGAAGTCGTGTGATTATGAAAGGTGATTGGGGAACTCCAGAATCACAATGTTTTCCCCATATTTGAAATGCACAAGCCACTCTTGTTTCACCCCTCTATTATTTCTGATGTTTTGTCTTCCTGTTTCAGGACCAATACCATTATCCTAATAGACGCATCAGGGAATGTGACCTTCACAGAGCGCACCATGCTCAACTGTGACGTCAGCCAATGGAGCACAAGCTCTTTCCAGTTCAAAATCCAGAACTGAAGACCGCTATATGGGAATCACACTCTGTGCCTTTCTGCACCCAACCTCCTCCCTATCCCTCCTTCTTCCACAGCAAGCTCTGGCTTCACAATAGTGAAATGAAAATGAAGATTGATTTGCTATTTAAAATGGTGGTGGGAGAGAGTCAAATTATGGCACTTTTTTTCAGAGAGATTGATGCACTGTTCATGTAATTGTCTTTGGGGAATACGTTTTAGCTTGACTTAGACGTGTGAATGAATTAAATCATACATAATGGGTGCTATTCTTATTTTGTTAATTGGATTCAAATATTATTTTGAGGTGTGTGCTTAAGTGTATTGCCAAAGAACAAATGTAATTTAATAACCAAAGTAAATTATTTACATTTAACATTGCATCTATTTTCTCAACACTGGCTTTGTGGCTCAGTCTGCCTTCTACTAGCCATGTTTGTTTGTGTCTTCAGTTGAAGTGTAAAATGCTAACACTCTTAGAAGCAGCAGCAGCCATCAATATCCTTCTAAAATTCTGTAATAACAATGACTGGTTTGGGTTCCTCAAGTCAGGTGTTTAACTTTTCTGTGACAGAATTATGAAGGCATATTGCAACAGCCTGCCTTATAGAATAATAGTTCATTGCCACAGATTTTGACTTTGCGACCGAGGTTTGCTTGTTAAGTAAAACAGAGGAAAGCACTTCAAATGTTTTTGTAAGTGGTAATCAAAGTGTTTTTCTTTGTTTTCCTGCCTTGTTCCACATACTGCACAGGAGAGACATTTCACAGCAAGGAAAACAAACTAAAAGGATTATTTTTGTCACTCACATCTGCAGTTTTCGGGTTTATGGTTCAAACACATATTCACATTTGTGAGAGTTACAATGGAGAGTGGCTGTTACAAATTGTGTTGATGTTCTGCCAATGATGAGGATCCTTCAGTGGTTTTCTAATGTTACTGACCTCCGGTATCCATAGAAGTTCAGAAACCTCTGTTTACCACATCACTGGTGTCTTGATATAAATTGTGAATATAGTACTTTTAATCTGTATTTATATAAACATGTTCTGTGTTTGCAGAACACGGGAGTTGTTATAACTCCAGCAAAAAATAGCTAGCTGCATGTTGCTTATGAGTGCATTTCACACAACTTTTAGATTTTAAGGCTTTTATGAATGTTCTGCTTCATACAATGCTCAAAAAAATAAAGGGAACACTAAAATAACACATCCTAGAGCTGAATGAATGAAATATTCTTTACATAGTTGAATATGCTGACAACAAAATCGCACAAAATGTATCAATGGAAATCCAATTGATCTACCCATGGAGGTCAGGATTTGGAGTCACACTCAAAATTAAAGTGGAAAACCACACTACAGGCTGATCCAACTTTGATGTAATGTCCTTAATAAAACAAGTCAAAATGAGGCTCAGTAGTGTGCGTGGCCTCCACGTGCCTGTATGACCTCCCTACAACGCCTGGGCATGCTCCTGATGAGGTGGCGGATGGTCTTCTGAGGGATCTCCTCCCAGACCTGGACTAAAGCATCTGCCAACTCATGGACAGTCTGTGGTGCAACGTGGCGTTGGTGGATGGAGCGAGACATGATGTCCCAGATGTGCTCAATTGGATTCAGGTCTGTGGAACGGGCGGACCAGTCCATAGCATCAATGCCTTCCTCTTGCAGGAACTGCTGACACACTCCAGCCACATGAGGTCTAGCATTGTCTTGCATTAGGAGGAACACAGGGCCAACCGCACCAGCATATGGTCTCACAAGGGGTCTGAGGATCTCATCTCGGTACCTAATGGCAGTCAGGCCATTTGCACAACAGCATGTGAAATGTATTGTCAATCAGTGTTGCTTCCTAAGTGGACAGTTTGATTTCACAGAAGTGTGATTGACTTGGAGTTACATTGTGTTGTTTAAGTGTTCCCTTTATTTTTTTGAGCAGTGTATAATGTTGGTGTCATCGTTGCAAATCAACTGCATTATACTTCAACCAGTAAAATGGCTCTTAGTGTTAGGGTTGCGTCAATTCGAATCTGTTATCAGGATAAATGACATTGAGTCACCGATTGTATACTATGTATTTTTTATTAGCTAAGCAATAAGTGGTAAATGCAGTTTTCGTATATACGGCCTCTCTGTCCCACCTCGCAAACAGAGAACTGACTCGTTCCTGACAAAGATATTATAATATACTCTGAACAGAGGTAGTTCCTGCTTCTGAGCCGGCCTGTCAGAGTAGAGACTGGGCGTGGTTTAAACTCACCCAGCCTATCGTTGATTGTTGGCGCAGAGGCTGGTCCCAGCCCCCTAAGCGCTTCAGTTGTCAGTCGTTGTAGCTGTGTAGAATATACAGTTATCAGGCACCTGGCTCCTGTTATCTAACAAAAGACCGGCTCGCAACACTACGTTCTGAATGTGCCCCCCAACAAGTCAACAGTCCCTGTCTTCTTGTTATTCTGTATTATTCCATCATGAGAAAGGCCCATGGCCCTGAAACTGTTAACAATGTTTCAAGTCAGCTGTGTTGCATAACACATACATACATCCACACAAGCCAGCAGCAGATAATATTCAATCACATATATGGTAACGGGCTATAGTGCATAACACAGAATCCACATATTAGGCTGTAGGAAAAAGCTAGCCAATGTCAATGAGCGTTAGCATTCTAGCTATCAATTGCTGCATCCAAAATACTTATTTGCAAAGATCACAACCAAATATAATTTTAGCGATTGTTAAAGCAAGAATCAAAGCATCATTGTAAGCGTACGAGAACCCCAAAAGTTATTTTGTTTAGAAGTAATAAAACTACATCTAGGCTATGTTGAATTTGAGCATATGGCCGCCAAGAGTAGCGCGCATCTATGCGTTACGTCAGTGTCGTATACTGGAAAAGGGTCTATTGCAAATGTTATGTATTCTTTCAAGAATTGGTCTGATCAGGCAATTTTTTTAGACAATCGCAAGTTTATTAACGCAATGTCGGGTATGGTTTGTCGCTGAATAAACTGCCATTGCAACGGTTGTCACAGTTTCTATGTTTAAATATTGATTCTTATGTAATTTGCAGAAACTTTTGAATCTTCAGTAAACACCATGGGTGTGTCTGAGTGTTGTTCAGAGGCTCTATGCAGGTTAGAAACAGCAGGGTTCTCATTTTAGGAGACTATGCAGATACAATTGCATATTATGTTTAATGTATTATGATTTATCTTGTTTCACTGATCGCTACTTTGCATACAATTTTACTGGTGAAGACAGTGGGTGAAGATGATTGCCACCCAGCGTCAGTATGTGGCCACTGCAATTCGCAACCCAATTGTGCCTACCGTTGTCATTGGTCAACGGTGATCTATTCTAATGTTTGATTGGTCGATTTATTCCCGCAGTGAGGCAAAGGCCTGCCTTTGTCGGTTGTTGATTAGTGTGCCCACGTAGAACTAAATGGTGATTGGACTCTTCACCGCTCAATCGTCAAAATGCCGGTATTGGGGGTGGTGTTTCAGAAGAATCCTGCAGCTGTCTGCAAGATGGCGGAACGGGGAAGGGATCTGTCTGGCCTCGTTAAGAGAATAAAATAATTTAGGTTAGCTAGATAAGGGAAGCACATTTTGTAAATGAAATATAGGTGAGTGATCAAATGTGCTCATTGTTTCTGTGTTTAATATTTAGCCCAGTCATATTGACACCTAATTGTGTAGCTTAACCGCTTAGCTTCAAGTTTGAGCTAAGCTAGCCAGGTAGCTAAAGTTTGCTAGGCTAGTGCGTAGAAGGACAGTACAAATGGCTCGTCTTTTGAAATCGTTCAGTTTCGAAGGTGCCCCATATTGCTAACCATTAGCCAAGGGGTTAGCATTAGATTACTTTGTAGGGTGAATCCAGATTTCTAAATATATTGCACAGACAGCTAACTAACGTTAGCATTCTGCAATCAAGGAAGGATTTTTTTTTTGCTTGGCCTGTGGTGCTGGCATTAGTAAGCCATCATAAAAATGCTGCATAATGTGCATAGCTACCGTGGCTACATGTTTTTGCACCGCAATGTTGCTCTCTTGGCATCAATTATTGACTGACATGTCTCTGTTTTTCTAGCTCTGACGGAGGATTTGCCAGTGGAGGAGTCGCAGTGCCTAGAACCCGAGTAATATAAGCTGAATGCATTGTGATTTCCAGTAATTGAGACAGTGATTCTAAAAAGCTGTCTACATTAATGAAAAGAACAATGTAGTCAGCTTAGCATATTCAACACTGGTACATGATCAACACAGGGAAGTTGTTTTGTTCGAAATCTTGTGCAATGTGCTTCTGCATGCATTTGAGCTAAATACTTATAAGAACAGGTTGCAAAAACAGTCAGGGTGACCCATAGAGAATTTGTTGTATTTAGTGATTCATAAGACAGTCAACATGGAGATAGATGACATATTACCCCCCTTGCCTTTGGAGCCACCTGATGATTTAAACTCAGAGGGCCTTAATGGTAAAGCGCAGCCTCCACCACCTCCCCTGCAAACGTCCAGTGACGCAGAGGAAATGGACGTTAGCTCTGGTGGTGATGGACAGACACACACCCCAGCAGGGGACCAGGGCCTGGGGATCCTCGCCAAGGGCTCCATAACCTTCAGTAATAACCTGTCAGATGAGGTCGAACCCAGCTCACTGTGCCCTAGAACAGCCCGCCATGCGCCCCCTGTCAGCAAGTTCCTACCAGAGCTTAAGTTACTACAAGACATTAAGATCAGTGTCAGCGTTGTAGATAGCAGCAGGAGCAAAGATAGGAAGGTGCTGTACACAGGGATCGGTCAGGAGGGTGGTGGTGTAGGGGAGACTAGCTCAGAGGGCCTTAATGGTGAGTTGCATGATGCCAATACAGAGCTAGGAGCTGTTGAGGGTAGCTTAGGACTGGGGAATGGGATGGTCTGTGGCAGTGCAGAGAGGAGGGGGGAAGAGGCAGACCTGGAGAACAAAGTGGAATTTGCGGTCTTGGACGAGCTGGAGGACTTCAGTCAGGACTTCCTGGATACAGAGAATGTGGAGCAGGGGGGTTTCAGGTCTGAGGAAATGGTTCAACCGGAGAATGCTGACGAGGAGAACCTGAATTACTCATATGAGGTACGTAACCAAGGGGCCCTGTCTTTGCCTCTGCAGAGCCTTGTCATTGTCCACTCACTGATCTTTTGTGCCTTGTTTACACTGTAGTGCTGACCCGAAACCGTAATGGCTTGGATATTCTTTTCACATCATCCTTTCCAGCACAGTTCCAGCAACTATGGAAGATGCGTAACAACGATACAGATAACGATTCTTGTGTGGAGAACTTACCGATACTGAAATATCTGCTGTAATTAAAACATAACTATTTTTCATTTCCCCAGTGTAAAAAAGTATTTTCCACACCGCATTTTTATAAATTGCCAGCAGTTGTCCAAGAAATATGCTTCAAATGTTGTTTTCTTACTTTGTGAAATGAATGATGCATCATGAGAATGGCTGCCAGTGTTCAGATAATCATAAGTTAACATTTTTGTTATCATATTTATCGGTGGAATCATTGTCTGATAATAGGGACTAAAAAGCCAATATCAGACATGGGTGGACCGACATAATATCGGTCAGGCTCTAGCGACGATGTTATTACCCCAGTATGGTTTGGTTCTGCAATGTGAAAAGGGTAATCGTGTATAGCCATTTTTCTGGTGACATTGGAATAAAATGTCAGCTTGTTCATCGTAGTTCTGATTCTTGATGGAAGCAGCGGAAATTCCTTATCTTTTCTACTTGAGGTTGACACACTACCGGTCAAAAGTTTTAGAACACTTACTCATTCAAAGGTTTTTCTTTATTTTTACTATTTTCTACATTGTAGAATAATAGTGAAAACATCAACTATTAACAGAAAAGTATATAACAAATCAAAATATTTGAGATTCTTCAAATAGCCACCCTTTGCCTTGACATCTTTGCCGATTCTTTGCATTCTCAACCAGATTCATGAGGTAGTCACCTGGAATGCATTTCAATAAAAAGGTGTGCCTTGTTAAAAGTTAATTTGTGGAATTTCTTTCCTTAATGTGTTTGAGGCAACCAAGTGTGTTGTGACAAGGTAGGGGTGGTATAATACCAAGTCCATATTAGGGCAAGAACTGCTTAAATAAGCAAAGAGAAAGAACAGTCCATTACTTTAAGACACGAAGGTCAGTCAATCCGGAACATTTGCAGCCCAAATAAATGCGTCAGAGTTCACGTAACAGACATTCAACATCAACTGTTCTTTGGAGACTGTGTGAATCAGGCGCTCATGGTCGAATTGCTGCAAAGAAACCACTACTAAAGGACACCAATAAGAAGTGACTTGCTTGGGCCAAGAAACACGAGCAGTGGACATTAGACTGGAGGATATCTGTCCTTTTTGATCTGATGAGTCCAAATTGGAGATGTTTGGCTCCAACTGCCTTGTCTTTGTGAGACGTGTGGGTGAACGGATGATCTCTGCATGTGTATTTCCCACCGCAACGCATGAAGGTGGTGGTGTTATGGTGTGGGGGTGCTTTGCTAATGACACTGATTTATTTAGAATTCAGGACTTAACCAGCATTCCATCTGGTTTGCGCTTAGTCCCACTATCATTTGTTTTTAAACAGGACAGTGACCCAACACACCTCCAGGCTGTGTAAGGGCTAGTTTACCAAGAAGTCATCTGGTAAACCTGGCCTCCACAATCATCTGACCTCAACCCCAATTGAGATGGTTTGGGATGAGTTGGTCTGCACAGTGAAGGAAAAGCAGCAAACAAGTGTTCAGCATATGTGGGAACTCCTTCAAGACTGTTGGATAAGCATTCCTCATGAAGCTCGTTGAGAAAGAGGTGGCTACTTTTTGAAGAATCTAAAAATTACATTTAGTTCAACTGGGGGGGTTTACTACATGATTCCATCTATTATTTAATAGTTTTCATGTCTTCACTATTCAACAATATAGAAAATAGTACAAATCAAACCCTTGAATGAGTGTGTTCTAAAATTTTGACTGGTAGTGTAGTTGGTATGCTTGGTGTCTTCAAAAGTTCAACCTGATTTGAATCTCCTCTCATCCACTTTGTTTGTCCAAAACTTTTGTTTGTTATGCATGCCAGATATTGGTTGCAAACATGACTTGAAATTCCTTCTTGTGAACGTGCTGACAAGATGGCGTAGCCCTAACTGAATGGACGACATGGTAGGTTCGGGCTGCCGCCACCCCTCGATTCTCCCCCACACGCTCAACCACAGTCTTTTCCAGGAGGACTTCGACAATGATGTAGACGCTCTGCTGGAGGAGGGCATGCCCGTGCCCAAAAAGATGCGCCTGGCGGAGGGGGCTGCTGAGTATGCAGGGGACAGTGACCACGCGTCGGACGGGGAGGGAGGCGTTCAGCCCATGATGACCAAAATTAAAACAGTCCTGAAGAGTGAGTGGTGGATGTCTGGCGCTGATCTGCCTTTGGTAACGGTGTATCTGAGCCTGACACACATTGATGTTATGTGTTCATATCTTATGAATGCATAACATCACGTTTGTGAGAGGACGCTGATGGTGTGCGATGTGTAGTCGTGTCTGTCTGCAGACGTTGTCGTATTGTGTGTGTGTGTGTGTGTTTGACGCTGATGTGTAGTGATGAGTGTGTGTTTCCCAGGTCGTGGGCGTCCACCCACTGAGCCACTACCTGATGGATGGATAATGACATTCCATAACTCTGGCATTCCAGTCTACCTGCACAGAGAGACCAGAGTAGTGACCTGGTCCAGACCTTACTTCCTGGGGACCGGGAGCATCAGGGTAAGACGTGGAAGTGATAAGACCGATGGAAACTGCTGTACATATGAGTCTTTTAGAGGGTTAGGAACATGTTAGGAACCCCATTGTTATACACTGAATACTGGTGTAATATTTACATTTCTGGTAGGATTGGTCAAACTAAAGGAATAAGGATGAATGTGCATTTATTTCTCCTCAAACAACAGTAACAACCTACTTCTAACCAAACCCCTTGTGCCACTGCGTACAGAAACACGACCCTCCCACCAGTAGCATCCCCTGCTTGCACTATAGGAAGATGAAGGATCACGAGGAAAGGCAACAGAACGGAGAGGTGACACCCAACGCTGCGGTGTCTCCGGTGAAGCCTGGGGAAGAGGCAGACTCCCTGGAGAGACCAGACGAGCCTGACTCCACAGCCCAGGAGGACCCTACCACTGTGGCCCTTGGTCTGAGCCTGGGGGATGGAGAGGTGGAGTTGGAGACAGGCCTGGTCACAGAAGGAACCAGAGAAAGGTGTCCTGTCCCGCACGGCAAGATGGCCCAGGGGGCTCTGGGACAGGTCAGGGCCACGGTGGAGGTGTGTAGAGATGAATCCATAGGTAAGGGTCAACACACTCCATAACGAGCAATTGTCTTGCCAGCAGGTAGTAGTTTTGAAAGCCATGGCTGATTGATATAGTATGTTTATCTTGTCAACTTAGGGGATAATAGTGTGTTGGTGGGTATTTCTAAAGAACAGCTATACACGTTAAGTTTGGTTTCTAAAGCAACAATATAACTGATACCCCTCCCTTATTGAAACCCCAACCAGAAATTGAGGAGTTCCGCAGCTACCTGGAGAAGTGCTTTGACTTTGAACAAGTGACTGTGAAGAAGTTCCGTACCTGGGCAGAGCGCAGGCAGTTCAACAGGGACATGAAGAGGAAGCAGGCTGAGTCCGAGAGACCCATTCTGCCTGCCAACCAGAAGCTCATCACTCTGTCTGTATCAGATACCCCCACCAAGAAAGGTACTGGATGCAGAAGAAGAACCATAGGCGTCATCTGAATTGGCACCCTATTCCCAAAAGTAGGACACTATTTCGGGGATAGGGTGTCAACTATTTCAGTGTGGAGTATTGAGCTAATCGCATCAACTCTTTCCCTCTTTATTTTTCTCAGAGTTTGTCATTAATCCAAATGGGAAGTCTGAAGTTTGCATCCTACATGAATATATGCAACGTGTCCTAAAGGTCCGACCTGTTTACAACTTTTTTGAATGTGGTAAGACCCTCTTTTTGTCTCTGCTCCCCGTCCATGATGTTGACTTTAAACTAGCTTGTCCAAGTGACAGTTTTTTCTTAGAACAAAACACATCACCAAAGCACTAACCTGAGAAAGGGCCTTTATGCCGTTGGCACCAAATGAAATCCTATTTTTCCATCTCCCCCAGAGAACCCAAGTGAACCCTTTGGCGCCTCCGTCATTATAGACGGAGTGACATATGGCACAGGAACTGCAAGCAGTAAAAAACTTGCCAAGAATAAAGCTGGTACAGTACTTTCATATCATTCTTTGAATTTCTATCCTCTTAAGCAGCTGCAAAGGCTGTCTGTGAACTATAAATAATCAGAAACGGCTTATTTACTGATGTCTCCCCTGTAGCTCGAGCCACACTGGAGATCCTCATCCCTGACTTTGTAAAGCAGACATCTGAGGAGAAGCTTGTAGAAGGGGATGAACTGGAGGTATCAGCCTGCCAATCATTGGAAAGGCCCTTAATTAATCTTCTTTTCGTGTTTGGTCGGATAACATGTCTCTTTTATAACATTGTACTTTACTAGCTAGTTGATAATTTGGCTGAATACTAATGTCCATTCATGTGTCTTTGTTTCCTGCAGTATTTTAATCATATCAGTATTGAAGATTCTAGGGTGTACGAACTGACCAATAAAGCAGGCTTACTCTCGCCATATCAGATTCTACACGAGTGCCTTAAGAGGTGAGACTCCAGACATGAGGTGTAAGCATAATCAAAAGTTCTGTTCTGATTAATCTGTTAACCTTGAATTTCAACTGTCTCTTGTGCCCGGTAGAAACCATGGAATGGGTGACACCAGCATTAAGTTTGAGGTGATCCCAGGGAAGAACCAGAAGAGTGAATATGTGATGACGTGTGGAAAGCACACTGTGCGTGGATGGTGTAAGTTACCCCCACACTGACCCTCCAGTCACCACAGCAAGTCCCAGACCTGACATGCTCCATGCCGCTCTGTGTTAATGTAGTGTAAAAGCAGCATTACGAATTGCAAATGCTTTGTTTTTTGTCAGCGCCATATATAGAGAATTCAGACAACTTTTACTCTGAACACCATGTTTGCGCCTTTGGGTATCTACACTATATATGGGTAAGAATTTCCCTGCTCAAAGCCGAGCTGTATTAATGCAGTGTAAATCTAGTTAGCATTACTAATGGCTGCTGCTCTGTATGTATATGTCCTGTTTTCCAGGCAAGAATAAGCGTGTGGGGAAGCAGCTGGCGTCGCAGAAGATCCTACAGATGCTGCACCCCCACGTAAAGAACTGGGGATCACTGCTCCGCATGTACGGCAGAGAGAGCAGTAAGATGGTGAAGAAGGTAGGTACTACCTGTACACCTCATACTGTACCTCGGCACAGATGCTCCTCTGCTGTTGGAGGTCCATAGGTCAGTCAGGGTCGTATAGACTTCAGCTCATCTGAAGCTAAACTGATTTGATGGCATATGCTGCTTCGCTTTCAACCAGATGTGAGTCTCTCATTTCTATAAACTGATGGCTTTTTTTACAGGAAAATTCAGACAAGAGTGTGATTGAACTTCAACAGTATGCCAAAAAGAACAGGCCAAATCTTCACATCCTGAACAAACTGCAAGAGGAGATGAAGAAACTTGCTAAAGAGAGGGTGAGTGTTACCTGTAGAGTGTAGAAGCTCCAATTTAGATTCTGGGTCTCTGATGTAACCTCTGCATTTGGCGTCATCAGGGAGTTTTACGTCTGTCTGATAACCCTGTCAGGTTCCAAAGCTGCACTGAATCCAGTGTTGGACATAGAGGTACCTAGACAGGGAGATCTCTCCGCTTTCTGACACTCCTGCAATTATTCTGGTCTTTGCTCTATTTGCAATGTCTCTGCACTGTGGTGTTACTCATATTTCATATGGTTGCTCCAGCCGTACCTTATTTCAGACGCTGTCATAAATCATGTTTGTACGCAAGTGTGGCCTGGATTATGATCTTGAATTATGTTTTATCGAGGTAAATTCCTCAGTTCGGTGCAGCAGTTCAAACTGTTAGGACAATTTCTGCCTTGTATTCATGAGGCACCAAGTGGTAGAGAATTGACAAAAAGGACTACCTGGATTTGTCCAATTCGAAATACACTGAACCAAAATATATATGTAAAGTGTTGGTTTCATGAGCTAAGATAAGATCCCTGAAATGTTCCATACGCACAAAAAGCTTCTAATTTTGTAATTTGTTTACATCTCTTTTAGTGAGCATTTCCACTTTGCCGTGATTATCCATCCACCTGGCAGGTTTAGCGCATATCAAGAAGCTTAAACTACATGATTATTACACAGGTGCACCTTGTGCTGGGCACAATAAGGCACTCTTAACGTTGGTTTGCTGATGTCAAACGTTGTGAAGTGTCCCTTAGTGGATTTGGGGTTATTGTATGTGCAGGCATAAGCTACGGACAACTAATACAATTGCATTTTATCAATTGGAATTTGAATGCACAGAGATACTGTGAAGAGATCGAGGCCCATTGTCGTGCCATTCTTCCTTCACCTACTATTTCAGCATGATAATGCACTTCGCTAGGATCTGTACACAATTCCTGGAAGCTGAAAATGTCCCAGTTCTTCCATGGACTGCAAACTCACCAGGCATGTCACCCATTTAACATGTTTGGAATGCTCTGGATTGACGTGTATGACAGCGTGTTCCAGCTCCCGCCAATATCCAGCAATTTCGCACAGCCATTGAAGAGGAGTGTGACAACATTCCACAATCAACAGCCTGATCAACTCTATGCGAAGGAGATGTGTTAGTCTGCATGAGGCAAATGGTGGTCACACCAGATACTGATTGGCTTTCTGATCCACGCCCATATCTATATTCCCAGTCATGTGAAATCCATAGATTAGGGACTAATGATTTTATTTCAATTGACTGATTTCCTTACAGTATATAAACTGTAATTCAGTAAAACCTTTGAAATGTTTGCATATATTTGTTCAGTGTAAATGTATTTTTATCTGGTGCAAAACATTTTGCTACGGTGTGCCCTAATAAATACAACCCTGCTGTCTTTGTTGTGCTTCAGGCGGAAACCAGGAAGAAGCCCAAGATGACCATAATGGAGTCAGCCCAGCCTGGCAGTCAGCCGCTCTGTACTGTTGACGTCTAGGAACTATCACTGCAACAAACCTAACATGGCACTGACCAATGGTAGCCATAGTCACTGTCAGATAAAAAGTCACGCCACCAATCTATCATCCAATTATGCATCATTGTGTAAGGGCAATACAACACATTTATACTATAAAGGTGGTCATCTTAGCACTGTTTCTCCAAGCTGTTTGTTATTTGACCCCCAAGGTGTTTATGGTTCATTGTTAGTGGCTCGGGTAAGAATAGTACAACTGCACTAACAGACAGACTGACTGAGTGAGCACCATCTACCTCTTGATGCAATCTCTACGCAGCAGCGCTTCTATAAATTGAACCACAGGGGTGCAGACAGACCGGTTGAGATGACTTGACATGTCTATGAACCACAGCAATTTCTGTCAGCCTGTTTACTCTGTAGTAATGACTGCTGAAAATCACTAGCCCCCCGTGTTTTATAGTTGCGATTTAATTTCTAATACACTCCATACTTTTCGGACACTGAACATTTCGAGCAGGTTTCCTTGTATGCTTAAAGATGCCTATTCAAAGGGATTTGTTTGCAGTCTCTGCTTTTGCTATTCTGGTACGTTGTGGAAAACCAATTTATAGGCTGTTGTAATTTGGATATTGTTGATGTGTATAATTTGGATGGTGATTAGGGTCTCTGAGTATGCTTCGTCTAAAGAATGACAAGCTTACGTTTTCATTTGCACGTGAAACATTTACCTGATAAGACACAAAAATGAAGTTTTCTGCACAACTCCAGTCATACTTCTTGTTACATGCTCATGTTCTTAGTATGAGAAATGCATTTTGAATTTATTATGGAATGGACATTAAGAGGGACTAATAATTTGAGTTGCCTTTGTTCTGGATATACAGGATGAAACATATCAATGGACAGCTGATAAAGCTGGTCTGTCTAGCTAAGATCTTGTTTCCACGTTAGCACTGCAGACAACAAGCACAAGGGCTTGAAGTACTGTAGTCATTGAGGAGATGTTAAAGTTGTTACATATTTAAGGCGGCCTATACTTTTGGACCTCTTTCTGTAATTAGATGTTAGCCACCATTTAAAAAAAATACTAATTAAAGCAAAACAACATGCAGACTCTTACTATTTAGCCATTCATTTAAGGACCCATATACAGATAAGAGAACAATTGGCTACATGTTGCCTTAGTTGACCCATTCCATGAAGGGCTCCCATCCCAGAGAACTCCCAGGGCCCAAGTCCCCCTTCAAGGGAAATGGATTGACCAAGCCCCTCCTGATACAGCATTTGTTTAGCCAGTTAAGATGTTGTCATAATGCGACTAGACATTAATATTGATGTTCTGGAAGAATTGCTTTTAGCATGTACAGATTTGAATTAAGAATTGTTTTAATGGTTTGGTCTTCTATAACAAGGTTTATTTGCCATTTATTGTGTGTGTGTGTGTGTGTTCTGATCAATCATGTTTTCAAACATTGTGTAGGATAACTAAGATCCTCTGCATAAGGCAATCTTCGGAGATTAAGTTGGCACACTTTACCTCGAACAAAATACGATCATGTCATTATAATTAAATCCGATAGCTTAAGAAGCAGTGTGAACCAAAGCTTGAATACAGTCTTATGCATTTTTATAGAATACTGTAGGTTGCTGCATACAATACGTAAATATATATATATTACACACAGGAAAGGATACCGATGCAATACCTGCTGGAACAAAATATAAACTGATGTGCATTCATTGTGACATTCGGTTTGTGCGCTTTTCCTGAATGTTTAATGCAGCTGATCAGAATTCACCATTGTACACGGGCACAATGCTGTTGTATTGAATGACCCCCCCACACACACACACCTCATATTTGCGTGTTCTGTCTTGCCAGGTGTTAGTGTGTAAAGAAAATATGCCTTTTACACTTTTTAGAGTTGTAACAAGTTGTTTGCTAGAGATATTGCTGCCTAGAAAATGAAGTATGTAACAGTGACTTGGGATCGCTGACTTTTTTTTTTTTAAATTGGTTTATGCAAATAAAATCGTCATGACATAGGCTGGCTCCTGCTTTAAATGACCCCTGTCTGTATTACTGTCCCCAAATTAACCAGAGCTTATTTGGGGGGGGTCTTTAATTCATACATGCATCAAGACGTCAACCAAGGAGCTATTAAACTGAAATTCACTTTTATCCTGCCCCAAATTGTACTTTAAGATATCTACAGAGAACCCACATTAAATGAACAGCCTTGAGTCAAGTATTCACTCTTATGGCAAGCATAACTCACATCGTAAGTTGCATGGACTCACTGTGTGCAATAAGTGTTTCATGTGATTTTGAATGACAACCTCTACCCCACACAATTATCTTTAAGGTCTCAGTGGAGCAGTGAATTTCAAAAATATTCTGCAAAGGGGACCTATTGGTAGATGTGTACGTTTTTAAAAAGCATACATTAAATATCCCTTTGGATGGTGTACTGATACAGGCGTTATTTGTAACTCAGTTGCTGGAGAGGAAAGAAACTGTTCAGGGATTTCACCATAGGAGACAAATTCACCTTTCAGCGGAACAATTACCTAAAACAAGGGCTAATCTACATTGGTGTTGCTTTCCAAGATGACATTGAATGTTCCTGGGTGGTCTAGTTAGTTTTAACTTAAATCACTGTCAAGCAATGATCAACAACCAACTTGACAGAGCTTGAAGAATTTTCTAAAGAATGTCGTGCAAAGCCTGTAAGACTTACCCAGAAAGAAGCACAGCTGTAATCGTTGGCAAAGGTGATTCTAACGTGTTCAATACTTATCTAATCAAAACTTGTCCCCCCCAGAGTATTTTGTGCAGATTGTTGACAGAAAATGACAAATCCATTTTAATCCCACTTGTTATCAAAATGTGGAAAAAGTCCAGGGGTGTGAATAGTTATCTACCACATAGTGCCTTCAGAACGTATCTACTTCCCCATGGACTTTGCTGACAATGCTGCTGTTTAGAACATGTACAGTAAGTACAAAACATACCTGAAATAATGACAACCGGGTATGGTCAAATGTTGTGGTCTCTTCCGGTTTGTTGCTGGTTCCCTCAGCCTCGTCTTCCAGGTTGTTGCTGGTGCTCTGGAAACTAGTTCACCATTTAAAAGAGCGGCAGCATCTCAGTGTGTAGTCTGGGGGAAGAGGTCCACAGCCATGGCCCGAACCGGATGGAAAGGAGCTCCACGTACACTGTTAGAGGGAGCCCTGCAAAGACTACACAGATGAGATTGGATTTAGAATCAGTTTCACATCCCCATGGAGACACCATACTGGATGAATGGCCTGCTCGTGCAGGATGTTATACCTCACTCAATAAAGTTGTTCATGGCAGCCTTAGCATCGCATGCCACATAAACCAGCCTCTTCACATGCTCGGATTGCCAGAATCACATGCTCTGATTGCCAGGACCAAGTTTGGGAAACCTTGCTCTATAGTACCTTATCCAGGGAGATGCCAATGGTTCCTGCTCTGCAGCATACATCCAGCACAGTGCTGTCCTTGTCCAGCTGGGCCTATTCTCCTACAGCTGAGGACAGCAACTCTGCTGCCCCTGTGTTCACCTGCTCAGTGACATATTATACAGCTATAAATCATTGTAATGCCATACTTCAGAGACACTAACTTGGATGAGATGCTCTTAAAATGGCTGAGGAAATACAACTTCCTGGAGCTCAATTTAATAATGCCAAATGGACCGAAGATGGTGGGTAAAAAGGATGAAGAGTCTACAGCTATGATACATGACATGGGATACTCACCTGGAAAAAGTAATAAGGGGATATCTTGAACTACAGGCCAAGAAGCTCCTCATGAATACACTCCTCTCCAGCAACCAGCTCACACGTCAATTCCTCTGGGTTAGGGGATTAACCAAGTTACCTTCACTTTTTCTCTGATGAAGAACATTTGTTTTATGGGGAATTCAATGATAACTAGAATAAACAACGGTCTGCCATATTGTGGGACACGTGCTAATATGAACTTCGACACGAAGCTAGAAACAATTTCATCACTGGATTCTTCAACTGAAAATATAGAAGATGCATATTCTCCATGATTCCTGTTACTTGTGTAATAGTGGGATAACTCTATAAAAATATATTATTTTTTTCTGACACAGGAAGTGAGGAAGCTGCTAGATCTACAAAAAATGTGAATGGGTTGTTGTTGGCGTTAGCCACCGTCAGGTTGTTACTTTTGTTGACACTGAAATTGTTTCTAGCTACTTACAACCACACATGCCAATTTTGAGATATGTAGCAACATTTCACAGTTACCATTTTACAACACAGAATGAAATGTCTGCAGTACTCGAGTGCATTGCAATGCAAGTATATTACCATTTTTAATAAAGAAAACAATAATACACCGAGTGTATTCATGTTTCGTAAAATAATATCACACATACCATTATGACATTTGTAGAGCATTTTATACGCTTTAGAGCCCTTTAAAATAGTGTGGAAAGGGGGGGATGCTGGGATGGAGGAAACGCGAATGGGACATTTCGACGCGCGAAATCTATAGCACGAAGAGGGAGGAACTCAAGGCGAACGGAGAGTTTGGTTTTGAATCAATCAAACTAAATTCCGTAATCTACAAACATCTACATTAACATGGCAGATCCGAAGGTACGTTTGTGAGTTTTAAACCTATTTGTGTGCCGTTAATTTAATTAAATGTACATTTAATTTCAATTGTGATGTTTTGATTGGCATTCTCAAAGTTTATCTTGCTAGGGTTGTGCCGGCTAGGGATGCTGATTTTTAACAACCTCGTTAAGCATCAGTATTGAAGGTCTAAAGTGTAAATTGGTCTCAAAACAATGACTTACTGGCAATGGCCAATCAGTTATACCTTTGTTGTATATGTCAGAAAAGTGGGTAACTCGATACTTTTGCCGCCCTTTATATCTGCTCCAAAGCTAAATGGCTGGCTAACTAGCCATGTAGTTAGCTAGCAGAACAATGATCTAAATATTTGATTATGTCTGTGGTATAATCGTGCAACCACTAGTTTCAAAATGATCATTTAAACCTAATATTGTACATGGATGTATACCCAAATACATATTTGGCTTTGAACCTAGTTGTATGTTATCCTGACAGTAATTGTTAGCCAGCTAGCTAACACGTTAGCTAACAAAAGCCAGTTAACTAGCTAGTTAACGTTAGCATCTTTTTAAATGGCAATATTGTGGAAGTGTCCTGCGTTTACAATGTTTGTTTGCATTTGTATTTAAGAGTGGATAATTGCATTTAACTAGCTATATGTCATTGACACGATGGTTAAATCTATTTTCCATCTCTAGTTAACTAACTTGCCAGCTTGGTACTTTTCCGAATGGCCTAGCTAACGTTAGCTGGCTGGCTTGCTAACACCAGGCCGAAAGGAATGTCAACTTTCTCAGTGCGTGTTTACCATACATCTAGCTAGAAAATAAGTGAACATTGGCATACTGTTTCAGTTATGGCACTGTTAGCTATATAATCAAGCCGATAACTTCATTAGCTAACGTAACAAGATAACGATTGAAATTACTTGCTAGTCTTGTACGGAGACATGTTGCTAGCCATACAGTTACGTTACTCGGAACGCATGGAGCCTCGCGCCCCTTTCATACATTTTGTTCAGGCAGTTAATCACGTTAATCAATTAATCTTAAAGTAGTATCTAGCAAGATGGCTTGCTATTTGTGTCACTAGTTTTTTTGGTAGCTGACTGCAAATTTGGCTAACTCATGTACAAACAGAACTAACGTCAGTTATTTGTTTAAATTGGGCCTAGTTGTCCAGCTAACCTAAAAGTTATTGTTTTGTAATTGTCCACTTGCTTAACTTTTCTCTTCCTCGCCTCTTGAGCGTTTTTATGTAATGTTAGGCCATATTATCATGTTCTGTAGTAAGTGTGAGATCATATGGATTTGCAAGGCCTTTTAGAAAGCCATCCAGCAGCAAAGATGCTTGGCTCAGCACCACTAAGTTCAGTTGCCACAGCAAATTGCACACAAAAGATAACCTCGAAGCCTGATCTCTCAAATCCCTTTATTCACCTCCCTCTGCAGTTAGTTGGTGGGGCCTACTGTTTTTACAGTCTAATACATTGACTAGTAAAGTACATTTCACTAACTTGAAAGGAGAGGACAATCCAGGTGAAACTTAAGAGTCTAAGCTGGAGGGGGGTTGTACTAAGTTATATGGAATTTATTTTTAGAAGGTCATACCAAGGATAATTTTGCTATTTGATTTTTGATTATCATGTTTTTTTGAAGTATCAAACAATACCTGATGATTATTATTATTTTGGGGGGGGGACTGCTATTATCCCATAGAAACGATTCGAATAACAGATACTCCCAAACAGATACAGTACAAGAATATAATTTTTTACATGTGTTTAATTTGTCAATTAAATAGGATTCCCAAGTGGCGCAGCGTTCTATCTCAGTGCTGAAGGTGTCACTACAGACCCTGGTTCAATTCCAGGCTGTATCACAACCAGTCCTGATTGGGAGTCCCATAGGGCGGCGCACAATTGGCCCAGCGTCATCTGGGTTAGGGTTTGGCCGGAGTAGGCCGTCATTGTAAATAAGAATTTGTTCTTAACTGACTTTGTAAATAAGGCCGTCATTGTAAATAAGAATTTGTTCTTAACTGACTTGCCTAGTAAAATAAAGGTTCAGTAAAAAATGTACTTAAATACATTTTTTTCAACTGGTACCTGGGGACCTTCAAAAGTGTCTTGTCAGGCCTGTGGGCATCCTAGAGCTTAACAACAGACCTATTCGTGAGAGTCTCACCTTTACACAGAGGGGTCATGTTAGTGTGTAGCCCAAACTGTTTTCGGGCGCCACAGACAGAAGTTTGTGAGATCGGCTGTACCGACTTCAGTCCCAGGGTCGTAGAGCAAAACTGAGAACGTCATCGAGAGAGTCGTCTTTCCGTAGAGGTGTCATAACAGTTTGTAGGCTAAATTGGTCAGACGCTACAGACAATTTTGTGAGTAGACTGATTTTTCGGGATGTCTCATGGTCTGAGAACACCGCTCTGTCACCTTTCACCACTGATATGGAAGGGTTACATAGGCGGTTGCGGTGGATTGAGATGCATCCAATGCAAAAATATATCTTATATCTCTAGCCTTTAAAAAATATATATATGCTAATTAGATTTCAGCGCGGCCTCAGACATCTACCTTCGTGGGTTAACGTGTGTGTAAATCTTGTTTCATAGGAAACACCAGAAGAGCAGGAGACTTCAACAGACAATGCAGAAGAATCAAACCACGATCCCCATTATGAGCCCATTGTGTCTCTTCCAGAGCAGGATGTGAAAACGCTAGAGGAGGACGAGGAGGAACTGTTCAAAATGTAAGCTGATGATGATAACCTTGAATAGCCTAAATCATTGCAATACTTAATTTGTAATTCATTTAGGGTTGAATCCTTATATCAAACTTACCTTCTAAATTTGTTGAATTTGCACTTAGGCATGCACTGTCAATGGGAGACTTAAGTCATTTGTTTTACTAAATTGGAAGTGAGGATTCACCTGAAGTGTTATGAAACCATCCAGCCCTCTCAGGGCTCTACAGTGTGGAACATTTTACTCTCCTAAGCTCCTAAATAGTTTGCTGTGTGACCTGGAATTTTAATTTAGTGCACCTAGGAAAAAGTATTACCTCAAATGTTTTTCGTGTTGCTCCTAAATTTCTTTGTGTGCCTATATTTTTCAACTTAAGCACACATGCTCCTTGTTAATTTTTTTTTATTAAAAAGGTTGGCATAGAGCCCTGCTGCTGTCACCCAGGTATTGTCAGTGATTCCATGCACAGCTTCATAATTCTACCCATATTGTCTCTCCCCTCAGGCGTGCAAAGCTCTACCGTTTTGCGTCTGAGAACGACCCACCAGAGTGGAAGGAGCGCGGCACAGGCGATGTCAAGCTCCTGAAACACAAAGAGAAGGGCACCATCCGCCTATTGATGAGGAGAGACCGGACCTTGAAGATCTGCGCCAATCACAACAGTGAGTCACGAAGACTCCCTGTCTCAACCAGTAGTGTTTATCACTGCTGTCTAGCGTGTGTGTGTTGGACTGAAACCTTTTCGTTAACCCATGCATGTTGCCTGTCCACCCACCGAATTACCATTCTAAGTATGAGATGATGGTGAGGTATAAGAAAAACAAGTCATTGTCTCTGAGTCATTGACTCTGAGTCAGAGGCCTAATTCCTTTTCATCTTCTGCTCTTTCAGTTTTTCCTGTGATGGAGCTGAAGCCCAATGCTGGCAGCGACAGGGCCTGGGTATGGAACACACTCGCCGACTTCGCTGATGAGCATCCCAAACCTGAACTCCTGGCAATACGTTTCCTCAATGCAGAAAGTGAGCGTGACAACACGTCTATTTTAGTCACTGCGTTTAGCTTTTAACAATTCAGTCAGCTTTCTCATGCAAAAAGTGTGGCTGGGGTTTCAAATAACTTCTGTCCTTTTCAGATGCTCAGAAATTTAAGGTGAAGTTCGATGAATGCAAGGAGGAAGTCAGAAAATCTCAAGATGGATCAGGTTGGTGTACATTTTTTTTCTCCCACATTCTTTCAGTCAGTATGCAGACAATACTCTGTTCTCTGCTGCTCACTCCAGCCCAGAACTTTTTATGTCTGCTAAATTAACATACAGAATGTAACAACTCGCTGGCCTACTGTTAGGCTAATGTTGGTATGTTCTGGCACACTGGAATTGTTTTCTCTGTAATATTAATTACAAAGAACAACCATTGTTGAGCAGGTCACATGTTAATCACTACTCAGTAGATTAACCTTGCGTAATGTATCGGTAGAACGAGAAGTCTTGGGAAAAACTCAAACTGGAATATTCTTAGTCATTGAAATGGCAGATGTCCCCAATGCCCTAAAACATGCTCTTAAATTAATAGGACTGTTAACGTGCACTGTTGATGTGTAGCCACCCTGCTTCTACATCTGCATTGCTTGCTCTTTGGTGTTTTAGGCTGGGTTTCTGTATAAGCACTTTGTGACATCTGCTGATGTAAAAAGGGCTTTATAAATAAGTTTGGTGTGGAGCCATGTCTCATCTTTCTGTACTTCTCTGCAGGAGGAAATGTTGACCGTGCAAACAAAGTGGCAGAGAAACTGGAGGCACTATCTGTAAAGGACGACAAGACCAAGACACCCGAGGAAAAGAAAGAGGAAAAGGCAGAAGAGAAGAAATGAATCCAAGAACTTGCTTTACTGATCTTCAACTTGTCATTTCCCTCTTTTTCTACAATAGACTCTAAAGAAACTGAATTTGGACTCTTGCATATTGATTTAGTTTTTTTAAACGATTTGTTTGCCTCGAGAGATCGCAAGACCTTGGTGCCACACAAAAAGTATCCATTCATTCAATTGTGCCCCTCCCCACCCGCCCTCTTGTTTCCATCATGGAAAACAAGTTGTCTGTACTGCTCATCTGTGTCAACTTGACATACTGTGAAATGAGGCTTGTGACATTGGTAATTCCCACATTGGGTAAGTCTTTTTTTTTTCTGAATGAAGCAAAGTTAGTTTTATAGGGAATAGGACTGCTTGTAAGTGCCACACCTAAAATGGAAATGGGCAGAGAGGAGCTGTAATGTCTTGGTATGCATCTCAATATGGAGGCTTCCTCTCCTTTGTCTATACTGATCTGAATAGAGACGAGGTGAAACCCCTAATATTTGTCACATTTAATACAACCGGTGTACACTTTACAGTGGAATGCTTACTGCCCTTTGCAATGATGCAGAGAGAAAAATAGCAACCTGAGAGGAATAACATACACAAGAATGAAGCTCTATACAGGGAGTCCCAGATCAATGTGCAAGGGCATGATATATTTGAGGTAGTTATGTACATAAAGGCAGAGAAATGTGGTGGATGCTTACCAGGCAGGAGTTCGCTTTCACCTATCTGCTGTGAGGTTCAGATGAAGGAGAGGAAATTAATGGCGAAAGACACTGGACCATTGAGACATAGCCATAACGTGTTTAACATCGGGTGCATTTTGGGTACTGTAGTCCTTGGACCAGTTATCAGTGACTCATATCTAAGATGTTCTGCTGCAGATGATTTGATGCACATAATTCATCAAATCACAAAGGTGTTTTTTGTTTCATTTTTTTTGTTGAAGACCGATCACACCAAATCAAAATGTAAGACGATGGTTCATCAGACTTTGGTATAGGCTACAGTACTTCCTGGCTTGGGTACTCTTCCTGGTGGCTCAAGTCTGTTTTAGGGCATAATACATTCCTTCAAACTGAAACTAAAGCATGTAGAAAATGTATAGTGCAAGAGTGTAATGATGCGGTATCAGGTGTGCTCACCATCCTAACTTGTACCCACTGAGTTGACCCTGCCCCTTAGGTGCATCGACGCGCCAGTGCATCTGTAAATACATGTACAGGATGGAATGTTGCTTTCATTTGCACTCAAATGGTTTGAGATGTTTCCTCCACCTTCCAATAAAAGCTCTCAACGACCCTTTTGTCTGTCTATGTTGCATAGGGTGAGGAATTGCTAAGTGGGAAGAGCAGTAGAGCTGGTATGGAAAGTCAAGGCTATCTCAGGCTGCCTTGCAAGATGGTGAGGGTTGACATTTTGATACATCTAATGGTACACATTGAGTAAACTATATTAAAATGTTCAACAGTTGGTTAAGTTTGTTTGATAATCAATGCTTGTTCACCAACCTTTAAAGTTCTGTACTGTATCAGTACTGTTGTGACTAGTGAAATGCATTCTAATATATTCCAACTGATGGTGCTGTTGTAGAGAAGGCACATTATTGATGATACAAAGAACTGAAATGTCATTGAACAAATATGTCCATTTTGATCAACATGTGTCCCTGAAACGAATCAACACCAATATACTGAACAAATATATAAATGCAACATGTTAAATAATTTTGCAGAGTTACTGTTCATATATGCAAATCTGTCAATTGATATAAATTAGCCCCTAATCTGGATTTCACATGGCTGGGGCGTGGGTCTGGGCCCACCCATCCAATCAGAATTAATTTTTTTCCCCCTCAATAGGGCTTTATTTCAGGCAGAAATAATCCAGTTTCATCAGCTGTGTTGATGGCTGGTCTCAGACCATCCCGCAGGCGAAGAAGCTGGATGTGGAGGACCTGGGCTGGCGTGGTTACACGTGGTCTGCGGTTGTGAGGCCGGTTGGACGTACTGCCAAATTCTCTGAAACGACAGAGGTGGCTTATGGTAGAGAAATGAACATTAAATTCTCTGGCAACAGCTTTGATGGACATTCCTGCAATCAGCATGCCAATTGCATGCTCCCTCAACTTGAGACATCTGTGGCATTGTGTTGTGATAAAACTGCACATTTTAGAGTGGCCTTTTATTATCCCCATCACAAGGTGTACCTGTGTAATGATCATGCTGTTTAATCAGCTTCTTGATATGCCACACCTGTCAGGTGGATGGATTATCTTCGCAAAGGAGAAACTCACTAACAAGGATGTAAACACATTTGAGAGAAATAAGCTTTTTGTGCATATGGAACATTTCTGGGCTAATTTATTTCGGCTCATGAAACATGGGACCAACACTTTACATATAATTTTTCAGTATAGTTCAACCTTAGGCTTGACAACATTTTCTTTATTCTAATTCTGTCAAGTGGCAAATATTTCCTTTTAACAAAAACAACGAAGTATTTACAGGTAACTGCTAAAATAATGGAAACGAGTAAATTAGGGATACAAAGTAAGAAAGCAGGTGCTTCCACACAGGTGTGGTTTTGAGTTAATTAAGCAATTAACATCCCATCATGCCTAGGGTACGGGAAAAAATGCTAGGCGGGCCATTACTTTGGCTACCATGGCTATGCCCCGATAGGATGACAATGCTCCCCCATCCACAGGACATGAGTGGTCACATAATGGTTTGATTAGCATGAAAAGAATGTAAACTATATGTCATTGCCGTCTCAGTCACGAGATCTCAACCCAATTGAACCCTTCTGGGAGATTCTGGAGCGACTGTTGAGACAGCATTTTCCACCACCATCAACAATAGTTCCATTCACTTGTAGAATCTATGCCAAGGTTCATTGAAGCTGTTCTAGTTCGTGGTGGCTCTACGCCCTATTAAGACACTTTATGTTGGTGTTTCCTTCATTTTAGCAGCTACCTGTACATATACAGTGCATTTTGAAAGTATTCTGACCCCTTTACCTTTTCCACATTTTGCTACGTTATCCTAAAACTTATCCTAAAATTAATTCAATAAAAATCCTCATCAATCTACACATAATACCCGACAATGACGACGCAAAAGCAGGTTTTCAGAAATGTTTGCAAATGTATTAAAAATAAAAAACAGAAATACCTTATTTATTATTCAGACCCTTTCCTATGAGACTCAAAATTGAGCTTGGGTGCATCCTGCTTACATGAATCATCCTTGAGATGTTTCTGCAACTTGATTGGGGTCAACCTGTGGTAAATTCAATTGATTGAGTGGCCCAGCCAGAGCCCAGACTCGAACCGGATCGAACGTCTCTGGAGAGACCTGAAAATAGCTGTGCAGATACGCTCCCCATCCAACCTGACAGAGCTTGAGAGGATCTGCAGGGAAGAATGGGAGAAACTCCCCAAATACAGGTGTTGCAAGCTGGTAGCGTCATCCCCAAGAAAACTTGAGGCTGTTATCACTGCCAAAGGTGCTTCAACAAAGTACTGAGTAAAGGGTCTGAATAATTATGTAAATGTGATATTTAAGTTGTTTATTTTTTATACATTTGCAAACATTTCTAAAAATCTGTCTTTGCTTCGTAATTATGGGTTATTGTGTGTAGATTGATGAGGGAAACGGTTTCATCCATTTCAGAATAAGGCTGTAACGTAACAAAATGTGGAAAAGTCAAGGTCTCTGACTACTTTCCGAACGCACCGTACATCTTTCATTTTTCTATTCATATGACAAATGTTAAAAATAAAAATAATACTACATCTGATTATGATAAGCAAGACAAACAGCAACAGGTATTCTGCACTAGTCCATATTATTCAGGTGAGGTGACTTGGTGTAATGTTTGTCAGACAAAACAGAGCAAAAAATAAATAAATGTCAGTCATCTAAAGGAAGAATAATAATCACTTTCGTCATAAGTGTGTGCTTGACGGGGATGATTCAATTATGTATAAACAATGTTGGGTCACCTGCCAGAACCACAGGTGAATTTGAGTTCAATATTTGCATTCCCATAAAACAAGTGATCATCTCAAGATTAAATTGAAACTAATATGAGACAAGTGACCCAATATGTACATTAAACTTAAAATATGTATGGCATAGTAACCTAACTAGCTGCCTTTGCCACGTTTAATATATTACAATCAGGGTATGCTATGGGGTCAGACCAGTTGTTATTAATGTGGAACCTCATATTTTAAGCTTATAGCCTGCAATTGCTCTGATAATATGATTAGATGGAGAATTGGAATGGCATGTGTCACAAACAAGAGCCTAAAATAACATTAGCTGGCACAGGGTATTCTCTTCTATACTGTCTTCAATGCAAGAAAAAAATAATACTTTTTGCACACACTGTATATCGACGTTTCTATTGTGTTTTTCTGTTGTGTTATTGACTGTACATTTGTTTATCCCATGTGTCACTCAGTTGTTTGTGTCGCACTGCTTTGCTCTATCTTGGCCAGGTCGCAGTTGTAAATGAGAACTTGTTCTCAACTGGCCTACCTGGTTAAATAAAGGTGAAATAAAAATAATATTTAAAAAATAAAAATGCGAGGGTCACATCTGTGTACTCTGTCTCTGATATATTAAAATGTAGCAAAAATCTAGCATTTGGGGGCTCTAAGCGAGATTTGGTTGGGGGGCCCACCCACATCACGAGTAAAACATTTTAGTGGCCAACTCTTTTTAAGCTGCTGCTTATGTGGATTGTGCCTAGAAACAGCACTGTGTGTTCAATATATACATACATTTATTACAGTATATGTAGAATTGTGGTACTTTAAATAAAGTGAGTATCTCGATAAATAGGTACAATTATTTTGGCTTTAAAAATATGTTATTAGAAAGGACTCTACCTTCCATAAGTGGGACCATTCAGTCACAAGCATGTTTTGACTTTTTAATGGCAACCTGCAATCTGTTCTATTCAATCTCAATCAATTCCATCAGATGTATTTGTGCAGTAAACATCATTGTCCTCTTGAAAGACCATAATGGCAAGATAATTGATTAGTTGTGTAGCTGCAAGCAAATATAATACTTTTCATCCATGTACAGTGCCTTCGGAAAGTATGCAGACACCTTGACCTTTTCAAAATTACGCCTTTTTAGTAGAGTGGCAAGACGGAAGCCACTCCTCTGTAAAAGGCACATGACAGCTTACCAAAAGGCACCTAAAGACAATCAGACAATTCTCCGGTCTGATGAAACCAAGATTGAACTCTTTGGCCTGAATGCCAAGCATCACATCTGGAGGAAACCTGGCACCATCCCTACGGTGAAGCATGGCGGTGACAGCCTCCTGCTGTTTGGATGTTTTTCAGCAGCACGGACTTGGAGGCTAGTCAGGATCGAGGCAAAGATGAAGGGAACAAAGTACAGGGAGATCCTTGATGAAAACCTGCTCCAGAGCACTCAGGACCTCAGACTGGGGTGAAGGTTCACCTTACAATAGGACAACGACCCTAAGCTCATAGCTAAGACAATGCAGGAGTGGGTTCAGGACAAGTCTCTGAATGTCCTTGAGTGGCCCAGCCAGAGCCCGGACTTGAACCCAATCGAACATCTCTGGAGAGACCTGAAAATAGCTATGCAATCGACGCTCCCCATCCAACCTGACAGAGCTTGACAGAGCTTGACAGGATACAGGTGTGCCAAGCTTGTAGCGATATACTCAAGTTGAGGCTATAATCGCTGCCAAAGGTGCTTCAACAAAGTACTGAGTAAAGGGTCTAAATACTTATGTAAATGTAATATTTCCGTTTTTCTAAAAAACTGTTCATGCTATGTCATTATGGCGTAATGTGTGTAGTTTGATGAGGAAACAAAACAATTGAATCCAATTTAGAGTAAGGCTGTCACTTAACAAAATGTGGAAAAATTCAAGGAGTCTGAGTACTTTCCGAATGCACTGTATATTCTGTCATTAACACAGAACGGGCAAATGTCCAGGTGCCATTTTTCACCTCATGTTCAGACAGACTTTTACAAACAAGAAAAGAAAGATGCAAAACACTACACTGAACAAAAATATCAACGCAACATGCAACAATTTCAAAGATTTACCTTAGTTACAGTTCATATAAGGAAATCAGTCAATTGAAATAAATAAATGAGGCCCAAATCTACGGATTTCACATGACTGGGAATACGGACTGGGAATCTGTTGGTCACAGATACCTTTAAAAAAAGGTAGGGGCATGGATCAGAAAACCGGTCAGTATCTGGTGTGACCACCATTTGCTTCATGCAGCGCAAAACATCTGCTTCACATAGAGTTGATCAGGCTGTGCATTGTGGCCTGTGGAATGTTGTCCCACTCCTCTTCAATGGCTGTGCGAAGTTGCTCTATATTGGCGGGAACTGGAACATGTTGTCGTACACGTCAATCCAGAGCATCCCACACATGCTCAACGTGTGACATGTCTGGTGAGTATGCAGGCCATGGAATAACTGGGACATTTTCAGCTTCCAGGAATTGTGTACAGATCATTGTGACATAGCGCTGTGCATTATCATGCTGAAGCATGAGGTGATGGTGGCGGATGAATGGCACGACAATGGACCTCTGGATCTTGTCACAGTCTCTGTGCATTCAAATTGCCATCGATAAAATGCAATTGTGTTCGTTGTCCATAGCTCATGCCTGTCCAGTTGTGAGGCTGGTTGGACGTACTGCCAAATTCTTTAAAAAGACATTGGAGGTGGCTTATGGTAGACAAATGAACATACAATTATCTGGCAACAGGTCTGGTGGACATTCCTGCTGTCAGCATGCCGATTGCACGCTCCCTCCAAACTTGAGATATCTGTGGCATTGTGTTGTGTGACAAAACTACACATTTTAGAATGGCCTTTTATTGTCCCCATCACAAGGTGCACCTGTGTAATGATCATGTGGTTTAATCAGCGTCTTGATATGCCAAACCTGTCAGGTGGATGGATTATCTTGGGCTCCCGAGTGCCACAGCGGTCTAAGGCTATGCATCTCAGTGCAAGAAGCGTCACTACAGTCCCTGGTTCAAATCCAGTCTGTATCACATCCAGCTGTGATTGGGAGTCCGTAACAGTGGTGCACAATAGGCCCAGTGTCGTCCAGGGTAGGCTGTCATTGTAAGTAAGAATTTGTTCTTAACTGACTTGCCTTTAATCCTGAAGGATTTAAAAAATCTATGCAAAAGTGGAAATGCTCGCTAACAGGGCTGTAAACAAATTTGTGTATGAAAAATTTCAGAGATCTTTTATTTCAGCTCATGAAACATTGGACCAACACTTTACATGTTTACGTTTATCTTTTTGTTCAGTGTACAGTTATTTTTTTTATGAACAAAAATTATAGACCAAATATACCTTATTTTCTTCAGTGAACAAAAAAAAAAACAGTCCCATAGTTTTGTGCATGACTTTCCATACGTCTTACGTAATACAATTGGTTTGCTGTACCAAACAGCTGCTGAAAGATGGATTTCTTGTCTTCAGTCTGAAACCTGTTGATGTTCTGAACAGACAGACTGACAGTCAGGATTACCCTGTGCGTTAACAGAGTCAGGGAAAGTAGCCACTTTTTAACCATTTTTTTTAACAGCATCTGCTTCCTATGACTTTCATTGTTTCATCATACAGTTTCTTCAATAACTTTTTTTACACTGCAAAATACAACAAACTAGTATACCTCCTTCTCTGTATGCCTTATGTTATTTATTATTCACTTAAGTTATAAATTATCAACACAAAAATCCACTCAAATACAAACATCCATTCCAAGCTTGAGCATCTGTATAAAAAGTAAGATGTTGCAAACATTTTCAAAAGGTTGGGTATATATATATAAAAAATAAAATAATAATAATTGTGAAAAACAATGGTGAGTTTTCTTTATTTTATAACACAGCCGAAGACTTCTTTGATTTTCAAGGTTTTTTCACACTTGATTTGAATCAGAACAAAACACAATTATACATGACATTAACATAACTTATTATGGGTAGACCTATTTTTACAAAAAAAAACTACTAAGTCACAAAAGTAATAAATTGCCTGTCAGATGTTTTGGCTGTGCATGGCTGACTGCCAAGCTGGTGGGATTTGTACTGAATATGGAGAGGACTGTTTTGACTTGGTATTCAGAACTGTTCACAGACAACAGCCACCACTGTAACACTCAGTAGCACAGGCTTTTGTGTATGTGCTTAGCACTGGTCTGTGTCGGGGGTCACTCTAACATAACATTTAAACTAATAGATAGGGTTTTGGACTACATATACAGTGCATTGGGAAAGTATTTTTCCCTCATCAATCTACACACAATACCCCATAACGACAAAGCAAAAACAGGTTTTTAGAATTTTTTGCTAATTTATAAAAAAAATATTTAAAAAAATATGACATCTCCATAAGTATTCAGGCCCTTTACTCAGTACTTTGTTGAAGCACCTTTGGCAGCGAAGACAGCCTAGACTTCTTGACAGTCTTCTTGGGTATGATGGAACAAGCTTGGCACACCTGTATTTGGGGTGTTTCTCCCATTCTTCTCTGCATATCCTCTCAAGCTGCGTTGTCTTGGTTGTGTACTTAGGGTCGTTGTCCTGTTGGAAGACGAACCTTCACCCCGGTCTGAGATCCTGTGCCCTCTGGAGCAGGTTTTTATCAAGGATCTCGCTGTACTTTGCTCCGTTCATCTTTCCCTCGATCCTGACTGGCATCCCAGTCCCTGCTGCTGAAAAACGTCCCCACAGCATGATGCTGCCACCACTATGCTTCACCGTAGTAATGGTACCAGGTTTCCTCCAGATGTGACGCTTGGCATTTAGGCCAAAGAGTTCAATTTTGGTTTCATCAGACCAGATAATCTTGTTTCTCATGGTCTGAGACTCTTTAGGTGCCTTTTGGCAAACTTCAAGTGGACTGCCATGTGCCTTTTACTGAGGATTGACTTCTGTTTGGCCACTCTACCATAAAGTTCTGATTGGTGGAGTGCTGCAGAGATGGTTGTCCTTCTGGAAGGTTCTCCCAATTCCACATAGGAACTCTGGAGCTCTGTCAGAGTGACCATTGTTTTTTTGGCCACCTATCTGACCAAGGGCCTTCTCCCCCGATTGCTCAGTTTGGCCAGGCGGCCAGCCCTATGAAGAGCCTAGGTGGTTCCAAACTTCTTCCACTTAAGAATGATGGAGGCCATTGTGCTCTTGGGGACCTTCAATTCAGCTGAATTGTTTTGGTACCCTTCCCCAGATCTGTGCCTCGACACAATCCTGTCTTGCAGCTCTTCGGATAATTCCTTTGACCTCATGGCTTGGTTTTTGCTTTGGTTTGCACCGTCAACTGTGGGACCTTATATAGACAGCTGTGTGCCTTTCCAAATCATGTCCAATCAATTGAATTTACCACAGGTGGATTCCAATCAAGTTGTAGAAACATTTCAAGGATGATCAATGGAAACAGGATGCACTTGAGCTCAATTTCGAGTCTCATAGCAAAGGGTCTGAATACTTATGTAAATAAGGTATCTGTTTTACATTTTTTATAAATATGCTAACATTTCTATAAACCTCTTTTCGCTTTGTCATTATGGGGTGTTGTGTGTAGACTGACGAGGGAAAACATTTATTTTAATCAATTTTAGAATAAGGCTGTAACGTAACAAAATGTGGAAAAAGTCAAGGTGTCTGAATACTTTCCGAAGGCACTGTATGTTGCTGATAACGTACAGACTGTAGCTTATGGTATACTGTATAGGTAAATACTGGATCTCAGCTTGAGTTTGGATTAATATGCTCCTGTACTGTAAGCCCTAAAACACCTCCTCACAACTCAGAGGATAAATGTAGATTAGGAGACATTCAAGACCCGTGGCTCTGAGTGCCACACAGCACCGTTGTGTTGTCTTTAGCTCAGATCAGTCAGCCTATTAAAGATGGTATTGATCTAAAACTCACTGGTTTAATGTAATCTTCCCTCTGTTCCACTCAGTAATGGCCAACATGTTGTTGATGGACCAGACAGACATGGTCATTTGGACAGGATATGTGAAGCACTTTGAATACCTAAGAGGGATGCTGTATGCTTGAATCCAATGGGGTGCTGCTATACGCATAACTTATTGGTATGGAGATGGCTATCCATACCACTGCTATTTTAAAGAATGTGACTGAACAAAGATGTATGACATCAATTGTATGAGTTTGTGTGTCTGGCTGTTAAAATCTTGTGGTCTGTGGGTGTGTAATGAGTGTGTAGTGAGTGTGATGATGACACATAACTAAGCAATAAGGCCCGTGTTGGGTGTGGTATAAGGCCAATATACCACGGCTAAGGGAGGTACGGCTAAGGGCTGTTTGTATGCACAACGCAACGCAGAGTGCTAGGATACAACCCTCAGCTGTGATATATTGGCCATATACCACAAACCCCCAAGGTGCCTTATTGCTATTATAAACTGGTTATCAACGTAATTAGAACAGTAAAAATAAATGTTTTGTCATACCCGTGGTATATGGTCTGACATACCACAGCTTTCAGCCAATCAGCATTCAGGGCTCGATCCGCCCAATTTATAACATCAGATAGACCGCAACTGAGAGACGCCGTAAACAATACATTTAAGATCTGTCTGTCTGATTCAGACTGTTCAGTGATAACCAACACAACAAGCCACAGAATTCAACAACACAACACTCTGTACAAACATCAGCCCTCTTTAGGTTGACGTTGCTCTTTTCCCACAACACACACTGATCAATATCCACTCCTCCAGTACAGACACACAGAGACCGGGGCTGGCCCGGAATGAGCAGAAGTCCTCTGATTGGACAATAATTCCCAATGAGGAAGTGCTCTGCGCCCCTGATTGGTTAATATCGAATTAAAAACGGTAAAAGGAAGAAGAGAATCCTCTCTAGCGCGGTCGTGGATGTTGTTACCATTGGAGGTGGTTGCCATGACAATGCTGCCTTCTCCTTTAAGGTTTGGTGCCCCGGGCCCCAGCCCTCTCACACAGATATCTCATAGGTGGTGCCACCCACCCCGGTCACCTTTTTGACATTACTGTGGCGGCTAGGGCTGAGGGGGTTGCCCTGGGCACTGGAGCTGTTGGGCCCTAGATGGCAGTCCGTTTGCCCATTCACTTTACTTTGCATCATGGCCTCTCTGAATGGGTAGAGAAAAACAAGAGGGCATAGTTATTTGAAGTGAGAACTAACTTTGCTTTAGATAGAAATGAGTTGTAAAAAGGAAGTGGGAAGGAAATCGACTGTGTGTGAAATGTGGTGTCTTTTCCTGTTAAATAAAATATGATAAAGAAGACATAAGGGGTCAAATATGATAAAGAAGACATAAGGGGTCAAATATGATAAAGAAGACATAAGGGGTCAAATATGATAAAGAAGACATAAGGGGTAAGCCAATAGTGTGTTGTTAGTGATGTTGTGGGTTTGTATGGAGTTTCTGTAGGTGGTGAAAACATGCATAGAGAGACGTAAATGTTAATGTTGCCCTCCCAGATGGAAGGGATGGGACAGGAGGGAAATAAGCATGCAAACAGAAGGAAATGATAGTGGGGTAATGGAACTTTATTCATCCGAAAGACAGATCATTTAGAAAAATACAAAAGTGGACTCCTATGAAGGCAAAACATTTAAATCCAGTAACAGACACAGTACTTCATTTGGATAAAAGGGTATAATATCTCAAATATACTGTATGTACACAGCACAGGAGGCTGCTGAGGGGATGATAATAACAATAATAATAATAACTACAGGTGGTTAGTGACACTTTAACTGGGGAGAACGGCTCGTAATAATGTGAGCGGTGCAACTAGAATTGGCATCAAACACCTGGAAACTATGTGTTTGATGTGGTTGATACCATTCCACCAACTCCGCTCCAGTCATTACCACGAGCCCATTCTCCCCAATTAAGGTGCCACCAACCTCCTGTGGTTTACAGAATAGACATGTTAACACCTAGCCTAAGCTCTCTGAGGCTAATTACTCATCCTGTGTGTGGGGGGGGGGGGACTAGAGCCCATACACTGCTAGTTTCTTCCCAGTCAGCCAGCAGGGCTTCCTGTGGAGACTGAGGTCTGTACCCAGCCCCATTTCATGCACCCCAGGAGACGTTAGGAGGACGTTAGGATTCATACCTTGGGCCACCCAGGCGGGGTGAGTCTGTCCTCTCTAGGGCATGGATAAAGGAGAGTTTCTGGTGGGTGTAGGAGGGGGATTGGGGCATGGCGGGGGAGTGGTGGGGCTGATGGGCTGGGGAGCGGTAGGAGGGCTCGGAGGCCCTTCCTCCCTGCATGCTGCTGTCTGTGTGCAAGGAGCTGGAGGAAGTCCTGGGGGCACGTACCAGAGAGGAGCCACCAGAGGAGCGCAGCACAGGGGTCCGCGGCCCGTAGCTCACCACCCCCATCAGGTTGTCCCTGGAGCCTCCATAGGCTGGGGGTGTGGGGCCTTTGGAGCTCGGGCCCCGGGACCCGTCTGGGTAGCAGGCGCTAGGAGGCAAGCCGTACCCTCCAGGGCTGTCAAACATGCCTGAGTCCTGAGCCTGATTATAGGCCTGAGCCTGAGAGTGTCCCCCGTGGTGCAGCAGCAGCTTCTCCTTCTCCTCCATCTCCTTACGCTCCTGGATGGATGCCATGATGGTTTTGGAGAGGTTGTCGTAGCGCACCGGGGACGGGTCCCGGGGGGACTGCCTGCTCATGCTCATCCCTATCCCCCTGGAGCCCAACATGGGGCTGAAGCTAGGGGGGACCTGCTGCCTCTGGCTCTGCAGTTCAGGCCCCCGCACATGGCACATTTTGGTTGGCAGGTAGGGTGTGTGGAAGCCCATAAAGGGCATACCGGGGTGGGCCATGCACTCTGCCTCTGTGGCTGGGGAAATGCTGGGGTTGAGCAGGCTGTCATAGGAGAGGCTGCCGTTACGGTTGGACAGTGTGTTGGGGGAGAAGACGCTCTTGTAGGGGGTGGAGGTGGCGGTCTCGGGCTGCAGGGTAGGCAGCTGGCCCTTGTCCCTGCGCTGGTGGGCCTGCTTCAGGCTGAGGGAGCGGGAGTTGATGAGGTAGGAGTCCAGCTGCAGTGGGGAGGACTGGAAGGTACGGTGAAGAGGGGCATTGTGGTAGTCAGGCAGGTCCAGGTTGGGCTCTGAGCGGTAGTCAACGTGGCAACGGCCCTCCTCCAAGATGGCTGACGCCTTACGGTGGTCATCTGGCATTACAATCTGACAAGACAAAACAACACAGAAGTAGTGAGAAATATGACTGGATTATTATTTTGACGAGCCATATTATAATAAAAAGCGTTTTATTATATTTCACATTCGCAACTGTGCAGGAATACAGTAAAAAACTGGGAAAGCCTGTTTGCGATTACTATCATATTCAGTCATTTAGTCTGACCTTCTCCCCTGCCGCGTTGTAGTGGACTTTAGGGATGGTGCCGAACGAGGGCCGGTACTTGTACATGGCCGGGGTTGAGGGGTGGGTCTTGCCAGTTAGGGAACTATCTGGAAGGGGAGGAAAAGAGAGGACAATGTTACTGTGTGAGAGAGAGCCAAACAGTCATCAGATCCCAGCACAACAATCAGCCTGTTGTCTGTTCAAATGATGTAAGCATCCAAATGTATGGTGTTAGAATTGATAGTGTTGTCATCAGAGCCTTTCACGGCTCATTAGGCTGTGAAAGTCTTTCCCTCAGTTCAAGCTAGGATCTTGGAAAGGCAAACAGGAAGGAATAGACATTCAGCAACTAACAATATACAGACAAAAATCATTAGAAATCATCCTTGCATTGAAATCATTGCTTTTATTTTTTTAGCACAACAGACAGTTGATATGTCCCATCAATGTTTTCAGGTATATCTTATGGCTCCGGCAGGGATTTTGTCATTGCAAATAATGCAGTAACATAAAACACCACCAAGTGGCAGTAGAGCTACAGTGGGGGGGAAAAAGAAACAGGAAGGTCCATACAATGAAACATGACATTTACTGAGTGTACAAAATCCTAATATTGGGTTGCTGAATGGCACGCATACACAATCCATTTCTCAAAGCTTAAAAATCCTTCTTTAACCCGTCGCCTCCCCTTCATCTACACTGATTGAGGAGGATTTAACAAGTGACATAAATAAGGAGATCATAGCTTTCACTTGGATTCACCTGGTTAGTCTATGTCATGGAAAGAGCAGGTGTTCCTAATTATTTGGACACTCAGTGCTGATGTAGCCTTATACATGCCATTGCGGTGCATGGGGAAAAAAAACCTGCAGTGTATGTTATGTTTTGTAGCATGTTGTACTACAGTACCCATAATGCTCTGCAACTATATCTGGTTTATCTTACTAGACCTGTTCAAATAAAATAAAATAAAATGTTACTTGTCACATGCGCTGAATTCAACCTTACTGTGAAATGCTTACTTACAAGCCCTTAACCAACATTGCAGTTCAAGAAATAGAGTTAAGAAAATATTTTCTAAATAAAATAAAGTAAAAAAATAAAATAAATAAATAAAAAGATAATAAAAAGCGAGTAGCAGCAGTGTAAAAACAAAGGGGTGGGGGTCAATGTAAATAGTCCAGGTGGCCATTTGATTAATTGTTCAGCAGTCTTATGGCTTGGTGGTAGAAGCTGTTAAGGAGTCTTTTGGACCTAGACTTGGCGCTTCGGCCCTGCTTGCCGTGTGGTCGCAGAGAGAAAAGTCTATGACTTGGGTGACTGGAGTCTTTGACAATTTTTGGGCTTTCCTCTGACACCGCCTAGTATATAGGTCCTGGATGGCAGGAAGCCTGGCCCCAGTGATGTACTGGACCGTACACACTACCCTCTATAGCGGCTTACGGTCAGATACTGAGCAGTTGCCATACCAGGCGGTGATGCAACCGGTCAAGATGTTCTCGATGGTGCAGCTGTAGAACCTTTTGAGGATCCCATGCCAAATCTTTTCAGTCTTCTGAGGGGGAAAAGGTGTTGTCATGCCCTCTTCACGACTGTCTTGCTGTACTTGGACCATGATTAGGTGTGGACACCAAGGAACTTGAAACTCTCAACCTGCTCCACTACAGCCCGTTGATGTGAATGGGGGCCTGTTCGGCCCGCCTTTTCCTGTAGTCCACAATCATCTCCTATGTCTTTCTCACATTGAGGGAGAGGTTGTTGTTCCTAAAGATAACACTGTGGTGTCCCATCTCCTTTTTTATTTAACCTTTATTTAACCTTTATTTAACCTTTATTTAACTAGTCAAGTCGGTTAAGAACAAATCCTTATACAATGGTAACAGAAGCAAGAGGCAAAACTGTCAAACCTTTCCTATAGCCCACTCTCAATAGCTTGTTCACTTAAAAGGTTGATTTAGCACAAAAAAGGCAGTCATTCATATGGACAGGGTCCTTCAGATAAATATTCATATTCTTATCACCTTCTTCTACGGCAGAATTCCACCTAGAATACAGTAACATAGAGAGGGAGTGATTCATGCTGTAATTATCTCCTCACATTCCCCTGAACACATCTCACCCCCCCCCCTTCCCCCCACACTCACAATCTGGAACAGATTCACTGAACCAGGCCCGCTCACGACAAATTACACCTAATTTCTCCTCGCTGATGAAGAGTCCTGCCACACTGGAGTTCATTCATCAAGCCCAACTATCTATATAAGTCATGACTCTAGCACTCAAATGAGATGGAGCACTTTTAAGGGGCCAGAGAGAGCAGTTTGGTTCAAAACACCAGAGAGAGAAAGGAAAGAAGGGGAAAGAAAGAGAGCGAGAGAGAGAGAGAGAGAACGAGAGAGAAAGAGATACACACAGAAAAAGAGAGAGAGAAAAAAAAAAGAGAGAGGAATGTGATGATTTTGCATAGAGTGCTCATTACGTGCTACTTGCCTTTGCTGGATGTCAGCTGGCTCTTCAGCTGGTTGTAGCGGTCTGCTTTGGGGGGCAGCGGTGGCTGGGTGTCTAGGCCTTTATCATCCAAGGCCAGGCCATCCAGACTGATCTTGGACTGGAGAGGGGAGAGGACGAAGGGATGAGGGGTTTAATGTGGTCTTGAAAGTCAACAGCAGGTGGAGGAACAGAATGGGGAATAGGTCTAGGGATAGGACTGGGGACAGGGTAGGGTACAGGACAGGGAATAAGGCTAGGAATTAAGTAAAGGCACTGACTAGGAATAGTTCAGTTGAAGAGGACTGGAAAGATGACTAGGGGAAAGATGGAGAATAGGACTGGGAATAAAACTGTGGATAGAACAGGGCATAAGACTAGACAACGAAGACTGTTGTGTCTACTGAATGTACTGAATCTTACTTTAGACCGGAGGATACTGGTGTGGATCCCGTTGTCGCTGACCTTGATGCTGATCTGTCTGTCAGAGATGTCTGGTCTGATGAAGGGGGGCTGGATGGAGACAGGGGGCTTCTTCCTGGGGTCCACACCTGTGTACCTGTATAGAGGAGAGGAGAGACAAGAGTTGACTTATCATATGAGAGTTATGTGACAATGACAGAATATGGCAAGACAGCACAAACAGATCTGGGACTCAGGCTATACGGGGTATTGGGGTTGGCTTCGATGGCTGATAACGATTAGAACAAAACTGTTTCATCCCCACCCGGGTATCGTCTCTCTGTGGCTATCTACTCTGTTCATTTTAGCAGTGTAATATCTCCCAAAAGGTATTTTTAATCTGGCTGCTGAATATGCAAATATGCGAAAGTGTGTTTGTGCTGTGCTTGATTTCCCCTTCACTGTTGTTCTACAAAGTGATTCAATTCTCCAAGCCATCTGCCTTCCCCCAGGGGTAGCTGGCTTCATCCAGGCAGAACAGGACACACCACACACATACACACACATACACACACATACGCATACGTACACACACATACCCACACATACGCATACGTACACACACATACCCACACATACGCATACGTACACACACATACACACACATACACATACGTACACACACATACCCACACATACGCATACGTACACACACATACACACACATACACATACGTACACACACATACCCACACATACGCATGCGTACACACACATACACACACACATACACATACGTACACACACATACACATACGTACAAAAGCACGTACAAGTGTCTCACTTTGGACATTGTCGCAGTTCTGTCTCAGCTGTCCACTCAGAATGATTACAGCAGAATTGGTACCGTAGCATCCCCCTGGTCGACTTTTTAATGGTCAGTCTGTCCAGCTCCCACCACCACCCACACCCCCTTCACGTAGGAATCCATGTCCTCCTTACCTGGGCACCAAGGGAGCACACAAGACATACTTGATGTTGCCACAGCAACCCTGCGTGAAGGGATTTACTCCTCCGCGGAACTTGCCCGTCACCTGAGGAACAGAATGCGTTGTTAGAGTGGGAGGAAGAGGAGACCCGAGGCCACAACACACACACACACACACACACACACACACACACACACACACACACACACACACACACACACACACACACACACACACACACACACACACACACACACACACACACACCTAGAACTAGCTGGCGGATTTGAGTTGGCAAGTGAAGATGCAATGCTGAATTTTTGTCCTGTACGATACATGATATAATGTACTGTATGTGAGTGTGTGTTTGTGTCCCCGTAAGTTGGTCTTGGGCAGGCCCCGTCTCACCTGTTCGTTAGTGGTGCGACCTCTGGCGACAAGGACCATATGGAAGCCTGTCAGGCCGATGACTGGAATGAAGAAGAGCCCTGCTATACACATCACCACCAGACTGGGCACACACAGTCAAGGCATGCACAACATTTTCTGGACCCATTGTAGCAGCTGCAAACCAAGCAGCACTGCCAACAATGACCGTATGGCTGCCATCAATGACCGTATGGCTGCATCTGAGCCATTCAGACAACCCTTTTAGAGGACAGGCATTTCTGTACACAACAATCAAACAATGTCATACTTCACCAGCAGGGATGTGGTTCATCTGACAAACCATACAAAATGAGGGGTTCCAGTCTAGTGGTCTATCTTAATGCTTAGACACACTTTTCCACCAGGCCCTTCAGAACAGAACACAAAAGGCACTAGTTTTGTTATGGGTGAAATAAGACCCGGCTGGCAGCAGTGTGGATGGATACGTGATGGTAGTATGCAGCGTGCCCAGCCGCTCCATGTGGTGCAGCACGAACAGTAGGCCGAAGGAGAACACGCCGACCATGTGGATGCTTAGCGACAGCAGGAACAGGAAGAAGTAACGGTAGTTCCTGCGTCCGATGCAGTTGTTCACCCAGGGGCAGTGGTGGTCAAAGTCCTGGGGAGGGACAGAGAGATGGATGGGTGTTAGACGATGGTCATAGGGCAGAGTGGAGATGAGCAAGATCAGACTCTATACTACATGATGAAGCTCTTCGGTGCATTCAAACACTCAACAGAGATGGTTCGATCAATTCCATAACCTCTGATTGCAAGTCAGATTTCTGAGGTCAGTCAGGGATTTTTTTATGGAAATCTAATTCAGCTGTCTTTGATGTCGTTTTTGGTTGCAGTTGAGCATCTACTGAAGAACACTGCATCGTTGGAAGTGGAAGTTGTTTGGCTGACATATAGTAGGCTACCTCACAACCTTCAGTTCAAAGTCAGATTTGACCTCTTTCATGGAGTGTTAGACTGTACATGAAAGAGCGAGGCAGAGCCACATCAGTAGGTTACTGGGGGAAGCGACACAGCTGGAGAATGCGACTTCAAATGGGGGAAAAAAGTTATGAAACCAATATTCTATATTACCGAATACTGCTTGGATATGGTGTAAAACATGATGGAAATCCAATAATGAATAATATTGTTCACAGACAGTTGATTTAAAGGTCTTATCTGTGAAAACATACCAGTCAGTTGAAGTGGACACAAATAGCAACAAGGCTAACATCACATTGTACTGTGAACAGCTGATTACTGGGCGTTTGAGTGCGTGTGGCTTACCTCCACGCAGTTGTCACACACGCTGCAGTGGGAGCAGCGGGGCGGTCTGTAGAAGTGACAGGTGGCACACCACTTCATCCGGACCTGAATTCCCTTGATCTCCACGTTCTTGTAGAGAGGCGCCCGGAAATCATCGTCCTTGTCCTCGTCCTCCTCCGCTGTGCCGCAGGGTGAGAACACACACATCATTAGCAGGAAAGTACACTCACACACACACACACACACACACACACACACACACACACACACACACACACACACACACACACACACACACACACACACACACACACACACACACACACACACACACACACACACACACACACACACACACACACACACACAAATCTGATTTATATGATTTCATTTGACAGGGGCAACAGGAGGTAGACTTAAATAAGCTAGCTCCCATGGTTAGCTGTCTGTACAAATGTACACTTTATAGACACAATGCACTCTGTAGCCCACACATTTGGCATTTAAACAAGGTAGTGAACAGTAATGTTTAAAGCCCAGGAGGCTGGCATTCAGAGAATGACTCAAAATCCCATTCCAGCCACACCGCTGGTCATTGCACCGCTGCGGTCGTTCGGAAAAAGTACATTTCCACAGGTTTAGTGGATCTTTGCACAACTAGCCACTTTAGGCTTAGTGAAATATTTCTATTTCTATGCGGAGTCTATTGCTCCAGAGAGAGATGGAACGTAACACGTGATGTCTTTCAGTTCATCAAAGAGCCCATTCAACCCGAAAGGAGGATCATCACGGGGCTCCATCTAAATACACATATTACACCCCCCCGTTCAATACCTGGAGGGAGACGAGAAAGAACAAATACACTCTGAACACGCACACACATCCTACTGGAAGACATATCTGTTGTTCTGAGTGTTAGATTTAAAAAGGTAACGGACTGAGAAACTGAATGAAAACATCTCCCCTGCAGCCTCTGCTCTATCAAAACAATCCTCAGCAGACATATTAATGAGAGGCTTTATCATCCAACAAACAATAGAAGGCTTTATATTTAAACGCCTTATATTACAGAATAACATCAGCCTTTATATTTGAACTTGGTAGCCACATTCACTGTTACCGGTCAAATGTTTGGACACACTGACTCATTCAAGGGTTTTTCTTTGTTTGAACTATTTTCTACATTGTAGAATGATAGTGAAGACATCAAAACTATGAAATAACACATATGGAATTATGTAGTAACCAAAAAAGTGTTAAACAAATCTAAATATATTCTATATTTGAGATTCTTCAAAGTAGATACCCTTAGCCTTGATGACAGCTTTGCACACTCTTGGCATTCTTTCAACCAGCTTCACCTGTAATGCCTTATCCAACAGTCTTGAAGGAGTTCCCACATATGATGAGCACTTGTTGGCTGCTTTTCCTTCACTCTGCGGTCCAACTCATCCCAAACCATCTCAATTGTGGTTGAGGTCGGGTGATTGTGGAGACCAGGTCATCTGATGCTGCACTCCATCACTCTTCTTCTTGGTCAAGTAGAACTTACACAGCCTGGAGGTGTGTTGGGTCATTGTCCTGTTGAAAAACAAATGAAAAAAAAAAAAAAAAAAAAAAAAAAAAGCGCAAACCAGATGGAATGGTGTATCGCTGCAGAATGCTGTGGTAGCCATGCTGGTTGAGTGTGCCTTGAATTCTAATTCTAAATCACTGACAGTGTCACCAGTCAAGCACCCCCACACCATCACACCTCTTCCTCCATGCTTCACTTTGGGAACCACACATGCGTAGATCATCTGTTCACTTACTCTGCGTCTCACAAAGACACGACGGTTGGAACCAAAAATCTCCAATTTGGACTCATCAGATCAAAGGACAGATTTCCACCGGTCTGATGTCCATTGCTCATGTTTCTTGGCCCAAGCAAGTCTCTTCTTCTTATTGGTGTCCTTTAGTAGTGGTTTCTTTGCAGAAATTCGAACATGAAGGCCTGATTCACGCACGTCTCCTCTGTACAATTGATGTTGAGTGTCTGTTACTTGAACTCTGTGAAGCATTTATTTGGGCTGCAATTTCTGAGGTGCAGTTAACTCTAATGAACTTATCCCCTGCAGTAGAGGTAACTCCTTTCCTGTGGCGGTCCTCATGGGAGCCAGTTTGAAGTGATGATGGACTGTCGTTTCTCTTTGCTTATTTGAGCGGTACTTGACACAATATGCATTGGTCTTTCACCAAATAGGGCTATCTTCTGTATACCACCCTTACCTTGTCACAACACAACTGATTGGCTCAAACGCATTAAGAAGGAATTAAATTCCACAAATGAACTTTTAACAAGACACACCTGTTAATTGAAATGCATTCCAGGTGACTACCTCATGAAGCTGGCTGAGAGAATGCCAAGAGTGTGCAAAGCTGTCATCAAGGCAAAGGGCGGCTACTTTGAACAATGTCAAATATAAAATATATGTAGATTTGTTGAACACTTTTTTGGTTACTACATGATTCCATATGTGTTATTTCATAGTGTTGATGTCTTCCATATTAATCTACAATGTAGAAAATAGTACAAATAAAGAAAAGCCCAGGAATGAGTAGGTGTGTCCAAACTTTGGACGGATACTGTACGTCATACATGATTCACAGCAATTACAGAGAAGGTCACAACACTCCTAGAAGCAGGGATTTAACTGCAGTTTGTGGAGGCAGAAGTTGTACGATTATCCATGTGGCCACAGGCATCTCACTATAGTGGGCATACGTTTCTCTCTGTAACACTCGGCCTCTCTCTATAAAACTACTGCTGCTCTCCCCTCGATCTCCATAGCAACCACAGTGAGGAGAGACCAGAAGGACACTGTCATTTCAGGGACATAAACAGTGACCTGGCTGTGCCATATGAGCCCTAGTAATTGTTACCTGTTTATGGGGGGGAAGATCATTTCTTAAAGACACGTGCTTATCATTTTACCAGCACGTTACAACCATCAGGTGTAAATGGACCGCATTCAACGATCATTACTAAACATAGGGGCCGGGCTGTCCACCAGGAGAATGCATTGGGGACATATGATGTGCCACAGCGCAGATTATACAGTGGACGACACACACACACACACACACACACACACACACACACACACACACACACACACACACACACACACACACACACACACACACACACACACACACACACACACACACACACACACACACACTCGACCAGGGCTTGGTCGCTCAGTCACAGGCCTGTATGTAATGCACAGCCTGGTGCAGAGAGGGCACAGTTATTTTCTCCAAAAGGTTGTCTTTTTGAGCTAATGGGTACTGAGAAAACAGAGATGAGAGAGGGAGAGAAAGAGAGGGAGAAAGAGAAAGAGAGAGAGACCCATTTATCTCATACAGACCAATACTGTCAGTGGTAAGGGGCACTGACCTCTGGGGAAGACTCCAGGGTCCATGAAGGTAGCCATGCTGAAGTTGGCCAGCACAAAGAGGAAGACGACGCCATTGTAGAGAGGCACACCGGGGGAGATCGCTTTGGTCAACCAGGGGCACCTGTAGAGGAGAGAGAGAGAGGACAGCCGTTAGGATCCTCCACTCATAGTTCATTCATTATTGATGTACCAAACATGTATGCACACTTGGATGCGCACGCACGCACGCACACACACACACACACACACACACACACACACACACACACACACACACACACACACACACACACACACACACACACACACACACACATGCATTGTCGAATACCGATACATACTGATAGAGGCATGTAATCAGCCTTTGAAATTAGGGATGGAGGGAGGGGATGCAAATAGGTGACTGCTGCACGCCCCTCTCCCACCCCATCACCTCAACCACACACAACACCTCACAGAGCCTCACCCACACACAGTCAGCAGTGCAAACAAGATTTTCAGCATCTTTAATCCCACGCAAATAGGAAAACAGCAAGCCTTGCAAAAAGGCGGACATGGTGTAAAGCTGGAATTGCTTCTTCGCCTCTCGAGATTCAGAAATAATAGCAATGGCATCATCAACTATGCATGGGACAGATCAGATCTCCTCTCAGCCTCAGATATGTCAATGAGAGATGATTTACACATGAGGACAGGACTGTACTGGAGTCCAGAGCTGTGCTAAACTACAATGTCTAACATTTCCTGGAATTAGAGAGGAAGTTGCAGACAAATAGACTGGACAGGGAGACAGACAGACAGTTGGCAGAGGTAGTGTGTTGCTGTTGTGGATGGTACACACAACCTAACATGCTACCTCACTACATAAGGCTCCAAGGTTTTCCAGAAATCCTGTTTGAAAGATTGCTGGAATCAGGAGGGAATTAACAGAAAATCTCTGAATCCCCAAACTGGGATTTATGGAAAACCTAGTCCAGGACTAAAACCGAATCACTGAGACATTTTGTGTGTCAAGCTTGACTTTATCCACAGGCTTATTCATCATCACGTACCGGGAAATATGCACAGATACCTGCAGCAATGCTGCTTTCAAGAATAACAATTCCAATTGTTTAGCACTGCTCTCATTTTCAATGGATATGTGGACTGAAATGTCATTGTATTGACCCAGGAAAGGTCTCTATGCCTCATCGTTTCTGCAGGGTCTCCCTCTAGAGGCCCACCTGAGCCACCATGCAGAGCCGGTTAACTGTAGTCAGCCATAGACAGAAAGTAAGAATGAAAGACTGGGTTTTATGTGGCTGTAAATGAGTGAGTGGTGTTAGTGTACACAAAATGAATCAATTAAATGTCTCCTGGGGGAGGCAGCGGTTTCGAGGAAGCGCCTCTTCGATCATGCCCGCTCGATCAGCGTTACTGCTTTACAGACACAGTGCACACGTACTGTATGTATACACACAACACTTCTAACAACATGGGTTCAGTTGGGGGGTAACAGAACATAGATTGACTAAGTTCTACCAAATGAACTTGGGAGACATTAGTTCAGCTTCAAATAAATGATCAGGGACAAGTAACACATTTCAGCAGCTGTTCCCCCACCAATAAAATCCCTGGACTACGAATGATGTGTTTTGCCCACAGTGATAAGAACAAGGAGAGAGTCAAACAAAGCACAACCATTTCAGCTGAAAGAGCATTTTAAGAGCCCAGGAGCAGACCACACAATGGGCGGAAAATGTGATTCAGAGACATTTGTTTTTACTAAGTGGCAACAACGCCATTCACAAGTCTGTTTTACAGTAAACGTAGGCACAATGCTAAAAATAAAGTAACAAATTACACAAGTTGTCAAAAGTTTAAATGAAGTTTTCCCTGCTTTGGCGACTAACTGAACCTATTTTACATATAACAGGGAGTCCCACTGACACCAAGGTCTCTTTTGCTAGGGAGCCCTGCATCTTACAATTACACAACAAATTACACATAGGAAATACACCAGAAAGCAATACAAAGAGAATACAAAAATACTAAACACACTCATGAAAAACAATCCCATTCCTCAAAGAGGTATTCAAATCAACACTGAACTGCCCGAAAGGCACCAATGCATCCAGTTTTGGAGAACTCTGAAGATTGTTCCGTACATGGGTTGCAAAGCCTGTCACCCATGATAAAACTGTCACCTATGATAAAACCTGTCACCTATGATAAAACCTGTCACCCATGATAAAACCTGTCACCTATGATAAAACCTGTCACCTATGATAAAACCTGTCACCCATGATAAAACCTGTCACCTATGATAAAACCTGTCACCCATGATAAAACCTGTCACCCATGATAAAACCTGTCACCCATGATAAAACCTGTTAACCATGATAAAACCTGTCACCCATGATAAAACCTGTCACCCATGATAAAACCTGTCACCCATGATAAAACCTGTCACCCATGATAAAACCTGTCACCCATGATAAAACCTGTCACCCATGATAAAACCTGTCACCCATGATAAAACCTGTCACCCATGATAAAACCTGTCACCCATGATAAAACCTGTCACCCATGATAAAACCTGTCACCCATGATAAAACCTAGTGCACTATGGTAAACTGCATCCAAGGGCTTTAGTGAAGTGGCAGCTGCATTCATGTAGATGATGTTGCCATAGTCTAGTATCGAAAGCAGTGCTGGGGAAGCTACTCTGAAAATATAGTTTCAAAAGTGACCAATTACATCATACTAGAAGAAGTTAAGTTATAATTTTGTAAATTTGAAATGTCAGACAACAAATTGCCAGGTCAGATAACGATGTAGTCCTACTTTTACAGAATGCTTTCTTTAGCCTATTAAACACAAGAACTGTTTCAAGTGAACATTATGCAGGTCTGATGCTCGAAAAAGAATGGGAATGATTGCCTACTACATCCATATTTTATTTTTGCAAAAATAAGTTGTGTTCAGTTCCAGTAGTTAGAAACACCACTACATTGAAAAAAACAACAAGTGAAAAGACTACCTAGATTATAATTTAGTTCAATTATTACTTGAACTACGTGTATTTCACTATTCCCCAACACTGACCGGAAGGAACGTGGACTAAATGATCTGCTTTCTACTATTTAGTGAACGGCATGACTTATTTCTATAGAAGCCCATTTTTATTCTCAACTTCTTAGTTAACTATTTAAAAGACGGCTTATCATCTATCCAAATGCCCAGATCTTTGTAAGCAGGGACATGATTAATGTGGGTACCATCCAAGGTACATATGCGTAAATCATTAGGCATTTACAGTCAACCTAGAGGTTTACTCTAATATGGTTAGATTAACTCTTATAGCATTAAATCATTAGTCAGGCTAGAGGCCCACTGCTGGTGCCAAAAGTGTTCTAATGTAATGAGTCTGGCTCTAGAACCTGCTCAGTGGGCACAGACGTAATTTCAACATCTAGTTTGGTTTTTGGCCATCTGTATATGAAGTGTACAACAAAATACTCAAGGGATGAACACCACACCACACATACACACACTCTAGATTCCATCTGCACATATTGGTTTAAATGTGGGAATTCTGACAGCAAGCCATTGCTACATCCAAAGAAAAGCCTGATTCCTCAGAGACCTGCCCATTGTGAGTGTTAATGTACCTCCCAAATCCCCTCTTAAGCCTCACCTGGCTCCAGGAGGGGAACAATGCCCCTATTGAGGTTTACCAAAGGACACAGTGACATCATCATAAACCTCACCCAGTGTCAGTTTAGGGTCAATATAGATATTCACATTATAGAATCCCCCCTACCTCAGCTCAGGGACATAGATATCACATAATATAACCTAATTTCACTGGCAGACTCCAGTTGGTGTTTGTTAGTATCGTTCTTGCCTATTAAGATGGAGACTTTACAATTAGAAAATTCTGTCTACTGCAAACTGCAATGTCACCCAAAGCACAGAACTATCCCTGCTTCGACAGTCAGTTGATTACGCAGAATCTGAAAGACCATTTCCAAACAAATCTAACTGAAATCTTTCTAACAGCAATAGAAAACCTGAAAGTGAAAAGTTCTGAGATCTTAGAGTAGTAATGAGCATAATTATTACACAAACAACACACATTCTCATTCATTTATTCACTTTGATGGGTGTTGGCGTGATGCCTGATGTGATTAGTTTGTTGTATGGTAGTCTAGCTCTCTAATGTTCTGTTCAGGCACTACGATATAGATCGGATTCTATCAAGACATCTATCCCCCACATCCCACAACCATTTGACTACAAAAATCTGGTCGTCAGTTAAGTCAGTTAATTTCCATGCTTTAGATTTGAGCGGAAAGCTGCCGGTTTTGAAGCTGCTCTTATCTGGAGTGGTTCTGGGAGGGGGAAATGTATAAGCGCAACATCTGAAAAAACATCAAAAGGCAACAGCGTGTCAACCTGGAGTGCTTTCTGCATCCTTTCACCTGAAATAGAAACAGAAACAGCCAGGTATGACTTGCTTCCTCATCCCAACCAAACACTGAGGAGGAAATGTTAGACATCTTAACTACATGACTGGCTCTATTGTGACTAGATTTATAAGAAAACTATAATCAAATCACAAAAGAATCCTTTGAAAATGTAAATCTAGCTACATCCCCTGCCCATTGTTAGTGAATGCATTTGAGGGTGGCTCCACTCTTGTGTTGGGCAGAGAGAGAAGCGCTGGTGGGGTTATTGCAGGGCTCCACTCTCCAGTTCACTAATTCATCATTTGCAGAGTATGCTGGTCCATTGAGGACACAGAGATGTCTGTCTGTCTGTGGGATTTTTGTGGGATTGTTCTCTCATTAATTAAAGTGTTAGTTAGGGTCGTCCCAGTGGGCTGCAGATGGACACCATGTGTTCCTCCAGACTGCCCACTGACCACTTATGTCCTGGGATGGCCAGGCTCAGGCCTCACCACCCTACAATTGCCAACCCAGAGCGATAGCCCGGCTCAGGCCGAGCCACCATATCAACCCACAGGGATAGCCCAGATAAGGCATAGCCACCCTTCCAACCCACAGGGTCAGTGCCTGCTCTGAAAGTGCCAGTGCCATTCATCAATAACATTGATATAGACCAGGGGCATGTCCAGTGGGGATAAAACTACTGTATTTGAAACGGCGCGGTACGACCTGAGCGTGGGGTTGTTCAATTTCAAGGTCTGCAGCACAGCACTGATTTTCATATTTTAATCTTTCTCCTCTAATCAGGAACGGATTCAGACCTGAGCGATCAGATGATTGGACTGACTCTCAGGCCAATAAAAAAAAGACCCCTCAATACCCCGGCTACCATAACCTCCTGCAATCTCAATCCCAGCTCTTTCAAATCATCAAATCTCTCTTTTTCATCATCTTTTCATTTCTCGTCTCCACCAACAGATCTTTCCCATCCAGAGAGAGGGAGAGAGAGTCAGAGACAGAGAGTGAGAGAGGGAGAGAGAGTCAGAGTCAGAGACAGAGAGAGGGAGAGAGAGTCAGAGACAGAGAGCGAGAGAGGGAGAGAGAGTCAGAGTCAGAGACAGAGAGAGGGAGAGAGAGTCAGAGTCAGAGACAGAGAGAGGGAGAGAGAGTCAGAGACAGAGAGCGAGAGAGCAAGAGAGGGAGAGAGAGTCAGAGTCAGAGACAGAGAGAGGGAGAGAGAGTCAGAGACAGAGACAGAGAGAGGGAGAGAGAGTCAGAGACAGAGAGCGAGAGAGGGAGTCAGAGACAGAGAGCGAGAGAGAGAGAGAGTCAGAGTCAGAGAGCAAGAGAGGGAGAGAGAGTCAGAGTCAGAGACAGAGAGAGACAGAGAGAGTCAGAGACAGAGAGCGAGAGAGGGAGAGAGAGTCAGAGTCAGAGACAGAGAGAGGGAGAGAGAGTCAGAGTCAGAGACAGAGAGAGGGAGAGAGAGTCAGAGTCAGAGACAGAGAGAGGGAGAGAGAGTCAGAGTCAGAGACAGAGAGAGGGAGAGAGAGTCAGAGACAGAGAGTGAGAGAGGGAGAGAGAGTCAGAGTCAGAGACAGAGAGAGGGAGAGAGAGTCAGAGACAGAGAGTGAGAGAGGGAGAGAGAGTCAGAGTCAGAGACAGAGAGAGGGAGAGAGAGTCAGAGACAGAGAGTGAGAGGGAGAGAGAGAGTCAGAGTCAGAGACAGAGAGAGGGAGAGAGAGTCAGAGTCAGAGACAGAGAGAGGGAGAGAGAGTCAGAGACAGAGACAGAGAGAGGGAGAGAGAGTCAGAGTCAGAGACAGAGAGAGGGAGAGAGAGTCAGAGACAGAGACAGAGAGAGGGAGAGAGAGTCAGAGACAGAGACAGAGAGAGGGGGAGAGAGTCAGAGACAGAGACAGAGAGAGGGAGAGAGAGTCAGAGTCAGAGACAGAGAGAGGGAGAGAGAGTCAGAGACAGAGAGTGAGAGAGGGAGAGAGAGTCAGAGTCAGAGACAGAGAGAGGGAGAGAGAGTCAGAGTCAGAGACAGAGAGAGGGAGAGAGAGTCAGAGACAGAGAGCGAGAGAGCAAGAGAGGGAGAGAGAGTCAGAGTCAGAGACAGAGAGAGGGAGAGAGAGTCAGAGACAGAGACAGAGAGAGGGAGAGAGAGTCAGAGACAGAGAGCGAGAGAGGGAGTCAGAGACAGAGAGCGAGAGAGAGAGAGAGTCAGAGTCAGAGAGCAAGAGAGGGAGAGAGAGTCAGAGTCAGAGACAGAGAGAGACAGAGAGAGTCAGAGACAGAGAGCGAGAGAGGGAGAGAGAGTCAGAGTCAGAGACAGAGAGAGGGAGAGAGAGTCAGAGTCAGAGACAGAGAGAGAGGAGAGAGTCAGAGTCAGAGACAGAGAGAGAGGGAGAGAGAGTCAGAGTCAGAGACAGAGAGAGGGAGAGAGAGTCAGAGACAGAGAGTGAGAGAGGGAGAGAGAGTCAGAGTCAGAGACAGAGAGAGGGAGAGAGAGTCAGAGACAGAGAGTGAGAGAGGGAGAGAGAGTCAGAGTCAGAGACAGAGAGAGGGAGAGAGAGTCAGAGACAGAGACAGAGAGAGGGAGAGAGAGTCAGAGTCAGAGACAGAGAGAGGGAGAGAGAGTCAGAGACAGAGACAGAGAGAGGGAGAGAGAGTCAGAGACAGAGACAGAGAGAGGGGGAGAGAGTCAGAGACAGAGACAGAGAGAGGGAGAGAGAGTCAGAGTCAGAGACAGAGAGAGGGAGAGAGAGTCAGAGACAGAGAGTGAGAGCATTCACCTCATTGAAATATTTATTTTACTAGTAATCAAATTCCCACTAACTCTTAGTGCTTAGATAACTGAAGTTTGTATTGGCCCCATTAACTGTGGCCCCCTGAGAGCTCGACTCTGCGTCTATAATGGATGCACACTTCTGAGACACACCAGTGTGGGCTCACACACTTCATTAGCATTCCCCACCTACACCAGCGGCTTGGCTGTCAATGGAGACAGCATAGATGTTAAAACAGCCTTTAATATAAATGGGTGACAATGGGTCAGACAAGAAGCAATTCTGCTGATGGGGAGGCGAGGAGATGAGGCCAGGAGCAGAGTTTGTTTACTTGTAAGTTAGCTAGATATTTGAAGCTCATTATTATGCTTGAAATGGCTTTCAGATGAATATAAATGAATGGAAACGGAGCCATTTGAGATCCTCTGGCCGATTAAACTTCCACTTCAGCCATGTAATACTAATGATGGGAGCGGGAGAAAGAGAAAGGTAGAGATAAAAAGAAAGAGTGAGAGGAGTGAGAGTGAGAAAGAGTGAGAGAGAGAGAAAGAGAGCGATAAAGAGAGAAAACGAGTGAGAAAGAGAGCCTTGGGTATAAAGGCTGCTGTCGCTCTATGACTAAGAAGCTAAAATGAGAAAACCTGTGCTGCTGCCGCAGAGAGCACATTGTATTCCAGTGTAAAATAAAAATATATCACATTTGCATTGAGACTAAATCAAATGCTTTGCACTGTTGCTTTTCATGCCCTATACTTGAATATTCATCAGCAACTTCTCATCAACTCTGAAGAAAAACTATGAAGGAATAAGAATTAAGAAAATTAAATGTAATACTGTGACTTGAGGATATTCAAACTCAAGTGATTCAGTAATGGAATCTTAATAAGCATGTGTGTGGTAAACTGTTATGTGATAACACTAGGGATGGGTATCCCTAGATACAGTGGCTTGCGAGAGTATTCTCCCCCGTTCGTATTTTTCCTATTTGTTGCCTTACAACCTGGAATTAAAATGATTTTTTTGATTTACACAACATGCCTACCACTTTGAAGATGCAAAACATTTTTTCTTGTGAAACAAACAAGAAACAAGACAAAAAACGGAAAACTTGAGTGTGCATAACTATTCACCCCCCCAAATGTAATACTTTGTAGAGCCACCTTTTGCAGCAATTACAGCTGCATGTCTCTTGGGGTATGTCTCTATAAGCTTGGCACATCTTGCCACTGGGAATTTTGCTCATTCTTCAAGGCAAAACTGCTCCAGCTCCTTCAAGTTGAATGGGTCCCGCTGGTGTACAGCAATCTTTAAGTCATTCCACAGATTCTCAATTGGATTGAGGTCTGGGCTTTGATTAGGCCATTCCAAGATATTTAAATGTTTCCCCTAAAACCACTCGAGTGTTGCTTTAGCAGTATGCTTAGGGTCATCGTCCTGCTGGAAGGTGAACCTCGGTCCCATTCTCAAATCTCTGAAAGACAAACAGGTTTCCCTCAAGGATTTCCCTGTATTTAGCCCCATCCACCATTCCTTCAATTCTGACCAGTTTCCTAGTCCCTGCCGATGAAAAACATCCCCACAGCATGATGCTGCCACCACCATGCTTCACTGTGGGGATGGTGTTCTCGGGGTGATGAGAGGTGTTGGGGTTGCGTCAGACATAGCGTTTTCCTTAATGGCCAAAAAGCTACAGTTGAGTCTCATCTGGCCAGAGTACCTTCTTCCGTATGTTTGGGGAGTCTCCCACATGCCTTTTGGCGAACACCAAACGTGTTTGCTTTTTTTTAAGCAATGGCTTTTTTCTAGCCACTCTTCCGTAAAGCCCAGCTCTGTGGAGTGTACGGAGTGGTCCTATGGACAGATACTCCAATCTCTGCTGTGGAGCTTTGCAGCTCCTTCAGGGTTATCTTTGGTATCTTTGTTGCCTCTCTGATTAATGCCCTCCTTGCCTGGTCCGTGAGTTTTGGCGGGTGGCCCTCTCTTGGCAGGTTTGTTGTGGTGCCATATTCTTTCCATTTTTTAATAATGGATTTAATGGTGCTCCGTGGGATGTTAAAAGTTTCAGATATTTTTTTATAACTCAACCCTGATCTGTACTTCTCCACAACTTTGTCCCTGACCTGTTTAGAGAGCTCCTTGGTCTTTATGGTGCCCCTTGCTTGGTGGTGCCCCTTGCTTAGTGGTGTTGCAGACTCTGGGGCCTTTCAGAACAGGTGTATATGTACTGAGATCACGTGGCACTTAAATAAAGTCCACCTGTGTGTTATCTAACTAATTATGTGACTTCTGAAGGTAACTGGTTGCACCAGATCTTATTTAGGGGCTTCATAGCAAAGGGGGTGAATACATATGCATGCACCACTTTTCAGTTATAAATGTTTTTACATTTTTTGAAACAAGTAATTTTTTACATTTCACTTCACCAATTTGGACTGTTTTGTGTATGTCCATTACATGAAATCCAAATGAAAATCTATTTAAATTACAGGTTGTAATGCAATAAAATATGAAAAACACCAATGGAGATGAATACTTTTGCAAGGCACTGTAACATGCACATGGGGTGTCATTGTTGGCACTTCAGCTTGATGCAGTTTATAGGGAACATGTTTGTCTTTTCCACAGTGGATGAGCTCCTCAACTGTGTGTTTGTGCCTGCATTTGTGTAGGCCTGCTGGGCATGATGAGCATTATGCTAACACTCAGAGGTGGGTGCTAGGGCCACACACACCGTGGCACAGTGGTCCAATTGGTCTCCACGTCTATAAAGACTGAGCCAGTCAGGATGAGTAGGTTGTAAAGCAGCAGCAGTATGGGGGAGGATGAGGAGGGTGAAGACAGCACCTTACCTCTGAGCCCCCTACCTACTTCCCTTAATCTTCTCAGCTTCCCCCAGCCAGCCCACTGCCCAATAACAACAAGCCTAGGAGTTACTCACCCCGCGTGCACACACACAGACAGACACTAAGCTAAGGACTCTGGGACTAAACACAGGGACTAAAACACTGGGACTAAACACCTCCCTCTGCAACTGGATCCTGGACTTCCTGACGGGCCGCCCCCAGGTGGTAAGAGTAGGCAACAACACGTCTGCCATGCTGATCAATAACACTGGGGCCCCTCAGGGGTGTCTACTCAGTCCTCCTGTATTCCCTGTTCACCCACGACAGCGTGGCCAAACACGACTCCAACACCATCATTAAATGGAGCAGGTCGAGAGTTTCAAGTTCCTTGGTGTCCACATCACCAACGAACTATCATGGTCCAAAACACACCAAGGCAGTTGTGAAGAGGGCACGACAAAACCTTTTCCCCCTCAGGAGACTGAAAGGATTTGGCATCGGTCCCCAGATCCTCAAAAGGTTCTACAGCTGCACCATTGTGAGCATCCTGACCGGTTGCATCACCGCCTGGAATGGCAACTGCTTGGCATCTGAGCCTAAGGCGCTACAGAGGGTAGTGCGAACGGCCCAGTACATCACTGGGGCAAGCTTCCTGCCATCCAGGACCTATATAATTGGCAATGTCAGAGAAAAGCCCATAAGACTCCAGTCAGACTAGGGTCACATAGACTATTTTCTCTGCTACCGCACGGCAAGCAGTACCGGAGCACCAAGTCTAGGACCAAAAGGCATAAGACTGCTAAACAATTCATAAATTCGCCACCGGACTATTTACCTTGATCCCCTCCCATCCCTTTTTTTGTGTGTTACCTATGCATAGCCACCTACATGTACAGATTACCTGAACTAGCCTGTACCCCTGCACACTGACTCGGTACCGGTGCTCCCTGTATATAGTCTCGTTATTGTTATTCTTATTGTGTTACTTTTAATTATTACTTTTAATTTTAGTCTACTTGGTAAATATTTTCTTCTTCTTGAACTGCACTGTTGGTTAAGGGCTTGTAAAGTAAGCATTTCACGCATGTGACAAATAAAGTTTGATTTGATTTGCTTTTGACACACGCGTACACACACACCCTTCATGTAGAGAGACATTCCACTGATCCTCCTCTGTAAGACACCTGTTTCCTTGATGAAACGAAATACACATCCAGCTGTATGTTATAAACATGACAATCAATGTCCCTTCTCTTGATGAAAACCATATTCCGTTGCCCTGAAGCCAACACACATGATGACCATGTTAGACTGCATCTGGTCTAATCTACCTTAGAGGGAATGACCAATGAGGCCATCTTTTTTTTAATTCTTTTTTTAATTCACGTTTATTTAACCAGGTAGGCAAGTTGAGAACAAGTTCTCATTTACAATTGCGACCTGGCCAAGATAAAGCAAAGCAGTTCGACAGATACAACGACACAGAGTTACACAATGGAGTAAAACAAACATACAGTCAATAATACAGTATAAACAAGTCTATATACAATGTGAGCAAATGAGGTGAGAAGGGAGGTAAAGGCAAAAAAGGCCATAGCAAGTAAAACACTGGAATGGTAGTTTTGCAATGGAAGAATGTGCAAAGTAGAAATAAAAATAATGGGGTGCAAAGGAGCAAAATAAATTAATTAATTAAATACAGTTGGGAAAGAGGTAGTTGTTTGGGCTAAATTATAGGTGGGCTATGTACAGGTGCAGTAATCTGTGAGCTGCTCTGACAGTTGGTGCTTAAAGATAGTGAGGGAGATAAGTGTTTCCAGTTTCAGAGATTTTTGTAGCTTGTTCCAGTCATTGGCAGCAGAGAACTGGAAGGAGAGGCGGCCAAAGAAAGAATTGGTTTTGGGGGTGACTAGAGAGATATACCTGCTGGAGCGTGTGCTACAGGTGGGAGATTCTATGGTGACCAGCGAGCTGAGATAAGGGGGGACTTTACCTAGCAGGATCTTGAAGATGACATGGAGCCAGTGGGTTTGGCGACGAGTATGAAGCGAGGGCCAGCCAACGAGAGCGTACAGGTCGCAATGGTGGGTAGTATATGGGGCTTTGGTGACAAAACGGATTGCACTGTGATAGACTGCATCCAATTTGTTGAGTAGGGTATTGGAGGCTATTTTGTAAATGACATCGCCAAAGTCGAGGATTGGTAGGATGGTCAGTTTTACAAGGGTATGTTTGGCAGCATGATTGAAGGATGCTTTGTTGCGAAATAGGAAGCCAATTCTAGATTTAACTTTGGATTGGAGATGTTTGATATGGGTCTGGAAGGAGAGTTTACAGTCTAACCAGACACCTAAGTATTTGTAGTTGTCCACGTATTCTAAGTCAGAGCCGTCCAGAGTAGTGATGTTGAACAGGCGGGTAGGTGCAGGTAGCGATCGGTTGAAGAGCATGCATCTGAGGCATGTCCTGTATTTTGACCATGACCACAGGCTGTGTCCCAAATGGCACCTCATGTGTCCTGGTCAAAAGTAGTGTACGATATAGGGAATAGGGTGCATGGGCCCCATTCAAAAGTAGTGCACTGTCTAGGGAATAGGGTGCCAGTTGGGACGAAGCCAAAGAAAACCCAGAGGTCAATTGGAATAAAGTGAGAGCTTAAGCAAAAGTCCCTGTGGCTTAGCTCTGGCTGGTAAATATGTGGAAGTATGTAGACCACAGTAGCAAGGTCAAATAGTCTCACTGCCCTCCCTGCCACAAGTGTGCTGTAACCCCATATGGGCAGAATGCACCATGGGGGATTCTGCAAATATAGAGACCACCAGCCACACAATTTTGTCCTCTCTCTCTCTCTCTCTCTCTCTCTCTCTCTCTCTCTCTCTCTCTCTCTCTCTCTCTCTCTCTCTCTCTCTCTCTCTCTCTCTCTCTCAAATTGCCTGACTGACAAATAGGGTGGGAGCCATGCCTGTTGTACATATTTGCATGGCAGAAGTTGGCTTACCTAGCTTCACATTCCTCACCACTCTTATTCTAAACCCAGACTGCAGGCAGTTGTTGGGCCTGCTGCATGTATGGGCCACTGTCAGACCCCTGAGAGCTATATCTGACCAAACCAATGTTCAGATTCCATCAATCTTATCTCTTCACGTTACTCAGAGGCCATCATTTCAATTTAAAAAAGTGGAACAAATGAAAACGAATGGCGGAAGTTGAACCTGTCCTAAGGCTGCCATGTGTACTGGCTATTTTCCACGTCAAAGTTCTCTTATCTAGTCGTCCGGTTTTCAACAAAGTTCAAAAATAGTTTCACTTTCATTAAAATATAATTTTCTGCTGCTTCCCTGCTCCTACTACTAGGTTGGAAGACTCAGCAGTGTGCTGGTTGGAGGACTCAGCAGTGTCCTGCTACTGGGTTGGAGGACTCAGCAGTGTCCTGCTACTGGGTTGGAGGACTCAGCAGTGTCCTGCTACTGGGTTGGAGGACTCAGCAGTGTCCTGCTACTGGGTTGGAGGACTCAGCAGTGTCCTGCTACTGGGTTGGAGGACTCAGCAGTGTCCTGCTACTGGGTTGGAGGACTCAGCAGTGTGCTGTGCAATGCTGAGTTCTCCAACCTAGTAGCAGGAGCAGGGAAGCAACAAGAAATTATATTTCAGTGAAAGTGAAACGATTGACTGCTACTCTGTGATGCTGTGACCTTTGGCCCAATGCACCGGCCCCCCCTCTTCCCGCCACTCTTATCCCTCCAACTCCCCGCCTCCTCTGACACAATCATGACTGTTATGGATTTTATCTCCCAGTGACATCTGTGAGCCATTCCGTGCAAGCGAACAAGGTCAGACCAATTCTCCAGTCACATCCTGCAGGAAGCTGAGATTGAGCAGGACAGGACTGCCCCTGCAGTATACACTCTCCAATCTCTCATACTGGCCGCTATAGCAGTCTGTAGCATACTTAAATACTGTGTTTATGTAGTACAACTGTAGAACAGAGGAGATCAGAATGAACTGTCTCTCTATGATAGGGACAGCATGATGGAGATGTTAATCAGTGCCTTTCATGCACAAACAAACCACAGTCATCATGATTAAATCACATCAAAGTTTATTGGTTGAGAACACAAACTTTAATCGCACCTGCAGCAAAATGCTTGTGTTTCTAGCTCCAACAGTGCAGCAATACCTAGCAATTCCAAACAATACACACATAATCTAAAAAGTAAAAAGAAAGAAATAAAGAATTCTCAGAACGAGCAATGTCAGATTCTGGAATATACGTATATAGATTACATGACCAAAAGTATGTGGACACCTGTCGAACATCTCATTCAAAAACATGGGCATTAATGTGATTTGGTCCCCCCTTCGATGCTATAACAGCCTCCACTCTTCTGGGAAGGCTTTCCACTAGATGTTGGGACATCAATTAGCCTTTTCAAATGATAAAGTTGGATTAGCTAACACAACGTGCCATTGGAACACAGGAGTGATGGTTGCTGATAATGGGCCTCTGTACGCCTATGTAGATATTCCATCGAAAAATCTGCCGATTCCAGCTACAATAATCATTTACAACATTAATAATGTCTACACTGTATTTCTGATCAATGTGTTATTTTAATGGACAAACAAATGAGCTTTTCTTTCAAAAACAAAGGACATTTCTAAGTGACCTCAAACCTTTGAACGGTAGTGTACGCTGCTGCTACCATTATTTTCTGCCATTTTATTCCTATTTATATGTACATATCTACCTAAATGACCTCGTACCCCTGCAGATCGACTCAGTGCTGGTACGCCGTGTACATAGCCAAGTTATCGTTACTCATTGAGTACTTATTATTACGTGTTTTACTTTTCTGTTATTTCTCTATTTTCTTTCTCTCTGCATCGTTGGAAAGGCTCCATTAGTAAGCATTTCAATGGAAGTCTACACCTGTTGATTCTTACAAAGAATATGACGAATAACATTTGATTTGATTTAATGAACTCTTCATCAATCAGCTTAGTGTATACAAAAGAGGCCATGGCCTGCTAGCAGGAGCAGCAGCAGACTAAAGGAAACACACGGTGGGGGTTGACACTGTCAGACAGACGAGTGAAGAGTCTACTAAAAATCACTGACGTTCACCCTTCATCTCTCTCGTTTCTCAAGACAGACAGACTTAATCGCTCACTCGGAAAAGAGCTCCACTCAGAGAAAGCAGAACCCTGGTCTGCGGGCGATACGAGGTAACTGATGGCTGATTCTTTGGCTAGACGAAGGAGTGAACGTTGCGATGGAGGGCCAAGCTTTATTTAGGACACAGGAGACAGCTCAATGCAATGTAGCTGCAGAGTGAGAGAGAGAGAGGGATGGAGGACTACACATCCACATTGAGTAACACCTTAAGCCAAGCCAAGCGCTCAATACTGATTTAATATAGGCCTACTCTACAGGATGTATATATTTTTTAGAGAGGCGATTTATTATTATTTATTATTATTATCTTTATTAGATCTTTGTTAGATCTGTATTCCTTTATAGTGGATTTATCATGGCTTGATATAACAGCGAGGATTATCATATTTCAAAAGACGTTTAATGAGAGATGCAGATTTTGCCCTGGAATATGGAATACAGCCTATGGTATAATTAAACACTTATAATATAAGTGTTTAACCACATGAAGCTAATAACACCATCAGTTCCAGACCTCGCTCTAAACACCCACCCTGTGCCTAGTTAAATAAAGGTTCAGTTAAAAAATATATATAAAATGTGGAAAACAGATTGAATTCACTCTCAAGGATACAACACTGTGTTAAACCACTAATATCCTCATTGCTCGACCCACACTCCCACAATGAAACACTAGAGGATGTTCTGACGGTCTCTGGCAGGCCCACTACAGCCCTGTAGCGCTGGCCCCATAACCAAACCAAGCCCTAGCCCCCTGTCCACATGCCTGAGTTTGGGCTGGAGGGAGCCTGGGTGTTGGCGAGAGACAAAAGAGCCTCTTCCTCCATTCATGGTGGTGTTTTTGTCTTACAGTAACGTTATACTATGCTATTATATTCAAGTATGTTATGTAGTTCACTGTCATTATGTGACCTTGCAGACATCGATTCAGTTTTGATCTAACTTTATTAAATGTGCAACATTATCCTGAGTAGCCTGTTCTCTACTCGTGGAGAACGCACAGAACGGGATACGCACAGTCGCAGGAGCATCACTCATAAAAAGGCGGAAACAGTCACTCGGAAGGAAGAAATTACTGCTAGAACCTCCCTCCACCAACATCAGGCCATTCCGTGTTGGCTCTTCATCCATCATGAGTCCTGAGCTAAGGTAGGTGCATTCGCTAACCCTCTCCAAGAGAGACATACAGTCTCCTCAATGGAAATGCAGAGGATAGGAGAAGGGGTTTGTTTGGTGGGAAACAAAAGGGGTGTGTCAATAAACAGAGCTGGCACAGGATATTCTCTCTCTGTCGAACCAGAACCACAATCAGTTACACTGAGAAATGAAATGACAACACAGATATGTCTGTGCCTATTCCTAGCGAAACAAACTTTCATTTTTTTATCAAGGGAGCCCAATTGAAACCAGGGTCTCATTTTCAATGGTGCCCTGAGACCATAAAGTAAAATATAAACACATATAACTAGATACAATAACAAGTCAATTACATTAGAACATCACAGTCATCATAAACACGTTTGATAGTGAAGTGCTTCAATATGTGACATTTTGTACGTGTCAATACGTTAAGTACTGAGTTGCATGTATTGAGTGCATCATCTCTGTCAGCGAGATGGGGGGGGGGGGCCATTGAAAAGTTGCTTAGTCTGATCTGAACCCCTTGCCCATCCAGGGTACCAACAGGACAGAGCTGGATGGATGGAGTTGACACTCATCTCTCCTGCCTGGCCTGGGTCAAATTCCTGACCAAGGCCCTAAAAAAGAGCCCATCCACTAAGTTCTGTTAATAGGGCATATATCTGCAAGGCCACATATACAGTACCCGTCAAAAGTGTGCAAAGCTGTCATCAAGGCAAAGGGTGGCTACTTTCAAGATTCTAACATTTTAAATATATTTTGATTTGTTTAAACACTTTTTTGGTTACTACATTATTCCATATGTGTTCTCATAGTTTTGATGTATTCACTATTATTCTACAATGTAGAAAATGGTCAAAATAAAGGTGTCCAAACCTTTGACTTTTGTATAAACTTTTGTATAAACCCGCTGTTACGTTCGTCGTCAGAATGAGGAGACCAAGGTGCAGTGTGGTAGGCAAACATCTAACTTTTATTAAAATGAACACCGGAAAACAACAAAATACAAAACTAACGTAAAGTTCTGCAGGCTACACAGCAACTATTCAAAATCAATATCCCACAAACTAAGGTGGGAAAAAGGCTACCTAAGTATGATCCCCAATCAGAGACAACAATAGATAGCTGCCTCTGATTGGGAACCATACCAGGCCAAACACAGAAATAGGAAAACTAGATTGCCCACCCTAGTCACACCCTGACCTAACCAAGATAGAGAATTAAAAGGATCTAAGGTCAGGGTGTGACACCTGCTGTGTCTGTCTGTTGAAACGTAAGAGGAATGGAGGAATGGATTGCACAGAGGAGCATAAATACATGGCGGTGGTGATGGCAAGAGGAGAAGACATGATACAGCGTTAGCAGTCAGTCCCTACCTCTACTCATTGGCTCTAACCTAAAAGCAGGGTAATTGTGGATCTTCAACCATATTGCTTCCAACTTACAGACTGCAAACAGTGAAGGGCCAATGGGACGTGGTAGGAAGGGAATTGGGAATTACTGGCTGTTTAGTATGGGAGTCGGAGAATGGACTGGCCATGCTTGCCTCTAAAAGCCTGGTTCCTGATTAAAATGATTACTGTGGATGCCTCTAGATGAAAGACATGCTTGGGTTTGATAAACACTTGGGTTTTACCATCTGGCCTGCGAGGGGACTTTATTATTCCTCAGACAGGCCAGAGAATAGTGACTCGTAAGGAAATTGTGGAGCAATATGTAGCTAAGGGCCAATGCTGAGATGCTTAGGGGCCCACCACCACTCTCCAATTCACAATGGCACCCTTTTCCCTATGTAAGACTCAAAACTAGTTCACTGTATAGGGAATAGTGCCATTTAGGATGCACCCCAGGAGCTCTGAGGGGAAAGCCCAGCTGTGCTGCAGGATAAACAGTGACGTCAGTTAACAGCTAATTCAATCAGAGGGCCACTGCGCCGCTCAACCAAGCTTTTTACTACAACAAAATCTATGCCTTTAGGAACCAGATCCCTTTATTAAACCGTTGAGTGATGCCTGGGCATGAATACTGCTGAATGTCTGAATGTAATTCAAATGAATGCGCTTGAGTATGTGACAGTGCATCAGAATGAAGACTGATGATCTTCATCAAGATGGCTGTGTGCTTCTCCTTAGAGAGCCAAGTTCCCTGTCATATTCACATGAAAGGAGAATGCATAAATGAATGAATAAACAAGTCAGGAATATGGCAAATGCACAGTTTCATTCCATTGCCCAACAGTATGGCATATGCACCACAAGGCAAAAGTACACTTCCGTTCAAAAGTTTGGGCTATCTTAGAAATGTCCTGGCAGCTTCATTAAATAGTACTCGTAAAAACACCAGTCTCAAAGTCAACAGTGAAGAGGCAACTCCGGGATGCTGGCCTTCTAGGCAGAGTTGTAAAGAAAAAGCCATAGCTCAGACTGGCTAAAAAAAAGAAAAGATTAAGAAGGGCAAAAGAACACCGACACTGGACAGAGGAACTCTGCCTAGAAGGCCAGCATTCTGGAGATCTTCAGTTTCTTGGCAATTTCTCACATGGAATAGCCTTCATTTCTCAGAACAAGAACAGACTGACAAGTTTCAGAAGAAAGTTCTTTGTTTCTGGCCACTTTGAGCCTGTAATCGAACCCACAAATGTTGATGCTCCAGATACTCAACTAGTCTAAAGAAGGTCCGTTTTATTGCTACTTTAATCAGACAAACAGTTTTCAGCTGTGCTAACATAATTACAAAAGGGTTTTCTAATGATCACTTTTAAATTATAAACTTGAATTAGCTAACACAACGTGCCATTGGAACACAGGAGTGATGGTTGCTGATAATGGGCCTCTGTACGCCTATGTAGATATTCCATTAAAAAAAATCTGCCGTGTCCAGCTACAATACTCATTTACAACATTAATGTCTACACTGTATTTCTGATCAATGTGATGTTATTTTAATGGATCAAAAATGTGCTTTTCTTTCAAAAATAAGGACATTTCTACGTGACCCCAAACTTTCAAACGGTAGTGTACGCTGCTGCTACTGTTATTTTCTGCCATTTTATTCCTAGTTATATGTTTACACTATGCATTCGGGCAGGTAGCGTTCTCCTGGCATCCGCCAAAACCAGATTCATCCCTCGGACTGCCAGACGGTGAAACGCGTTTCATCACTCCATGGCGGCGAGCTTTACACCAATCCAGTCGACGCTTGGCATTGCGCATAGAGATCTTAGGCTTGTGTGCGGCTGCTCAGCCATGGAAAGCCATTTCATGAAGCTCCCGACGAACAGTTCTTGTGCTGACGTTGCTTCCAGAGGCAGTTTGGAACTCTGTAGTGAGAGTTAGAACCGAGGACAGACAATTTTTACGTCCATTATCTTTCCTACATACTTTCTATTTGGTTTTAGTCTTTTAAGTTTACACTGAAAACTTTTTATATCCCAAAATGTGATTAACAAAAAATAAATACTGTACCAGTCAAAAGCTTGGACACACCTACTCATTCAAGGTTTTTTCTTTATTTTTACTATTTTCTACATTGTAGAATAATACTGAAGACATCAAAACGATCAAATAACACAAATGGAATCATAGTAAGCAAAATGTATTTTTTATATTTGAGATTCTTATAAGTAGCCACCCTTTGCCTTGATGACGGCATTGCACACTCTTGGCATTCTCTCAACCAACTTCAATAGGTAGTCACCTGGAATGCATTTCAATTAACAGGTGTGCCTTGTTAAGTTAAATAGTGGAATTTCTTTCCTTCTTAATACGTTTGAGCCAATCAGTTGTGTTGTGACAAGGTAGGGTTGGTATACAGAAGATTTGGTAAAAGACCAAGTCCATATTACGGCAAGAACAGCTCAAATAAGCAAAGAGAAATGAGAGTCCATCATTTCTTTAAGGCATGAAGGTCAGTCAATCCGGAAAATTTCAGTAACTTTTAAAGTTTCTTTAAGTGCAGTCACAACTTTGACGAGTCCGACGCGAAGGATATACTGCTTCCTCAGGAACATGCCCTGATCCCCGTGATCTGCATGAAGAGGTGGTGGAGAAAGAGGGGCCAAAGGGCAGGCTGCCATCTGAGAATTCGTAGGCGATCAAATAAACCCCCACTTCCCTCCACTCTGCTAGCAAACATGCAATCCTTGGAGAATATAATCGGCAAGTTACGCAGAAGATTAAACTACCAACGGGACATTAAAAACTGTAACATCTTATGCTTCACAGAGTCGTGGCTGAATGACGACAATATTAATATACAGTTGGCTGGTTATACGATGTACCAGCAGGATAGAACAGCGGTGACTGGTAAGACAAGGGGCGGCGGACTATGTATTTTTGTAAATGACAGCTGGTGCACGATATTTAAGGAAGTCTCGAGCTATTGCTCTCCTGAGGTTGAGTATCTCATGATAAGCTGTAGACCACACTACCTACCAAGAGAGTTTTCATCTGTATTCTTCGTAGCTGTTTACATACCACCACAGTCAGAGGCTGGCATTAACACAGCATTGAATGAGCTGTATTCCGCCATAAGCAAACAAGCAAACAAGAAAAAACTCATCCAGAAAAATAACTCTGGACCACCTATACTCCACACACAGAGATGCATACAAAGCTCTCCTTCACATTCCATTTGGCAAATCTGACCATAAGTCTGTCCTCCTGATTCCTGCTTACAAGCAAAAATCAAAGCTGGAAGCACCAGTGACTAGATAAATAAAAAAAGTGGTCAGATGAAGCACATGCTAAGCTACAGGACTGTTTTGCTAACACAGACTGGAATATGTTCCGGGATTCCTCTGATGGCTTTGAGGAGTACACCACATCAGTCATTGGCTTCATCAATGTGCATACCAACCAGAAGCCATGGATTACAGGCAGCATAAGGTTAGAGCTGCCGCATTTCATTATTTTAAGGCATGAAGGTTAGAGCTGCTGCATTCAAGGAGCCAGGACAACCAGCTCTCCCTCAACGTGATCAAGACAAAGGAGATGATTGTGGACTACAGGAAAAAGAGGGCCGAGCATGCCCCCATTCTCATCGATGGGCTGCAGTGGAGTAGGTTGAGTTCTTCAAGTTCCTTGGTGTCCACAGCACCAAACTATTATGGTCCAAACACACCAAGAAAGTCGTGAAGAGGGCACAACAAAACCTACTTCCCTTCAAGAGACTGAGAAGATTTGGCATGGGTCCTCAGATCCTCAAAAGGTTCTACAGCTGCACCATCGAGAGCATCCTGACTGGTTGCATCACTGCCTGGTATGGCAACTGCTCGGCTTCCAACCGCAAGGCACTACAGAGGGTAGTGCGAACGGGGGCATGCTTCCTGCCTTCCAGGACCTCTATATCAGGCGGTGTCAGAGGAAGGCCCTAAAAACTATCAAAGACTCCAGCCACCCTGGTCATAGACTGTTCTTTCTGCTACCGCATGGCAAGCGGTCCAAGAGGCTTCTAAACAGCTTCTCCCCCAAGACATAAGACTCCTGAACATTTAGTAAAATAGCTACCAAGAACATTTGCATTGCCCCCCTCTTTACACCACTGCTACTATCTGTTGTCATCAATGCATAGTCACTTTAATAACTCTACCTACATGTACATACTACCTCAACTAATCTGTACCCCAAGCACATTGACCTTGTATCGGTACCCTCCTGTATACACAGTTGAAGTCATGAGACCAACACACTGCCCTTCATTTTCAAGTCCCCTCAGGAATATGTAGCTACTATATACACATATATATATACACACACACATATATATATATATATATACAGTATACACACACACACACACACACACACACACACACACACACACACACACACACACACACACACAGTGTGTTATATATATATATATATATATATATATATATACACACAGTTGGAGTCGGAAGTTTACATACACTCAGGTTGGAGTCATTAAAACTCGTTTTTCAACCACTCCACAAATTTCTTGTTAACAAACTATAGTTTTGGCAAGTCGGTTAGGACTTGACAGAGTATTTCACTTATAATTCACTGTATCAAAATTCCAGTGGGTCAGAAGTTTACATACACTAAGTTGGCTGTGCCTTTAAACAGCTTGGAAAATTCCAGAAAATTATGTCATTGCTTAAGAAGCTTCTGATAGGCTAATTGACATCATTTGAGTCAATTGGAGGTGTACCTGTGGATGTATTTCAAGGCCTACCTTCAAACGTAATGCCTATTTGCTTGATATATGGGAAAATCAAAAGAAATCAGCCAAGATCTCAGAAAAAAAATTGTAGACTCCCACAAGTCTGGTTCATCTTTGGGACCAATTTCCAAACGCCTGAAGGTACCACGTTCATCTTTACAAACAATAGTACGCAAGTATACACCTTGGGACCAAGCAGCCATCATACCTCTCAGGAAGGAGACACGTTCTGTCTCCTAGAGATGAACGTACTTTGGTGCGAAAAGCGCAAATCCATCCCAGAACAACAGCAAAGGACCCTGTGAAGATGCTGGAGGAAACAGGTACAAAGGTATCTATATCCACAGTAAAACAAGTCCTATATCGACATAACCTGAAAGGCCGCTCAGCAAGGAAGAAGCCACTGCTCCAAAACCACCATAAAAAAACCAGACATGGTTTACAACTGTACATGGGGACAAAGATCGTAGTTTTTGGAGAAATGTCCTCTGGTCTGATGAAACAAAAATAGAACTGTTTGGTCATAATGACCAGCGTTATGTTTGGAGGAAATAGGGGGAGGCTTGCAAGCCAAAGAACACCATCCCAGCATCATGTTGTGGGGTTGCTTTGCTGCAGGAGGGACTTGTGCACTTCACAAAATAGATGGCATCATGAGGCAGGAAAAGTATGTGGTTATATTGAAGCAACATCTCAAGACATCAGCCAGGAAATTAAAGCTTGTTTGCAAATGGGTCTTCCAAATGGACAATGACTCCAACCATAATTCCAAAGTTGTGGCAAAATGGCTTAAGGACAACAAAGTCAAGGTATTGGAGTGGCCATCACAAAGCCCTGACCTCAGTCCCATAGAAAATGTGTGGGCAGAACTGAAAAAGCGTGTGCGAGCAAGGAGGCCTACAAACCTGACTCAGTTACACCAGATCTGTCAGGAGGAATGGCCCAAAATTTACCCAACTTATTGTGGGAAGCTTGTGGAAGGCTACCCAAAACGTTTAACCCAAGTTAAATAGTTTAAACGCACTGCTACCAAATACTAATTGAATGTATGTAAACTTTTGACCCACTGAGAATGTGATGAAATAAATAAAAGCTGAAATAAATAATTATCTTTAATATTATTCCGACATTTCACATTCTTAAAATAAAGTGGTGATCCTAACTGACTTAAGACAGGGAATTTTAGTAGGATTAAATGTCAGGAATTGTTTAAAACTGAGTTTAAATGTATTTGGCTAAGTTCTGACTTCAACTGTAGTCTCGCTATTGTTATTTTACTTCTGCTCTTTAATTACTTGTTACTTTTATCACTTATTCTTATCTGTATTTTTTTGGCACTGCATTGTTGGTTAGGGACTCGTAAGTAAGCATTTCACTATAAGGTAAACTGTAACCTGTTGTATTTGTCGCGTGTGACTAATAAAATTTGATTTGAAAAACCATCAATCACTATGATGAAATTGGCTCTCATGGGTACCGCCACAGGAAAGGAAGACCCAGAGTTACCTCTGCTGCAGATGATAAGTTCATTTGAGTTACCAGCCTCAGAAATTTCTGCAAAGAAACCACTACTCAAGGACACCAAAAAGAAGAAGAGACTTGCTAGGGCCAAGAAACACAAGCAATGGACATTAGACCGGTGGAAATCTGTCCTTTGGTCTGATGAGTCCAAATTGGAGATTTTTGGACTCCGCTGTGTCTGTGTGAACGGATGATCTTGTAACGGCAGATTTCCTCCTCTTTGTCTGAAGCAGGGATCGGACCAAAACGCAGCGTGGTAAGTGTCCATATCGTTTATTACAAAACATAAACTGAACACTAAGAAATACAAAACAATAAATGTGAACAATAACGAAAACCAAACCGAAACAGTCCCGTGTGGTTACAAACACAGAAACAAACACCCACCAACCAACAGTGAAACCCAGGCTACCTAAGTATGATTCTCAATCAGAGACAACTAACGACACCTGCCTCTGATTGAGAACCATACTAGGCCGAAACAGAAACCAAACATAGAAACACAAAACATAGACTGCCCACCCCAACTCACGCCCTGACCATACTAAATAAAGAGAAAACAAAGGAAAATAAAGGTCAGAACGTGAGAGTATGCCCCGGACTCCGGCTGCAAAACCTTAACCTATAGGGGAGGGTCTGGGTGGGCGTCTGTCCGCGGTGGCGGTTCTGGTACGGGACGTGGACGGCTGTGGCAGTTCCTGGCTGACTGGTGGCTCAGGACAGACTGGTGGCTCTAGCAGCTCAGGACAGACGGGCGGCTCTAGCAGCTCAGGACAGACGGGCGGCTCTAGAAGCTCTGGACAGATGGGAGACTCTGGCAGCGCTGGAGAGGATGAAGGCTCTGGCAGCGCTGGACAGGCGGGAGACCCTGTAGGCAGAAGACGGAGAGACAGCCTGGTGCGGGGGGCTGCCACTGGAGGGCTGGTGTGTGGAGGTGGCACTGGATAGACCGGACCATGCAGGCACACTGGAGCTCTTGAGCACCGAGCCTGGCCAACCTTACCTAGTTGAATGCTCCTCGTAGCCCGACCAGTGCGGCGAGGTGGAATAGGCCGCACTGGGCTGTGCTGGCGAACCGCGGACACCATGCGTAAGGCTGGTGCCATGTACGCCGATGCACTGGAGACCAGATGCGTAGAGCCGGCTTCATGGCACCTGGCTCGATGACCACTCTAGCCCAGGCGATACGAGGAGCTGGAATATACTGCACCGGGCTATGCACCCGCACTGGGGACACCGTGCGCTCCACAGCAAAACACGGTGCTTGCTCGGTCTCTCTCGTTCTCCGGTAAGCACAGGAAGTTGGTGCAGGTCTCCTACCTTGTTTCGCCACACTCCTTGTGTGCCGCCCCCAAGAAATGTATAGGGCTGACTCTCGGGCTTCCAACCCTGCCGCCGTGCTGCCTCCTCATACCAGCCCCTCTCTGCCTTCGCTGCCTCCATCTCTGCTTTGGGGCGGCGATATTCCCCTGGCTGTGCCCCGGGTCCTCTCCCATCTAGGATTTCCTCCCAAGTCCATGAGTCCTGTGTCTTCGGCCGCTGTTGCTGCTGCCCATTACCAAGGCACTTGGTCCTCTGTTGGTGGGTGTTTCTGTAACGGCAGATCTCCTCCTCTTTGTCTGTAGCAGGGATCGGACCAAAACGCAGCGTGGTAAGTGTCCATATCGTTTATTATAAAACATAAACTGAACACTAAGAAATACAAAACAATAAAGGTGAACAATAACGAAAACCAAACCAAAACAGTCCCGTGTGGTGACAAACACAGACACGGAAACAAACACCCACCAACCAACAGTGAAACCCAGGCTACCTAAGTATGATTCTCAATCAGAGACAACTAACGACACCTGCCTCTGATTGAGAAGCATACTAGGCCGAAACAGAAACCAAACATAGAAACACAAAACATAGACTGCCCACCCCAACTCACGCCCTGACCATACTAAATAAAGACAAAACAAAGGAAAATAAAGCTCAGAACGTGACAGATCTACACGTGTGGTTCCCACAATGAAGCATGGAGGAGGAGATGTGATGGTGTGGGGGTGCTGTGCTGGTGACACTGTCAGTGATTTATTTAGATTTCAAGGCACACTTAACCATTAAGGCTAGCACAGCATTCTGAAGCAATAAGTCATCCCATCTGGTTTGCGCTTAGTGGTTTGTTTTTCAACAGGACAATGACTCAACACACCTCCATTCTATGTATGGGCTATTTGACCAAGATGGAGAGTGATGAAGTGCTGCATCAGATGATCTGGCCTCCACAATCACCTGACCTCAACCCAATTGAGATGCTTTGGGATGAGTTGGACTGTAGAGTGAAGGAAAAGCAGCCAACAAGTGCTCAGCATACTGTATGTGGGAACTCCTTCAAGACTGTTGGGAAAGATTTCCAGGTGAAGCTGGTTGAGAGAATGCCGAGAGTGTGCAAAGCTGTCAAGGCAACGGGTGGCTACTTTGAAGAACCTCAAATATAAAATATATTTTAATTTGTTTAAGACTTTTTTGGTTACGACATGATTCCATGTGTTATTTCATAGTTTTGATGTCTTCACTATTATTCTGTAATGTAGAAAAAAATATTTAAAAAATAAAGAAAAACCCTTGAATGAGTAGGTGTGTCCATACTTTGGACTGGTACTGTATATATTGCTCTATTTAATTTTTTGGGCAATATCATCCCGCGACCCACCTGGACCCCTGCCGCGACCCACAAGTAGGTCTCAACCCATAGTTTGTGAACCGCTGGCATATATCATTTCTTATTTCCCCTTCACAGCAGAGGGTTACAGTGGCTATTTGGCCTTGATGACGGGTGTGAGAGTCCATGTATTTATTTGCCATGGTTGATGCACTAAGATGTACTACGTGGCCATTAACTGAAGGTTAATGAGAGTAAACAGCAATTGTTGCCATTTAGCTGGAGCACCATTTAGCATGAAAGCAGTGTGTGTGTGTGTGTTGGAAAAGACAAGCTATAAATATACACACTGACCCAATTATGGTCTGGTAAAGACAGCGGTGATTTGATTATTGTTACAGAGCCTCCAAAAATTCCCCAAAGCAGCAGGGCGTAGTCTGAAACACTCTGACAACAATATGGCTAGTAGAGGGGTGTGTTAAGCCAAGGACAAAGACTATTTAAATGATACGTTTTCTTTTTACAAGCAAATCACTATTTCTTTTAAATGGCATGTTATAGAAGGGTCCAGACACCTTTTTTCTGTGATTTCACTTGTCTTTGAGAAACTTACCCCAAACAGCAAACCACTTCCTCATCCTCAATTGTGTCGTATGGGGGCCCTGACTAAACATGAACAAAGCCTCCAAAAACACCCAAATACGTCCTTTTAGAAACGGCAAAGCTCTCAGTGTAGTGATGCAGGTCTTTAGATGTTGTACACATGAAATTGTGTCATTCCGAACATTATCCGCAATGTTATATTCCCTTTTGTTGTGACTCGAGCGATACCTGTAGAATGGACAGAGAGGTAACTGCCAAAATAACCCAACAGCTTCCTGTTGATCCCACATTAACAGGCGCTTCTATTTAAAGGATGAAATCCTCTCCAATTCACTCCTGGAATCCCAAACCTACCTGTATCACTCACTACATGCAATACATGTTGCAGCCAGGCCAGAGAAACAATGCCCTTGATATTCCAGGGTTGATTTAGGGTCAGTGGAAAACACCACACAAGCCCCCCACCGACCCAGTAGGGAAAATCACGTAGGAAACTGTTGCAGCTCTCTCACCACCACCATACAAAACAAACGCGAGGCCTTTCAGCACGAGACACTTTAAAATGCAATGGTGATTAGTCTTAGCACTTCCAGTGATCTCTGGTTTAGGTGGACATGCCTGAATCGGCTTAGAGTGCACAGCACCAGGTCAAGTATCTACTGTGGATATCCAAAGGCAAGAATGGCTGAGTGTTGACACTGACATTCATCAAAGGCAGAAGTACAGAACAGTAGGTCAGTATTCAGTATTTCTCCCACTCCCTACCATTAACATCTTAACCATGAAAAATGTCCATCCTGCATTATGGTGGCAAGGCTGGTCTTTTCCCATCTGTGTCACCCTCCATTCAGCTTTTCACTGATCCTTACACTGTGAGTGTGGACAATCAAGATTGTCATGGGTCATTGGACTTTTGAGACAAATGAACAGTCATCTTGCTATAGCTCCATTATAGGTTTTGTGAAAATTGAATTTCTTATTTGTGTCACATATTGTGAAGAAATGTCTCAATGTATATGTGAATGTTATGATGTAAAACGCTTTTGCTACATTGAAAACATGCAATTTGCATATTAATTGCAATACTACATAAGCTCATCAAGTGTTCTGATTGCAACTACTGTACAGTACAGTACCATGCAGTGGAGTTAACAGGAGAGAGACAGCTTTGTCAGGATTACCTGAACTCAAAGGGAGGCTTTATCAGCCTTATCAGCACTGTCTGTACTTTGTAAGAAAAAACCAGGGAAGTGTCCCAAATGGAATCCTATTCCCTTTATAGTGCACTACTTTTGACCAAAGCTCTGGGGAATAGGGGAATAGGAATAGGATGCCCTTTGTGATGGACATTATGAGAAAGAAAGGTTATGTTCTGCACTGCTGGGGACTCGGGCTGCTAGTGGAGAGATTTCCTCTCATTCTCGTTTGAGGATGAGGAAACGTCTCAGGCAGGTTCACTCAGAGTGCTAAGATAAGAGAGAGACGGAGAGAGGGGAGGGAGAAAGATAGAGACAACGTTTACTTTGGGTGTTCCTCTGTTTTATTTTGCCTTTAGGGCTCATGATGAAAAACAGAGAGCTACCGACGCCAACAGAACGCACCAGCACCTGGCAGCACAGCCACTGAGTGACAGGACAATATGGAGTGTAGGTTGGGGCTTTCGGCTTTGACAACCACATGAAGGATTAATTATCCTACCCTTCAAGTGGAGGGTTAGGGTAGTCATGGTAATATTATAGTAAAGGGAAACTTTACTGGGTGTCAGCCAGGGAGAGTTTCAGCGCTTCACTAATTACTATTTTTCCCCAGGCCACAATCCAATTTGTCTCCATTTCAACACCACCATGTTTCTCCACTCCATCATGTTAGGGGAATGGATAGAACGGCTCTGGGTGCAATTTTAAAAAACGAAACTGCTGAAAACAATTTCTTACAAGAATGAGAGTGTGGTCCTGGTGCGACCTAGAAAATAAATGTGCTTGGCGTAATCCCTTTTCTCTCCTCAGTGTCAGACTGCAGGGAGGACACACAGCGATAAATTATATTTCAACAGTCTCAATTGGTTATGTCATTACCATTGAGAATAAGGTTAACAGCTTCCTCGGGGCTAGTCTGGAGAATGAGCCATTTTTACAAGCAGAATGACGACCTTTCAAAATATGAATTTCTTACATACTGCCTGTGTGGTCTTGTCTTTTGTCACGAGCACAATGAGACAGGCACGGGTCACATCAGCTCAGGCATGGGTCACATCAGCTCAGGCATGGGTGACATCAGCTCAGGCATGGGTCACATCAGCTCAGGCATGGGTCACATCAGCTCAGGCATGGGTGACATCAGCTCAGGCATGGGTCACATCAGCTCAGGCATGGGTCACATCAGCTCAGGCATGGGTGACATCAGCTCAGGCATGGGTCACATCAGCTCAGGCATGGGTCACATCAGCTCAGGCATGGGTCACATCAGCTCAGGCATGGGTCACATCAGCTCAGGCATGGGTCACATCAGCTCAGGCACTGGTCACATCAGCTCAGGCATGGGTCACATCAGCTCAGGCATGGGTCACATCAGCTCAGCCATGGGTCACATCAGCTCAGGCATGGATCACATCAGCTCAGGCATGGTTCACATCAGCTTAGGCATGGGTCACATCAGCTCAGGCATGGTTCACATCAGCTTAGGCATGGGTCACATCAGCTCAGGCATGGATCACATCAGCTCAGGCATGGGTCACATCAGCTCAGGCATGGGTCACATCAGCTCAGGCATGGGTCACATCAGCTCCATCTGGCTTTCTTAAATGCTGTGCATGTCCTCCTTCTTTCAACTCAGTCTGCTCCGACATTAACATCAGGATACTCAAAGTATAGTACATCGTGTAGTATAAGTACAAATCGTAGCCAGTGGATAAACAACCTTGTCCGGGATTCTTTAAGCTAGTTGAAGGTTTCCCATTTTGACTGAAATAGTGCGGAAAGCAGACACCTTTCAATAAATACAGTGCCTTGCGAAAGTATTCGGCCCCCTTGAACTTTGCGACCTTTTGCCACATTTCAGGCTTCAAACATAAAGATATAAAACTGTATTTTTTTGTGAAGAATCAACAACAAGTGGGACACAATCATGAAGTGGAACGACATTTATTGGATATTTAAAACTTTTTTAACAAATCAAAAACTGAAAAATTGGGCGTGCAAAATTATTCAGCCCCCTTAAGTTAATACTTTGTAGCGCCACCTACAAAGTACAGCTGTAAGTCGCTTGGGGTATGTCTCTATCAGTTTTGCACATCGAGAGACTGAATTTTTTTCCCATTCCTCCTTGCAAAACAGCTCGAGCTCAGTGATGTTGGATGGAGAGCATTTGTGAACAGCAGTTTTCAGTTCTTTCCACAGATTATTGGATTCAGGTCTGACTTGGCCATTCTAACACCTGGATATGTTTATTTTTGAACCATTCCATTGTAGATTTTGCTTTATGTTTTGGATCATTGTCTTGTTGGAAGACAAATCTCCGTCCCGGTCTCAGGTCTTTTGCAGACTCCATCAGGTTTTCTTCCAGAATGGTCATGTATTTGGCTCCATCCATCTTCCCATCAATTTTAACCATATTCCCTGTCCCTGCTGAAGAAAAGCAGGCCCAAACCATGATGCTGCCACCACCATGTTTGACAGTGGGGATAGTGTGTTCAGGGTGATGAGCTGTGTTGCTTTTACGCCAAACATAACGTTTTGCATTGTTGCCAAAAAGTTCAATTTTGGTTTCATCTGACCATAGCACCTTCTTCCACATGTTTGGTGTGTCTCCCAGGTGGCTTGTGGCAAACTTTAAACGACACTTTTTATGGATATCTTTAAGAAATGGCTTTCTTCTTGCCACTCTTCCATAAAGGCCAGATTTGTGCAATATACAACTGATTGTTGTCCTATGGACAGAGTCTCCCACCGCTGTAGATCTCTGCAGTTCATCCAGAGTGATCATGGGCCTCTTGGCTGCATCTCTGATCAGTCTTCTCCTTGTATGAGCTGAAAGTTTAGAGGGACGGCCAGGTCTTGGTAGATTTGCAGTGGTCTGATACTCCTTCCATTTCAATATTATCGCTTGCACAGTGCTCCTTGGGATGTTTAAAGCTTGGGAAATCTTTTTGTATCCAAATCCGGCTTTAAACTTCTTCACGACAGTATCTCGGACCTGCCTGGTGTGTTCCTTGTTCTTCATGATGCTCTCTGTGCTTTTAACGGACCTCTGAGACTATCACAGTGCAGGTGCATTTATACGGAGACTTGATTACACACAGGTGGATTGTATTTATCATCATTAGTCATTTAGGTCAACATTGGATCATTCAGAGATCCTCACTGAACTTCTGGAGAGAGTTTGCTGCACTGAAAGTAAAGGGGCTGAATAATTTTGCACGCCCAATTTTACAGTTTTTGATTTGTTAAAAAAGTTTGAAATATCCAATAAATGTCGTTCCACTTCATGATTGTGTCCCACTTGTTGTTGATTCTTCACAAAAAAATACAGTTTTATATCTTTATGTTTGAAGCCTGAAATGTGGCAAAAGGTCGCAAAGTTCAAGGGGGCCGAATACTTTCGCAAGGCACTGTAACATTTTGGAAGGCAGGTTGGCATTGATGTTCCTGAGGGGATCCCTTTGAGCCCATACAGACATTTTATGGGTCTGGGTTCTTATGACTTACCCAGTGAGCCAAAAAGACTGTTGATGAGAGTGAGATTCAGGCTGTAATGCTACTGTACCCTCTTAGAGCACAGCTGGCAAACAAACACCCAATACTGAGTCCTGAATCACTGTGACACAAACCCTGTAAATGAGTGTCTCTACTGAGACACAGACAGACAGATGGGCAATGCGGGTGGAACAGAGATGTCTGGCGACATCAGTGAAGTGTTCGTCTACCGAGGGAGGAAGACAGGAGGGTCTGTCATTTCATATGAGGAGAAGTGAGTGGATTTCACATCGGCCATCAGATGGGCAGTATCAATGCCATGCACAGAGTGATGGTCTCATAACCACACACAAATCAATGAAGGAAAATCGTAACACAAGAGGGATAAAACACACAAGAATGGACCTATATACAGGGAGTACCATTGCCAGATCAATGTGCAGGGGTATGAGGTATTTGAGGAAGATATGTACATGAAGGCAGGGTAAAGTTCCTTGGCTTCAGGATATATAATAATAAGAGTAAGAATAAATAACAGAGTAGCAGCAGCATATGCTGAGTGTTAAAGTGTGTGCATGTGCGTGTGTGCTGGTATGCATGTATATACTGTATAGTATGTGTGCTTGTGTTGTTGGTATGCGTGTGTGTGTTATGTGTGTGCCCTGAATTTTCCCTGACATTTGAGTTTGAAAATGATAGTCCTAAAACCGCTGGAGTGTATGACAAAGTCAACGGTACAAAACCAATAATATTGATCTATTTTAAGAAATCGATTTTGTGTCATTGTTATTAAAATAAGCGTTTACACTAATATCACTAATCTGAGGTAAAAAGGTATGTGTAATTACCCTCAATTTGATGTGGTCAAAACATGATGTTGTGTGATGTGGTAACATACAGTATACTGCCCACATAGAGGAAATCTAATATGTAGCTTTATTGGACAGCTAAATATGGCACAGAAACCTGCACATTTATGTTAAACTGCATTCAAGACTAATCAAGACCAGTAAACTGAGGAACAGTCTCCCGTGTCTCACCGAAGCACAATCTCCATCTCTTTGCCTACTCACACCAGTGATAATTCCCTGAGGCTCTCAACCTCTTCAACACACCACAATATGGAAGTGATTAAATCCTTTTAGATTTTGGTACCAGTCCTTTGGACTCCTATGGGATTCTATCCTATAGAATTGTATCTTATATGATCCTTTGGATTCCAATACAAGAATCCAACAGAAAGATCCTAGCAGATTTTGAAACTCTTATGAGATTTTATACTATAGAATGAAATTCTATAGAATCTTACAGGATTCCAATCCAACAGAAAAATAACGCTTTGTGGTCGAGGGTGGTGCATTTGCCATACCAAGCGGTGATGCAGCCAATCAAGATGCTCTCAATGGTGAAGCTGTAAAACAGCCCTGTCAATGTGGATGGGGGCATTCTCTCCCCTCTTTCTCCTAAAGTCCACAATCAGCTCCTTGGTCTTACTGACATGGAGGGAGAGGTTGTTGTCATGGCACCACACTGCCAAGTCTCTGACTTCCTCCCTGTAGGCTGTCGCATCGCCACCAGTAATCAGGCCTACCACCGTCGTGTCATCAGCAAACTGGATGAGGATGTTGGAGTCGTGCATGGCCACACAGTCTTGGGTGAACAGGGAGTACAGGAGGGGACTAAGCACATACCCTTGAGGGGCCCCCGTGTCAAGGGTCAGCGTGGTGGAGGTGTTATTGCTTACCCTCACCACCTGGGGCTGTCCTGTCAGGAAGTCCAGTATCCAGTTACAAAGGGAGGTGTTCAGTCCCAGGTTCCCCAGCTTGGTGATGAGCTTGGAGGGGACTATGGTATTGAACACTGAGCTGTACATGAACAGCATTCTCACATAGTTATTTCCCTCTTGTCCAGGTGGGAGAGGGCAGTTTGAAGTGCAATTGAGATTGTGTCATCTGGGGACCTGTTGGGGTGGTAGGCGAATTGGAGTGGGACCAGGGTTTCTGGGATGATGGTGTTGATGTGTGTCATGACCAGCCTTTCAAAGCACTTCATAATTACAGATCTAAGTGCTACATGGCGAGTCATTTTGGCAGGTTACCTTGGAGTTCTTGGGAACAGGGACAATGGTGGTCAGCTTGAAACATGTTGGGATTACAGACTGGCTCTGGGTGAGAGGTCTCCTGTTGCAGAGTGCTCTGATTGAGCGTTAGATACTACTTCACATGCACACACACAGATGCACATGCACACACACACACACCAAGGTTTAAAAAAGCAGAGTAAAACAGAAAAAGTCTGACAAATAATAGAAGAGGGCACCTACTGTAACACATAACATTGTAGTGACAGAGATTTCCCATGCTGACCAGGCTTTGGAATATAAATAAATCTGCTCAGACAAAATACATGTTTTTTCTGTCTGGTTATATCAAATTAAATTCCCCCATCTAACAGTACAATGACTGTCACACCATGACCTTAGAGATCCTTTTTATTCTCGATGTTTGGTTAGGTCAGGGTGGGAAAGTCTATGTTTTCTATTTCTTTGGTTTTGGCCGTTTGTGGTTCCCAATCGGAGGCAGCTGTCTTTCGTTGTCTCTGATTGGGGATCACATATATGTTGTCATTTTCCTTTTGGGTTTTGTGGGATCTTGTTTTTTGTTTAGTGTCTGTACCTGACAGAACTGTGCGCTTTCGTTTCACTTTGGTTATTTTGTTTGAGTATTTTTTGAAAATAAAATATCATGAACAATTCCCACACAGTGCGCTCTGGTCCACTCCTTTCGACGAGGGCCGTGACAATGACACACACACATTGGGCTTCAATAGCACATACTGTCGATCAAGACACTGTTCAAGAACTCACAATAGCAATCAAACAAGCATATTTCTATCAACATTTTATTGACCACCCTCCTCATTCAGTATTGTCAGTTAGCTAAAGCATGACTGAACTCTCCCAAGGCTGCATGAATTGAGGAAATAACCTCTGACAGTGGGAGTAGAGGGATGCAACATTTACATTTAACACCATCTCATATCCCATAACAAAAAGTATTGTACAGCAATGGTGAAACATGTAATGTCAAAATATTAAAAACTGTTTAGAGCAGGGATACTCAAGTACTATTTGAGAAGGTCCGGTCACACAAATGTCCTCGGTGGCAAAGGTCCGGATAGATGGTAATTTATCAGCGTAGTAACAAACCTCCACCTCGCAACCTATGCGACCTCAAACTGTTCACACCCCTCTTGTTGGTGGATAGAAAATGTAGCAGTTTTAAAGCTAATTTAGCATGTGTGGCAGATTTGTTTTGCTGTTTTAAAGCTCATTTCCTACAATTGTACAACATTTTCAACGTCTTATGTGTGTTTATATGATACCAGGGGTCGAAGCCCGACAGATTTCCCCCCAAATATTTTGTAATATATATTTCTTTGTAGTCGGATCCGGCCTATTGTCCGCCAGTTGAGCATAGGGGATCTAGAGAATTGTTAGGCTAGTCTGTGTTTCACCACAGACTGTGTGGCAGAAGCCCAGTGGAAGTTCACCCTCAGATGAGCCAACACAATGAGTCTCCGAGTTACGGAACAGTGGTATTATTTGTATATACAGAGAATGGCCCCTCCAGGCATCCTTACCTCTCACAGGGGCATGATGGGAGGAACTGAACTGGCTGTGGGATTGGCCCGGACTCACCACACCCCGCTTCTGAGAATCCAACACCAATAGCATGTATTCTAAGCATTCACAGTGAACAGGAACAAAAATGTAAATAAGGAGAACTGGAACTGTTCAGTGTGCCTTTTGTTCTCTTAAAATGTAGGCTAAACATGAACAAAGCTGAATCTACTCATAGTGACTTGTTGAAGCTGAAACACATGAGTCTGTCTGTCCTCCCCATGAACACAGCTGGACGCAACAGGACACAGAGGGCAAGTTACTGATCCTCCAAACAAATCAGCCAGCCAAAACCTCCACTCCCCACCGGACTTGGCAGCTAACGCAGGTTACAGCAAAGGGAGGCAGATAGGAGGAATTATGTTTTTTTCTCCCTTTTCCTCCTCCATGCATGTTAAATCGGACTTCTACCACCATCCTGCTGGCTGGCAGACCATCTGAAAAGTCTCTGTGCTGGTTAAAAGATGTTAAATGGATCAATATTCCTGAATTTGAAATATTGCTTCCCCTGTGTGCAGCTCAGGCACACAGATTTCTGCACGGACAGCCGGCCGAAGGGGAGGATGGAGCTGGAAAGCTTAACTCTTAGTTATGACTTGACGACATCACACGAAATATGGCTTTCGCCAAAGTAATGCTGCTGTTTATTGGATAGAGAAATGACTAAGAGATTCAATTTTCATTCTCATTTAAGATGATGGCTGCCTGCCAGCTAGAGCATGGAAGGAGAGGTGGGTGCGAGGCAGGCAGTCAGATTTCCCAGTCATTCTGTCTGAAAGAGGCAGAACTTCGTGATTAAGGCCCAGCTTGGAAATAAATCTGCTTCCGCAAGCTGGCCGTGCCTCAACCTGGCCCAGCCTGACTGGAAATAACTTCAGGCACATTGGCAGACACCTAAACTGATTGAATGTCACTCGGGGTAAGAGCATCAGCTAAATGACTAACATGTCATGTAAATGTCCCCCTTTCAACCCAGGTGCAATTAGTGCATTCGTTTTTCTTGTTTATCGTCCCTGTGATGTTCTGCTGTTTGTTGACAGTGCCTAGGAGTGTACCAGAAGGCTCATTCTGTACATCTACACCGCTGGGGAAATGGAGAGTGTTAATTGTTCCACTGTAATACGCCCTCTCCACTCCTAAACATTAATCATTAAACAAGAGGGAGGACAACATGCAGGTGCCCAATATCGAATATTAGGGCTGGGATTTGCCAGGGACCTCACAATAAGATATGATCACTGTGCTTAGGTGCCGATACTATATGTACTGCGATTCGATACTGTGATTTTATTGCGTTACGATGTTCCAAACATATTGCTCACCATATCCATTCTGCAGAGGGTCAAGAGAAAGCCATGAGAAAACAAGTTTGTCAGTCACGGAAAGAAAAGTGTTGAAAACAAATTGTCTCCTCGTTTTAAGACGTAAGAAAAAAAATACTGGAGTTTAGTGCAGCTACAGCCAATTAGCGAAAAATAATGTTGCGATATTGCCAAAATGATACAATTCATCCCTCATCACTATAAAATATGCATGAGGGCAATTTGTTACTCTGTAAAACTGATACAGATAAGCAACTTGCGTCCCAAATGGCATCCTATTTCCCAATTTAGTGCACTATTTTTGACCAGGGCCTAAAGCTTCAAACAAGAGGCTTGGATATTGGATGAGTAGTTTGGGAAACTAAGCAGCATATCCTCAGGGCGTTGTTTTGGGGATCCCCCTGGAGGGATGTAACTTGCTCACCAGTCCGTGTCAGAAAGCCGGACTAACTCGGAAGGAGGGTTTACAGTGAACACACGCATGCTAACGAGAGTTCTCATTAAACCACTCTGAGACAGACTGGGTATTTTCATAAGCCACAGTGGCATCCCTCTTTCAGAAAGTCCACCAAGATCCTCCAGAGGCCAGCATATGACCTGCGTATTAAAATACAACTCTCTTTGAGTGATACATAAAAACGGATGCTAACAGTTCATGAGTCAGAGAGTATCTAGGCTGTTTTTTGGTACATCTGCACCTTTTCATCACACAGTCACAGCAGAGCCTGTAGCCATTTCGGTTGAGCCTCGCCCCTCCCTCCAGGTTTGGATTTCAGTCATAAGTGAATGAAGCTCTATTGAAGGGCCATCTGTTTGCTGCCTGCCTCAGCCCACAGTGGAAACTATTACCGGCCACCAGTAGGTAAGAGAGAGAGAGAGCAGCCGTTGGGCTGGGTTAGCACCAGCATGGGAGGCCTGTATCACCATCACCAGCACCAGTGGCAGCCCTTCAAACATACAGCCATCTGCATTTCTCACACAGTATAATGAATCCAGTGTTAAGGTGCAGGGAATCAATTTATGGTATTAGCAGTATTAGCACAGTGCTTATGACAACATGAGCTGTGCAGGTAATGAATAGCTACATGGCTCCAGTGATATCATTTTAGTAAGAGCAGAACAGGCAGCTAGGGTTTTCACTGAGGGTTTTGGCAGAGCAGACGAAAACATGCTCCGCCTGTCAGGGCTTAGGACAGCCACTTTACCGTAGGAGTATATAACTGAACCATTGTCCTCATTGGAGACATACAGGGAGAATTTCATGTGAAATTTTATTTATTTTATTTTACCTTTATTTTACTAGGCAAGTCAGTTAAGAACAAATTCTTATTTTCAACGACGGCCTAGGAACAGTGGGTTAACTGCCTGTTCAGGGGCAGAACGACAGATTTGTACCTTGTCAGCTCGGGGATTCAAACTTGCAACCTTTCGGTTACTAGTCCAACACTCTAACCACTAGGCTACCCTGCCGCCCCATGTCTGACTGTTCTTGAATTAAATATCTCTGACTTTTTGCATAAGTATAATTCAGTTATAGAGGTAAAAAAAATATTTAATTTAAGTTTATTGAAGGACACTCTGGAGGCTAGTGGATAACAATTTCTCCATCTCTTGTCCTCAGCCTCTCATTCTCTATGCAACCAGATGTGCTGTGAGCTACATTTCAGTAAAGGGAAGGATGTTCATAGAGACCTTTCTCTTTGGTAATAAAAATCTATCCAGGGGAGCTGTTATTTTTCACACCATCGCACCACCTCATCCATGATTCATGGTGGGAACCACACATGCGAAGATCATCCATTCACCTACTCTGCGTCTCACAAAGACACGGCGGATGGAACCAAAAATCTCAAATTTGAACTCATCAGACCAAAGGACATATTTCCACCGGTCTAACGTTCATTGCTTGTGTTTCTTGGCCCAAGAAAGTCTCTTCTTATTGGTGTCCTTTAGTAGTGGTTTCTTTGCAGCAATTTCTTTGCAGGCCTAATTCACACAGTCTCCTATGAACAGTGGATGTTGAGATGTGTCTGTTACTTGAACTCTGAAGCATTTATTTGGGCTGTAATTTCTGATGCTGGTAACTAATGAACTTATCCTCTGCAGCAGAGATAACTCTGGGTATTCCTTTCCTGTGGTGGTCCTTATGAAAGCCAGTTTTATCATAGCTCTTGATGGTTTTCCACAAATGAACTTTTAACAAGGCACACCTGTTAATTGAAATGCATTCCAGGTGACTACCTAATGAAGCTGGTTGAGAGAATGCCAACAGTGTGCAAAGCTGTCATCAAGGCAAAGGGGAGCTACTTTGAAGAATCTCAAATATAAAATATATTTTGATTTGTTTAACACTTTTGTGGTTACTACATGATTCCATATGTGTTATATTATAGTTGATGTCTTCACTTTTATTCCACAATGTAAAAAATAGTAAAAATCAAGAAAAACCTTGGAATGAGTCGGTGTGTCCAAACTTTTGAATGGTACTGTATATTAGATGTTCATGAGTCATAACTTTCTGACAAGAGAGTACAAAGTAGATGTACAGAGACGACTGACTGGGGATGCGAGACTGAAAAATGTGTTCTTTATTTAAACCCACAAAACACTCACATTGCAAAATATTTCTATTGCAACCTTGTCATTGTGTGTGTTGCTGCCGACAATTGTTGGCCTCAGACTCTGGTGTAGCCACAGGAAAATGCTGGTTCGGAGGTCACCGACACAACACACATGCCCAGAAAGAGAGCATCACTCACTGCCACAGAGGACAGCTACTCTATTGCCTGTCCAATGCCACCCTCAAATCTATCCAGTGCCATGTTCCAAAATGGTATATTTTTGTAATTGTGCAGAAGAAAGACAAAATGAGCTGTGCAGTTAAGTGTACTTCCTGATTTGGCCTCGTTTTTGGCTTGGTCATTAAGAAATGCAGCGGCCATGACTGTAGCGGCAAGTGTTTGTACATTCACTCTGCCAAAACAGTGCACAGTTAGTCTCTCACACTTCTAGATAACTTGAAACAGTCTAACCGAGTCTTGAGACTAGAAGCCGCCTAGGCTAGATAGTGCTAGATAATGGCTGGTGTGCGACTGTGGCAAATTTGGTTTGACATTGGATAGCCTATCTCTGGGGCTAGTTAAGGATCGTCAATGAATTCTAAAATGTAAATGGGACAATATTTTCATTTTGCACATCTTTTGTCTCTTTCAATGCTTTTAATATTTGTATATGAATTTATAAACATTTTAGTTTAGATTTGAGGTTTTTATGTCAATTATTATTATTTTTTTAAATATTGTCCCATATACATTGTGTAATTTACTGATGGTCTCCAACTAGCCCCACAGAGATATCGAATGTCAAACCAAATTGAGCATGGGCATTACAATGCCAGCTGTGGGCAGGATTGAAATAAACCCAAGGAAAACTGTTAAAGTACCCTGCATTCCGTTTTGGACGAGTCTGACTTTCTGACCAAAATTATCCTATTTACAATACATTTTGACACAAGAATAAATGTTTATGACTCATATCGATACCTTAGTCGCTCTTTAAATATTTAGTGCTGTCCCTCCTGTTAGTGTAGAGAAAGGGGCAAAATGCTTTTAACAGAATCTGCCAGATGATTCCAGGGCAGCTCAGAAAAGCAGGTCTCAGAGAGAGAGCATGTTCTATTTTAGACTCCCTGACAGGGCCATTAAACAACATGCAACTCACATCTCAGCCAAGCCCCTCTATGCCCTCCCATTTGGCTTGTCTTTAGTGTGGTGTGTTTCTTCCTCCATCTGTCTCTCCTGTCCCTTTGGCCCTGTAATGTCCTCCCAGTGCACCAGGGAACCATTTCTCTCTCTCTATCTCTCTCCTGTCCCTTTGGCCCTGTAATGTCCTCCCAGGGCACCAGGGAACCATTTCTCTCTCTCTATCTCTCTCCTGTCCCTTTGGCCCTGTAATGTCCTCCCAGGGCACCAGGGAACCATTTCTCTCTATCTATAGCTCTCCTGTCCCTTTGGCCCTGTAATGTCCTCTCAGGGCACCAGGGAACCATTTCTCCCTCTCTATCTCTCTCCTGTCCATTTGGCACTGTAATGTCCTCCCAGGGCACCAGGGAACAATTTCTCTCTCTCTATCTCTCTCCTGTCCCTTTGGCCCTGTAATGTCCTCCCAGGGCACCAGGGAACCATTTCTCTCTCTCTCTCTATCTCTCTCCTGTCCCTTTGGCCCTGTAATGTCCTCCCAGGGCACCAGGGAACCATTTCTCTCTCTCTATCTCTCTCCTGTCCCTTTGGCCCTGTAATGTCCTCCCAGGGCACCAGGGAACCATTTCTCTCTCTCTATCTCGCTCCTGTCCCTTTGGCCCTGTAATGTCCTCCCAGGGCACCAGGGAACCATTTCTCTCTCTCTATCTATCTCCTGTCCCTTTGGCCCTGTAATGTCCTCCCAGGGCACCAGGGAACCATTTCTCTCTCTCTATCTCTCTCCTGTCCCTTTGGCCCTGTAATGTCCTCCCAGGGCACCAGGGAACCATTTCTCTATCTCTCTCCTGTCCCTTTGGCCCTGTAATGTCCTCCCATGGCACCAGGGAACCATTTCTCTCTCTCTATCTCTCTCCTGTCCCTTTGGCCCTGTAATGTCCTCCCACGGCACCAGGGAACCATTTCTCTCTCTCTATCTCTCTCCTGTCCCTTTGGCCCTGTAATGTCCTCCCAGTGCACCAGGGAACCATTTCTCTCTCTCTATCTCTCTCCCTCTCCAATTGAATTCAAAGGGCTTTATTGGCATGGGACACATATGTTAACATTGCCAAAGCAAGTGAAGTAGATAAGCGAAATAAACAATAAAAAGGAATGATGGAAATAGAAGGGCCAATGAGGATAGCCTAAAGTTCGGGCAGAGACACCAGCTGCAGTCCCCAGCCACCTAGTCAGCTGTTTCTCCTGGAATTCAAAAGCTGCTCTGTCGCCTGGCAACAACTATTTATGGAACCCATTTAAATGTCATCTTCAATTTCATACAAACTTCTCTTGTCATTCAACTTCAAACATCAATTAAGCCAATCGCAGCAAACAATTAATCAGTTAATTCGTATTGTCTGATCATTTATAATAATCGCACTCTGATACAATTGAACACCGGGGACCATAATTGAAACCTGGGTGGCTCAAATATGGTCTCGACACGGCGCGTCGTACCATTCTGAGTATGAATCATCAATCACTGTACTGTTCTTTTTTTTTCATTTCTGAAACTCAGCATTACTGACAAAACCAGACAAGGTCCTTATCACTGACAAAATTCCTATGTTTCTTAAATGCTTCCAACTAGTGAGTGATGTATGATCTATGTTGGCAAAGCCAAACTGCAGGCATAGATGTAGTAAATGCCATTCTCAGACAGTGAAGTGCATAATAAACTGTGCTACTAGAGCATCATGCTGGCCTTGGCACCAAGCCAGCCAGAGGGCTACAATTAACCGGTGACTTCAGCTTGTAATATGTCAAAATGGAGTCCGTTAATCATGAGGAAAGACAGAAGAAGAGAGGAACAAAAGAGCACACGGATAAGAATGGACTGTTCCTGTGGTCAGTTATAAAAAGAGATACACACAAACACTCAAGCACATGTACGAGCACACACACAAACGCACGCACGCACACACACACACACACACACAACATTGCAGAGTTTTCCATGGTTTTAGTTAGTAGACATTAAATATACAGTCCCATAGGCTTCCACTCTGCTTCCTCCATAATAATCCCATTCTCAGTTAAGGGGGTCACCCTATGAACCTGCTGCCTGGCCAGCCAATCAGTGGAGAGACAACACAAAATGGAGGGAGAGAGCAGCACAATCGCTGGGCTCAATAATACACTATATATACAAAAGTATGTGGACACCCATTCAAATGACTACTTCAGCCACATCCGTTGCTGACAGGTGTAGAACAATCGAGCACACAGCCATGCAATCCCCATAGACAAACATTGGCAGTAGAATGGCCTTACCGAAAAGGTCAGTGACTTTCAACGTGGCACCGTCATAAGATGCCACCTTTCCAACAAGTCAGTTCGTCAAATTTCTGCCCTGCTAGAGCTGCCCCGGTCAAGTGCAAGTGCTATTATTGTGAATTGGAATGGGTTCCAGTTAAATAGGTTCCATAAGCTCACAGAATGGGACCGCCAAGTGTTGAAGCGCGTATAACATAAAAATTGTATATCCTCATTTGCAACACTTAATAAACTGCCTCTGGAAGCAACGCCACACAAGCCTAAGATCACCATTTGCAATGCCAAGCGTATGTTGGAGTGGTGTAAAGCTCACCGCCATTGGACTCCGAAGCAGTGGAAACGCGTTCTCTGGAGTGATGAATTACGCCTCACCATCTGGACGTATGACAGACAAATCTGGGTTTGGCGGATGCCAGAAAAACGCTACCTGCCCGAATGCATATTGCCAACTGCAAAGTTTGGTGGAGGAGGAATAATGGTCTGGGGCTGTTTTTCATGGTTCGGGCCCCTTAGTTCCAGTGAAGGGAAATCTTAACGCTACAGCACAAAATCACATTCTAGACGATTCTGTGCTTTTTACTTTGTGGCAACAGTTTGGGGTAGGCCCTTTCCTGTTTCAGCATTACAATGCCCCACATTGTGCCCCACAAAGCAAGATCCATAAAGAAAATGGTTTGTCGAGATCAGTGTGGAAGCACTTGACTGGCCTGCACAGAGCCCTGACCTCAACCCCATTGAACACCTTTGGGATGAATTGGAACGCCGACTGCGAGCCAGGCCTAATCGCCCAGCTTCAGTGCCCGACCTCACTAATGCTCGAGGCTGAACGGAAGCAAGTACCCGCAGCAATGTTCTAACATATAGAGGCTGTTATAGCAGCAAAGTGGGAACCAACTCCATATTAATGCCCATGATTGTGGAATGAGACATTTGACGAGCAGGTGTCCGCATACTTATGGTCATGTAGTGTATGTGGAGCTCTCGCTCTACAGTGTGAATTAAGGTGTAGCTGCACAGCCCCAACACCCAGGGATTACCCAGAGAAAACTAGGCCTTTAGTTCACAGTCACCTTGCAATGACTTCATTGTTCACTCCCATTTATAGCACCGAGAGGTCACAGTAATACTCATCTATACACACATTCAGTCACACATTCACCCAACAACAATGACGACAATATTAAACCTTTACCTTGGTCCTGGCCTAACCCATCATTGTGTGTGTGGACTGTGGAGTTCAGTTTGTTTTGTTTTGTAAACCTGCTGGGCATTTGTCTGTTTGGGCTGTTTGTTCTTGCGTCTCACAGAGAGAGTGAGAAAGAACAGTACCCTAAACCTTTGTGTTGAAATGGCTGCGTTTGGACTCTGCGTTTGCACACTGCAGCTGAATGGACCGATGGCGGTGTGTGTCTTGTCTTCACACTGCTGACACAAGCATTCGCTCTGTCTCAACGCTCACCTCGGTCCCTCAGGGCCTACCTAGTAAAATAGACCTGACATGACCTTCAACCAGCACCACCATTCAAGGGATTACTCTATTTCTAGACCGATGACAAGTAAGATAATTGCTTGTAGTGCATTTTTTTCCAGCGTTACTTCACAAATGTTTGCAATATAATGGATAAAAGCCATGTGGCTAAAATCCAACACTATCAAACGTGATATGGTGGTGTTCTACAATGGTCCCTGATGGGAAATACAACCTGTATCTTAGGTGCTGTCATGCACACATTACACACTCCAGGAGAATACAGCCCCAGGCAAGATCTGAAGAGCAACTCTTCAGTATGTTCATACAATTCTACAAGCTTGTTAAAAAGTACACAACTTTGCCTTCACAAACCGAAGAGACCCATCATGTCTTCTGTGGATGATATTGGCTTTTAAAGTTAGGAGTTTAAGAGGAGGGCTTTTAGTTTTTGTTCTTTTGTTGTTCAAGTATTTCAAGCTGAAAATCAAAGTTACTTTTTGAAAACAACACAACTCCCATGTGGGGAGTGAATGTTAGAGTCTTCTGTTGTGGTATCACCAAGTCTTCTGCAACACAACACCGCGTATTTGAGCGAAGTCTGTGTCACACAACACCCCCACCCTTTCCACACTCCCCTTTCCCATCTGGACAAAAGGAACAACTACGTGAGAATGCTGTTCATTGACTACAGCTCAGCGTTCAATACCATTGTGCCCTCCATGATCATCACTAAGCTAAGGACCCTAGGAATAAACACCTGCCTCTTAACTGGATCCTGGACTTCCTGACCGGCCGCCACCAGGTGGTGGGGGTAGGCAACAGCACATCCGACCACGCTGACCCGCAATATGGGGGCCCCTCAGGGCTGCGTGCTTAGTCCCCTCCTGTACTCCTTGTTCACCCACGACTGCGTGGTCGCGCACGACTCCAACCCCTTCATTAAGTTTGCCGACGACACGACTGTGGTAGGCCTGATCCCCGACGACAATGAGACAACCTACAGGGAGGAGGTCAGAGACCTGGCAGTGTCAGGTCCCAGAACGTCAGCAAGACTAAGGAGCTGATCGTGGACTACAGAAATGGAGGGCCCAGCACGCCTCCATCCACATCGACAGGGCTGTGGTGGAGCAGGTTGAGAGCTCCTTGGTGTCCACATCACTAAGGAATTAACATGCTCCACACACCAACACAGTCGTGAAGAGGGCACGGCAACACATTTTCCCCCTCAGAGAGCTGAAAAGATTTAGCATGGGCCCTCAGTTCCTCAAAAGGTTCTACAGCTGCACCATTAAGAGCATCTTGACTGGCTGCATCACCGCTTGGTATGCAACTGCTTGGCATCCCACGGCAAGTCGCTACAGAGGGTAGTGCGTACGGCCCAGTAAGGCCCTAAAAATTGTCAACGACTCAAGATATCCGAGTCATAGACTCTCTCTCTGCTACCGCACAGCAAGTGGTACCGATGCACCAAGTCTGGAACTAACAGGACACCCTGAGCAGATTCTACCGCCAAGCCATAAGACTAGTAAATAGTTAGTCCGGGTTGCTATTGGTTAACTATTTAACTATCTGCATTGACCATTTTAACAATAACTCTTTTGACTCATCACATATGCTGCAGTTACTGTTTATTATCTACCCCATTGCCTAGTCACTTTATCCCTGCCTATATCTACACACTGTATCTACCTCGTACCCCTGCACATCGACTCGGTACCGGTACCCCGTGTATATAGCCAAGTTATCATTACTCATTGTGTATTTATTCCTTGTGTTATTATTTTTCTATTATTTTATCTGTTTTTCCCTCAGCTTTGTTAAGAAGTGTCCATACGTAAGCATGTCACTGTTAGTCTACACCTGTTGTTTACGAATGATGTGATAAATAAAAATGTTATCTATTTCAGAGAAGTTTGCTGCAACACACTGCAACACATCACCTATTTCGGTCCCAGACAGACAGGCAGCTGTCTGGGGAACAGAGCAGGGACAGAATGTCACTCAGAGACCAATTTTACATGCCAGCACACACAATGACATCCCTGGCTTACTAAAGACCTTGATTGGTTGATTAGTGACCTCCCTTGCTTTAACACCTCGTTCCAGGCTCAGGGCGTTAAGGGAGCCATTACATGTTAAATGGCTGTAAACCACCCTTACCGAAAGATGGTTCAAATCATTTCACTACAAGATGCTTCATTTTATGAGTGATAGGTTTAACTCGGATTGTGCTTTTGAAGAAACCACTTCAGCCTGATGGAGGGTGCAGGCAAGGAATCCGAAACGGAAAGCAACAGAGTCAAATCTAGCTGACTTATTTCGTGGGCTGTGAGACAGAATGTAAGGTTTCAGCAAACCACTGCCTCTCAGTTCTCAGCATAGGTATGCCCTTACCAGTCTCCGGTTCCTCCTGCTGTCACTGTTATTCCAGTGAGAGATCAGAATGAATAGAGGCATAACCAGAGCTGTGTGTATGTGCCGATCCAGGACTGTGTCTATTCATAGCCAGGACTATGCATGTATTCATAGCCAGGACTGTGTGTATTCATAGCCAGGACTGTGCATGTATTCATAGAAAGTGCTGTGTGTGTGTGTGTGTGTGTGTGTGTGTGTGTGTGTGTGTGTGTGTGTGTGTGTGTGTGTGTGTGTGTGTGTGTGTGTGTGTGTGTGTGTGTGTGTGTGTGTGTGTGTGTGTGTGTGTGTGTGCGTGTGTGCTCATACGTGTGTGTTAAACTGGCAGCAACTCCCTGCGATCTCACGGCTTCTCAAGAGATCCAGAGACCCATCAGCTGAAGGTAACTAGACCGCAGGAAGAGTAGCTGACACTTTTGCAAAAGCTAATGGGGGAAGCAAATAAAATCCTAAATCCTAAGAGATTCACATGCAGTAGATCAGTTTCAATGGCCACGAACATATTGTAAAGTAGCTGCAATATGACACAGCTTAGCTATGTCAGTAAGATTTGAGTCAAGCCTGTAAGCATGCCGTGTCAAGCATGCATTTTCCAGTCAAATGTGTAAGCATTCTGTAGTAGACCTGAGCATACTGTCATTTGTAGCATTTACAAAGTACTCATGTTACTTATTAACTCATAACAAAATATTAATTCACTGATGCACATGACTTCATCTAAACTCAGGGATTAATTTTGCTTCAGTCCCCTAGTATCAAAGTGATCCATCTGGCTGGGACAGACAGAGCACCACTAGCCCCTTCCCAGCACGCCTGTCAGAGCAAGAGCTGAGTCAGAGAGACGAGTGTTGTGTTGTGCTCCGTCTGCAGTGAGAGATAGCAGCAGCACACCCGCCATGCACAGGTGTCATCCGACGAGTCCCTTTCCCACTCTAAGCCCTGCTCCATCTGTCTCATTCATAGCCAGCGGAGCTGGGAGCAGGGCCGTAAGAGCAGGTTGTGGCTAGGGGGGAGCCCCAAATGGCACCCTGTTCCTTATGTAGTGCACTACTTTTGACCAGGACCCATAGGGAGCAATTTGGGATACAGCCTAGGAGTCAGTCTGTTTTGGAACACCAGGTGTTCACACCGTATGCACTGACAACACAGTGGGAGTATTTAATGAGAGCATGGCAACAGTTCCTGACCTCACCTGGTGGTAGATACGGTACTGTAGGGGTCGGCTACCCACTGTCATTCATACTCAATTGATACTTTCCTTGAACCCAATCTGCCATAAAGTCTATATAACATAAGTTGTTTACATTCATGACAGTTAAGGTCATTGGGGTTAACTGGCTTTACACACTGTCTTCACTACTTAAACTGGTTGGGTAAGCTAGTTGGTTAACAATGTAGCTAGCCAGTTAGCTAGTTGGTTAACAATGTAGCTAGCCAGTTAGCTAGTTGGTTAACAATGTAGCTAGCCAGTTAGCGGACCTAAACAATGGTTTATGTCCTGATAGTGTTTATGCAATAAGGTGGCTGTCAGCTGTCATGAATATGTATGGCTCCCGTTGTCATTTTCACGACTCTGTTATAACTCATGACAAAGGGGTGAAGTAAAGTGTAACGAAACATTGAGACAACAGCTGAGAGTTACACGTGTTTGCAGACCTCTTATAGGCGAAGTGAACATTCACTTGTCATCTGAACATACACAGAGAGCGAGAGCGAGAGAGAGAGAGAGAATCAGAACTGTTTACACAGATCTGGCCAGGCTCAGTGAGGCGAGCTCTTGAGTTTGTACACAGCAGTGGCGTGCAGTCCGGATAGACAAGATAGGCAATGTTGACCCTGTGATAATCTAATAAAAAAGCTGTTATGAAAAGCCCCCCCGCCTCAAAATATATATATCAGGGTTGCAAACTATTCGGACGAAATGTGTCTATATATTGGTCTTTTAGTGCCAACTATTGGTTGCAACTGTGGATGCTACATCGGTCTATGTCTAAGCTGAGTTGAGCAGTGTATAATTTTGTCAGATGATATGAAATATGCCGCCATTGGAGGCTATTGCTTCTGTATCTTTGCTATATTGGTATTTACATTTGGTTTAAAACAACGTGTCCATTTTCAGTTAATAGTTGTTGGAGCCATCTGTTGTATGGTGAACTTGGGCTTTATCAAGGAATATTTGTAAGTAAATCTGGCTTTCGTAATAGCCAGTGCCTACCCAGCCACCAACCTCACCATACGTCACTAGTAAACAGAGAGATGATAAAAATATCCTCTGGATGTGGTGTGGAAATAAATTCTGGCTACCAGCCAGCTTAGTGAGCAACTACTGCTACTGGTTCTGCTCGCCAGCCTGCCTCTCGTAACCTTGCAGTGTGTTAAAGCCACAATCTGACATTTCAACAGTCTGACCCTGCCACACCATTCATGGAAATTACCTTAAATCCTTAGCAAATATTGCAGATTGTGGCTTTAAGCTACAGTAGCAAAGCCCATGCATAGGGACTGACAGTATTAGAAAAAGCCATGCATTTGCATAATGCTACACATGTTTTAAGACCGGTACAAGAATGTTCTAGGGCAGTGAGGGGACTCAGGGGAGGGTAGAAACTGCATTGTCAGTGGGAAACAATAACTCTGGTGTGTAAGTGTAGGTGTGAGTGAGAGTGAGAGAGAATGTAGAGAATGAGAGAGAGGGAAACAGAGACAGAGAGTGAGAGAAACAGAGAGAGGGATGGAAAGTTGGGCACGGCTTGAAGAGGTTGGTCGGACCTGACTAAGTGGCCGATTGACATCTGCCAGGCTGCCTTTTAGCTCTATTAAACGTTTCAATGCACAAGTTATGAGGGGAGTAAAAATAGGCTTCCTGCAGTCACCACTTAGCCCGGCAATCTGGAGGGCAGCTTATGAATGAACCGGGGAGGTGTTTGAATGGCAGCCCTTGTCACTGGCTCACTGAGCCCTAATGGCCGTCACAGACTGGGTTTCCGTAAGACCTGGGTTCAAAACTATAGCTTGGCTTGATTGAGCTTGTCTGGCAAAATAGAACCAATAGAATAGTTGCAAAATGTCACCCATATGGCACCCCAAGCAGACTAAAGCAAACACTCAAATCCATTTGAATGAGTATTTGAACCCAGGCTTGGTTTCCACAGAAGACTGGGGACTATTGAGAAGGTACTAAACATGCTTATCTGCTGGATCAGGGGTCTGGATATAGGGCAGATAAAAGACATAACATAGCAGCTCCTATGTTCCACATTAACACACCTGTGTTGGTCTGGGGGCCGTTTACAGATCTGCTGGGTTGTGTTCTCTAACAACATCCTTAGACCTGCCTTGTTAACTGCTGCTTTACTCTCTTGTCTAACTAAACATTCTGACATGGCATAAGGGAGGACGTGTGTGTTGAGGCAGGGAGGTTAGCTGTTGTTGGATTAGGAGAGCAGCCAGAGACCGCTCTCTCACATTTAACTTGATGAGATGAGCTCATGTGGGTCCCTGATCAGCATGAAGAAAAATGGCTAAAGCTCTAGCTTGGAGGGGTGAAGTGGCTCCTCGGGGCCAAGGGGAATGTCACGGACAAGTGCGGCCTGCCCATCTCTGGGCCCGCCGACATTCCTCTTTCGTTCTTCCCTCCCTCACTCCGTCCCTCCCTCCTTCGAAACCACCAACAGACAACTCAAAGGCAGCTGGCGATCTGGATGGGAGCATTACACCGAGTCTGAAATATCTTGTCCATACAAAATGGACAAGAGATAGTCAACAGGTTATTAATTTATTCAGAACACCAGACACTATAACAGGAAGTTCCCCAACTGAGTCAATTCAATTTCTCAGCCTCCTGCCTTACTTGTATGTGAACAGAACAGATGGTACTATTATAAGAGATGTTAGAGGCTGATCCAGTGAGTATTCAGGAGCGGATGACGATGCAGTTTTCACAGCTAAGTCCCAAACTGTCTATCAAAACGCAATTAGCTCACGCCTCGTGTATAATCTATGAGGCGGCCGATCAATATCTGCATTCATTCTGACTGAGCTTCTTTAGGCGCACCACAAGGCATCCTCCCCCAGACAGACAGACAGACAGACAGACAGACAGACAGACAGACAGACAGGAGCATGAAGAATTTCAGCAGCAAAAGGCAGATTCCCGTCATGACATTCCTCTCATGCAGGCTAGCTATCCCCTCAAGGCTGCAAACACCATAAAGCAGGGAAGAAAGGCCCTCCATTTTAACACCGAGCTTCCTGGGTGGCAGAGTGGATTCATAACACTGCTGGTGTGTGACTGCTCTGTCTAACCCGTAGGCTAACTCACACTGTGTTCCCACCCTGCGAGCAAAGCAACAGCCATTATAGCACTAATGACAACACAGTTTAATCGTGCTGAAAAAGGTCACAGAGGAAGTATTGTACTTTCCCCCACAGCCACGGCTGATATTACTCCTGCATCTGTTTAATCGTTTCATTAAAGGCATTTAAATCTCATTAGAGATTTCAAAAATACAAATAAAATTAAGACACTTATCATACCTGTGTCACTTAAAAATGCCACTCATGTATGATTCATTAGCCTACATGTTCAATATTATAAAACAAAAAAGACGTAGTTACAGCTATGGGTATGGAAATTTTATTTATCTATGTCATTGTGTGAGTCTTTTTGCCTCCTCTCACAACCGCACAGCACACCACCTTGAGAACCGTGCCAAGGTGTTGTAATGCCGTGCCAAGCAAGGAGGTGGATGCGAGGTCAGGATGGAGGGGACACAGGGCCCAGTGGAGCAGGTCAGTTACCTGGACAAGTAAGCAAACTCCAAAATCCAGTGTAACTCAACCTTTCATGAAGTGCTCATGTCCTGCTTATGAATGTGTTATGTATGATTTATGAATGCGTTATAAAGTCCTTATGTAGGTACTCTTTGAATTAAATGTTACCCCTTCTTTATACCTGGGAAGCAAATGTCACTCCTGTTCCAAGGACTGACGAGCTATTGTCCTTTCTTCTTGGAGGACCACTTACATAAAACTAGCAGGTTGAGAGAGAGTGCTAATCCACAGAGCCAGGTTAGGGGGCCTTGCCTCGTCTACTTTCCCCAGCTGCCAGCAGACAACTCAGCTGGGGGTCCTGTCATGCCAGCGGTCTCCTGTACCCACATCTCCCGGTCCCCCATACCAGGAAAGGGAGACCTGCTTAGATGGAGTACCACCTGCCCACTAGACACATCAACACAACCCCTTATGTAAATAGGGTATGTTTTTTTAATTTGTTATACATTTGCAAAAATTTCTAAAAACCTATTTTTGCTTTGTCATTGTGGGATATTGTGTGTAGATTGATGAGAGAAATCTGTATTTCATCAATTTTAGAATAACGCTGTAACGTAACAAAATGTGGAAAAAGTGAAGGGGTCTGAAAACTTTCCGAATGCACCGCACATTTAAGGATTTATAACAGTACCTGGTGGGTTCTAGGAATCATTTAGTTCCTTATTGGTTAAGGTCTCTGGAGGACTACTGTGCTGACTGAAGTCTCTCCAACACACCACATCATTACCTCTGTCAATCACTTAAGCCCAAGTTAAGCTTAAGCTAATTGCTCAGCTGCTTCGTCTAGCAGCTAGCATGAAACTAGTACATAAATCAGCAAAGCCAGTGGCTACGTCCAGAATGGCACCTTATTTCCTATATAGTGCACTACTTTTGACCAGAGATCTATGGGACCTGGTCAAAAAAAGCACGCTAGGAAATGGGGAATAAGGTGTTATTTCAGACGCAGCAAGTGTCTTTCCATCAGGTCCCCACGTGGAGGAGTTAGGGCTGGTTCAGGGAGTGTTTTATTTTCATCAGAGGCAGCCGCAATGCAGTAACAGTAACTCCTGACCTGAGACACACAGAAACCTTAAAAACTGCCAAGCCATCCGTAAAAACACCAAACCATCAAACACGACAGCTAGCTAGGCAACTCTGCCCTGAATACAAAAGTACAATGAAACGCTGAAGAAGGCGTAACCTAGGCCTCAGTTTCACACCTTCTGCACACATTCTCAGCTGCGCATTCTCAAATCTGTGATAACGTGGGTATTAGCGAACAGCGCTGAAATATGCTGAGGGATGGGGGACAGCAGAAAAGCCTAGTCGGAGATAAGCAGCACAAGCCTAGATGATTTCATTACCGAGGAGGAAGAGAGAGATTGTCAAGGGGAGGATAAACCCAGAGGTAACTATCTGAGAGGCTTTGAACTGCGGGACACTTACCAGATGAATCCAGTCTCTGAGAAGAATTGCCCTGTCATGAAACAGAATACAGTACTTCAAATGCAGGAGGTATTTTAACATAAAGTTACATAGGCACTAAAGAAGAAACTACACAATGATTCCCGTCCTGAAAAAAGGCACCGCTAAGACCTGACCTCTTTCTTTTACAGCGAAGCGTCAGGGAAAGCCAGAGGGAACAAATGGTTTCTTCCCTCTCAAACACAATGTACAACGCTTCTATTTAGATGGAGAATCCATTTGAGAGGAGAGAGAGTCGTACTTACTACTCATCCTATCTGAAGTACTCCAACAGGCAGCACAATGATGGTAGGGTTGTGTCCAAAATAGAAACCTATTCCCTATTTTGTACACACTACTTTTGACCAGGTTCCATAGAGCTCTATATAGGGAATATGGTGCCATTCGGGATGCGGCCTACACTACCCGCAGCCTCTCGTCCCAGCTAATATAAACTCAACATGACTGTAGCGTCCCTCTGATTCATTCAGACCATGCTAGCTGGATATCTCATGGAGATTACAAGTCAATTCCAGGAGAGGCTCTGCTCACTGTGAGGAATGCGAGCTGACACTAACCGACATTTGAACAACACACAAAGCACCGACACGGTATGAGATGAAGACAGGGCTAGTCTTGCATACTTGCAGAATGTTTATGACAATAACCTATTTGACACACGCATGTGGTGTGGTCTCACTTTCTACTAAGTGGTATGACTTGTATGTATTAATTGTGCAATTACACAAACCACAGGTATCAGAAGTACTACACTGCAACTACACTGTAAGTATGCTGTACATACTGTGTAAATGCTTTCGGTGTACTATGTATAATGTAAAGGGACAGGGTAAAGCAGATTTTTCTTTAGGAGTGTGTGAAAGAGAGCAGGAGAGCGAGCCTGAAATAGAAATATAGAGGATGAAAGGCTATGAGACAGACACTGAACAAATATTGGACATCTACAGTCCATGGGTAAGCGCTGCTTTCGGTACAAACTCACAGCCATGGCAGTGGATTTAACACAGCACAGCACTGCAGCTGCACTCAATGAAACACATGAACGCAGGCATTCCCAAGGTATCTTGATCTTCATCTACGCTCCTTCCTTTTAAATCCTGCACACCTCTCTGAGATGTATGGTTGCAAGGGGCATTGAGAGAAGAGGAGTCAGATCCATAGCACCCTCAGCCCCAGTGAATAAAGTTGTGATTCATACTGCATACACCGGCCTGCCACACCCTCCCCGCTCGTTGTGGGCTATTTACCCTGAGACCCAGTGCTGTGTTAGGGGGCTAGTGGGGGTGTGGATGATGGTACGTTTGGATGGTAATTCTATTCTAAAGCCATTCTACACTAAAAATCATTCTGTTTAAAACCGTTCTATGAGACCAGCTGGCTTTGGCAGACTCACTAATGGACACAGCATTTAAATCAGGACTTTCGAAAATTACCCTACTGCTGAGAATGCACATGGTGAACAAGCCACAGATGGACAGGGACAAATAACACTTGCTGGCTGTGGCCCCGTGGCTCCTTTTCTGTTTGTCTACAATAATCACAGTCACAGAATTAGCATCGAAACCAACCATGATGATCAAGACAGCGATACAAGCATTCTATTAATTCAGTGGCTAACTTACCTCCCATCTCTCAGTATGGTAGCCTACAGTCTGGACTTTGTAGTGCAGCTGGTGTGTCAGGATACAGACTGACAGACACCATTCACAGCCCCTGCACCACAGGGCTGACAAAATAGGAAGTGGAGGCAGTCTCTGCCACTTGCAAAACTGACAGACAAGTTCCAGCACAGCACAGCCCATCCCCATGCCCTGACCAGATGTGTTATTTTAGTGAGGTCACACAGAGAGAGAAGTAGCAGGACAAACAGAAAACATCCTTGGTCTAGATGAGATAAAACAGAACTGATAGACTCCTCTCTAGACCATTCCGCCCATCCTGAAAACACAAAGCAGGGCAGATATCTGCAGACTTCCAAACACACACTATCAGAAAGCCCCTGCATCAAACTAGATAATAATTAATGGCTTTAATAAACCGAGCCCTAACACATTAATAAGTAAATAGTTGTTACTAACCAAGTAGGCATGTTGTCAGTGAGTCAATGGTAGATGAGATGCGATGCAGTATGAGTATTATCATTTCATACAGGAACTGACACAAATGCAGTAAAAAAATAAAAATACTAGCTCAGAACATCATTTCCTGTTCTTGCTGTTGAGAAGTGGCACCGTTTTGGAATATAATGGCTCCCCGGCCACGGGTGGTGCTGGGATACAATTCAGATTCTAGAGAATTCTGCACAGCTTCACCCAGCTAAGGAAAACATTTCCCCCAGAAGGAAATCCATGGCTAATCATTGTATGGACATCTTACCACAAGGGGGAGTTTAATTTAAAAAAAAGTTTTAGACTAAAGTCTCTGTCAAATCGTCTGGCCACCAACCTCTCACAAAACTTCCTCTATTAAAAACACAACTTTAGTATTTCTATTAATCATGACGGACACTGGAGTTGAAATAAAAATAAAATTGTGTGTGCTGTAATTGGGGGTTAATACAGTATCATTCAGGCTCTAAAAACCATTAGAGCTGCTGTCAAATTAGATAGAGATTATAGTCCCGCTTGGCGGGCGGCACCACTCAACATGCAGCCCGCTAGCCGTTTTCACTTTAAACTGAGGAGAATCAATTTGGTCACCAATTACAGTGTACTGCAGTATAATAGGCATTGTCTGGTCACCAAAGACTTTGCATAAGAATCAACTACTGTAAATTGAGTCCAGATTATAGTAAACTGTTACTGAATTCACTGAAAATAATATTCCTGTTATCATAGGGTTAGATAATAAATAAACTCAGTAAAAAACCACAAGGTATTTTCAGGTAAGAATAATGAGTGCTCCTTCAACTCAGGTCTTCACAGTCAAATCATGCATTTGCATGGGGCTCTCTCATTGCACCCATTCTATTCAAACTAAATCAGGTAGGAAACAAATAGACGAATGCAGACTGCTGTTTCAGCACGCATTCACTGCAGACTATAGCAGGCCAAATGAAACACTATTCCCTATGTACTGCAATAGTTTTGACCAGGGCACGTAGGGCCCACTATAGGGAATGGGATGTAATTTGGGACACACTCATAGTGTAATCTTTTCCAGTGTCTTCTGCTGTCAGCTGGGTGTGCTTCAGTTCTAAAGCTGGGCACAGAGAGTGGTGAATACTGACGAGTCACACGGAGAGTGGTAAATACTGACGAGTCACACGGAGAGTGGTGAATACTGACGCGTCACACAGAGAGTGGTAAATACTGACGAGTCACACGGAGAGTGGTGAATACTGACGAGTCACACGGAGAGTGGTAAATACTGACGAGTCACACGGAGAGTGGTGAATACTGACGACTCACACGGAGAGTGGTAAATACTGACGAGTCACACGGAGAGTGGTAAATACTGACGAGTCACACAGAGAGTGGTAAATACTGACGAGTCACATAGAGAGTGGTAAATACTGACGAGTCACACAGAGAGTGGTGAATACTGACGAGTCACACAGAGAGTGGTAAATACTGACGAGTCACACGGAGAGTGGTAAATACTGACGAGTCACACAGAGTGGTAAATACTGACGAGTCACACAGAGAGTGGTGAATACTGACGAGTCACACAGAGAGTGGTGAATACTAACGAGTCACACAGAGTGATGAATACTGACGAGTCACACAGAGAATGATGAATACTGACGAGTCACACAGAGAGTGGTGAATACTAACGAGTCACACAGAGTGATGAATACTGACGAGTCACACAGAGAATGATGAATACTGACGAGTCACACAGAGAGAGCTACACGTCTTACTTATCTCACGAGGAGACTGCGGAAGCCACATTAAGGGCACAGAGAACCAGCGTGCCAATGAGAAGTCTTTAAAGAATATATTAAACAAAGATCCAATATCATAAACATTTGATCACATGGATTCTCTATCCCATTAGCATGACCCACAGGTTCATCATAATCTTCTGGTAATAATAATGTTCGACCCCTGTTCGGCAACTCGGCAGAGAGACAAAACAGGGAGAGAATGAGAATTCCTTCCACAGGAGCACTTTAAAACAAAATCCTCCAAGCAGGTTTGCACAGTGCAAGGGCATCTTTCACTCTGCTAAAAAAAAGCTTCAAAATAATAACAGGTCCTTTAAACAATCAAACATCAACGGCGGTAATATATCTATTCTGTGAGTGTGTATGGAGTGGACAGACAGCATCTCAATCTCAGTGTAGGTAATATTAGGCAAGTCATTTCTTGTGCATTTTAATACAGAATGTACACTCGATATTTGATCTTTCCATTCGTAAACCGTCTAAGGTCTGTCTGGCTAAAGCTATGGGAAAGTATAAGAGCTCCTCAGTACTACTACAAAGGCCAAGTCCAAAGCTAAACAGAAAGCCTGGAGTGGAGAGGCTGGCTTTTGGATCTCTGGCTTCAAAGCCTCATGACCACTCACATTTATGTCACTCTGCTCGTTACAGATGAGTGAGCACCGCAACTCTTTTTGATGTGACCATCTCTGGTCTTCTAACGATGGACTTCCATGAAAATGGCCAAAGATATGAAAAGGCAACACGCTCATAACACCACACTCAATCGTCCTATCCATCTCTTTCTCCCTGTGTGTGTGTGTCTATGGCTCTCTGGAGTAGTCTAGAGATGTAGGCTACACTCCTCTAACTACACACGTCTCTTTTTCTAACTTGAAGACAGACGCAGCTGGACTCCAGGTCTTCTTTCTGTCTCTGTCAAACGGCCCCTCTAGCACGAGGTGTCAGAGGCAGAGCTCTGTTTCAACTTATTCCCGGTCGGTGATGGCCTCCCCCCTGACAAAATGGAGAAGAGAGGGGGGGAACAGGGTGGAGACGCCCAGGGAGAGAGCGGCTGAACGTCTAAATCATTCCCACATGTTCTCAGGAGGAGTAGTTTCCACCACCAGCCTCACTGGGGTGGAAGGTGGGGGGCGGGGGACGGGGGGAGCAGACACCCTGTACTCCCAGTCCCAAGCACATCACTTCCCTTTCTGCAACATTGCTACATTGAGCTGCTCTGACTACATACAGATGGTTTCATTTAGCCAAGCCATGGCATCACAGGGTACAATTTAGTTTTGGCAAGCCAAGCTCAGAAAAAAATTGACAGCAAATTGAAAGACATTGAAGAAAGGTTCTGAGGTAGCAATGAGTTTCAAAGTTCGAAGGCAGAAAATCTCTCTCCCTCGACTCGAGACACATAAAGGATTATGACAAAATAAAAGAACCCCCCTAGAAATGGAATCAGTGAGCCATCAAATAATTTCAAAGTCCAATAAGGCTCAGATCAAAACCTATTTAACAGTTCAAAACAATAACAATTCAGATAAAATGAAAATCTAAAATGATACACGCAAAGCTCTGCTGCTATCCAATCAACAACAATTATACATAATATATAATAATATATGCCATTTAGCAGACGCTTTTATCCAAAGCGACTTACAGTCATGTGTGTATACATTCTACGTATGGGTGGTCCCGGGGATCGAACCCACTACCCTGGCGTTACAAGCGCCATGCTCTACCAACTGAGCTACAGAAGGACCACAATACATCCCAGTGCTGTCAAAGCAAAGCACTTTGTCAGACACAGGATTACAGAACCTTTTCCCTCATTACACCCCCTTACACACAGCCAACCACATACACGGTCCATTTCAAAGGCCTGCCTGCCACAGCTAATATGAATCAAAAATGGCATTAATTTTAATGACAACCTGTGCATGGCCGTGGTTATTGTTGCGGAGGGCAGGCTGTGCGTTGCTATGAGGCTGTGGTTTTCCAGGCAGGAAGAGGCTGCTTTGTTCACTCAGGATGCCAGACACGACCAGGGAAGCATGATCTTAACCTAGTTGTGAGGGAGTGACAGGAGGCTAGGATGGAATCAGATTAGATGACCCAGGCTTTTATTTGCCCGCCTCATTCACTTGTCAATACCAACGTAGGGTGAAGACGGAAGGCATGCTTGTCCGTGTGGCTGGTAGGGTCCAGTGATGCGGTATGAAGAAGTGGCTGGTCCAACACATTTATCTGAGGGGAATCAAAAGCTGGACGAGCCATGGTTATGAAGGAGAGGAAAGGGATCTGATTTATAGCTGTACCCTGCCATGGCAGATAATGACTGGAATATTATCCTCATTGTAAGAGAGTGTAAAGGCGTCCACATGCTTCCCAGACGAAACAGCTTGGAAGAGTTTATGCATATATCATGAGGGCATTTTGTGATGTTTTTTTTATTGTTGGTTTTGGACTTTGGTAAGTCTTTTTTTCGGTTGTTGGCAAGCTGAAGTCTGGAGCCGAAGTCTACGCCCCTTCGTCTGTGATTGGTCAACAGTAGGGATTCTTAAGCAAAGTCTTTGTTGTCATTCACTGAGAGACGACTCGTTTTCATGCACATTTTTGCATTTAGAAATACTGCACCAAACATCTTAGATGTAAAATTGCTTGACTAAGATCTCCACGGCAAAAACGGCAAAATCAATAACATGTTTCTTGAGTTCTTAGATTAATTCAGATCAATATCTCTAAATTGACAAACAGTATTATTGCCGTTTTTTCTCATTTTTCAAGCTAATGTAATATAAGGGCGTATGCGAGCACATTCGGTTCGACTAGCCGACACTGGCTAGCTGCCGGCCGAACTGAAGCATGCTGATGCCTTAAGAGAAGGTGAGGCAAGAAGACAGGGGAGGCTGGGGGACAACTCCATTATGGGTTAATAAAAATGTTAACAGAGTCATTTGGGATTCCCTTGGTGAGCGTGCCTTTTTATTATATCAAAACTTCGGGCCTGATTTATACATTTGATCTCATTACTGTCACTTAGCCTGCGGCAAAAAAATATAGGAGCAATGAAAGCCAGATTTAAACGTATCCGTCGTGGAGTGTGAACGTGTAAACCCCCATCGGAGAGACAGAGAGTGAGTCACCACACTGTCTCTTGTTTGAAATAAGTATTTGGCGTTTTGTTGTACTGGTGCCATTTCTCTACCTTCAACAGGCTTTCAGTTCTCTTCGTGTTTGTCAGTTTCACTACAGACAAAAACAAAACAGTACACAATCTACCCTAGATGGTATCAAATAAAATATACAGTGTCTTCAGAAAGTATTTACAGCCCTGGACTTTTTTCACAATTTGTTGTGTTACAAAGTGGGATTCAAATGTATTTAATTGTAATTTTAGGTCAGTGATCTACACACAATAATGTGTCATGTCAAAGTGGAAGAAAAATTATAACATTTGTAAAGAAAATCATGAAAAATGAAACACTAATATACAGTATCCTGATTAGATAAGTATTTTCAAGCAGATTTAAGTCAAAACTGTAACTCGGTCACATTCACTATCTTCTTGGTAAGCAACTTCAGTGTACATTTGGCCTTGTATTTTAGGTTACTGTCCTGCTGAAAGGAGAATTCATCTCTGGTGGAAAGCAGACTGAACCTGAAAAACTCCCCCAGTCCTTAACAATTACAAGCATACCCATAACATGACACAGCCACCACTATGCTTGGAAATAAGGAGAATTGTACTCAGTAATGTGTTGTATTTGCACCCAAACATAACACTTTGTATTCAGGACAATTTTGGCAGTATTACTTTAGTGCCTTGTTGCAAACAGAATGCATGATTGGAATATTTTTGATTCTGTACAGGCTTCCTTTTCACTCTGTCAATTAGGTTAGTATTGTGGAGTAACTACAATGCTGTTGATCCATCCTCAGTTGATTTCTCCTATCACAGCCATTAAACTGTTTCATCACAGCCAGTAACTGTTTTAAAGTCACCATTGGCCTCATGGTGAAATCCCTGAGCGGTGTCCTTCCACCCCAGCAACCGAGTTAGGAAGGACGCCTGTACTTTGTAGTGACTGAGTGTATAGATGCACCCTTTAAAATGTTAATTAATAACCTCACTATGCCCAAAGAGACATTCAATGTCTGTTTTTCTACCAATAGGTGCCTTTCTTTGCAAGGCATTGGAAAACCTCCCTGGTCTTTGTGGTTGAATCTGTGTTTGAAATCCACTGCTCGACTGAGGGACCTTACAGATAATTTTATGTGTGGGGTACCTGGAGACTTATTGCACGCAGATTGAGTTCATGCAACTTATGTGAATTGTTAAGCACATTTTTTACTCCTGAATGTATTTATGCTTGCCATAACAAAGGGGTTGAATATTTATTCACTCAAGACATTTTTCATTTTTTATTAATTTGTAAACATTCTGAAAAACATGATTCCACTTTGACATTATGGGGTGTTCTCTGTAGGCCAGTGACCAAAAAACCTAAATGTAATCAATTCTAAATTCAGCCTGTAACACAACCAAATGCATCAAGGGGTATGAATACTTTAAGTTACAGGCCTACCTCATTGTAACTTTGTTTAAAACGATTTTTAAAAAATGTCAGCAGTTGAATCTGAGACTCAAGATACCACCGTCATCCTTTTGTGTTTAATTGAATCCCTCAATTATGGTCAGTGGAGTCCATACACAACCCATACATAGCAAATGTATGTCAGTGTAACCCATACATAGCATTAAAGCATATATTACCCATACATAGCATTAAACCACACATTACACATACACAGAATTAAACCATACATTACTCATACATAGCATTAAACCATACATTACTCATGCAAAGCATTAAACCATATATTAACTATACATAGCAAGTGTATGTCAGTAACCATACATAATATTAAACCATACATTACCCATACAGAACATGGGAAAATGGAAACAGAACAGACCTAGAGTAGATAGATTGCGGTGGGGAACAGTCAGTGTTACAGGGGTTATGTAAACCTTTACCAAGAATGTTACTCTATGGTTTCTGTGTATGCTCCCAAATGGGATGAGTGTATTCAGCCCCAAGACATTGGATAATGAGGAATTACAGTTCATCCTATCTTACGGGAGGCTACATTATGTTCAACATTATATATTTTGGTTTCATGATTAATATTCAATTTCAAGATTTGGGTTTGGTCCCTAAGCCATCAAGCAACTAGAGACTTTTCCTTTCAAAGTACAGACATGTTGTAGCCTACAGACATGTTTACAAGTTCCTGGTACATTTTTTCTTACTGTAATATAAATAAATAGTGTAGTGCAAAAGAGTGGGGTTGAAGTCTCAAATAAATTACCATGCAGTCACAAGATCCAGAAGGGAGCCTACACTCATGATAAATAATGCAGTACACACAATTAAAACAATTCTTTTCAATTTGATTGAAAGGGAGTAGAAATACATGCAGAATAAAACCAACATTCCTTTCATATCAACCTGTGGGTCATTCCTTCTTTGTTTTTGATGTAATACAGTACATAAGTGCAAGTAGCCCTTTGAGAGTGAGCGCAACCAAATTAATTAATCTACAAGATCTCTCCTTGACCGAAAGTAGCTGCTCATAAAAAAAAAATGAAACATAGCATTCCCAGTCCCGCTAAAGGCCTTATCCAAAGTATTACCAAAAGCTCCATGTATCTCCCCGAAAACCAGCGAACAGACAGTTGTGCAGCGATTTTTATGAATCACTTTAGGCTGTGGATGCTTATTTTGGTCTTGTTGTTTTCAGTGAGATAATCAGCATCTATCCTCTCTATATGACACAGAAAACTAAAGCGTTCCCTATCCTATCCTTGACGTTGGTTCAATAATTTGAATTCCATTTCGTTCGTTTTTCCTTCTTCTGTGAGCTCAATGCACACATCGCACAGTTTCTCTGGAGATAAATCAGATCCAGCCTGAACTGTGCGATGTAGTAGGGATTTGTAGTTTCCAACAGGCCAATATTCTATATAGTTTAGCGCATAAAACATGGTAATTAACTACAATGACCATAATCCACTGCGCATCTACTTGTCCGGTCTGTGTTTATTTTATGCCTGCTCTTGAAGAGACAAGAATGAGCAATCGTGAGCTTCGCTAGGTATCTCTACCTGAAAATACATGATCTAATTGATTGATAGTTGGTATTCAGCGGTCATAAAAGTATGCCTTATTTAAGTTTGTAGAACTACAAAAGTGTGATTTTGTCAGACAACATAGGCAGCAGCTCAATAGAGATGCGATGATGACCTGGAATGAAATAATAAAGTCATCAAATAAAACTAATGCAATACACACAACTGAAATATGTTATTACAGTAAAGTAATGTGAATAAATTATGGTCAATAAGTGGTAAGCAGTCATTTGTATTTATTTAACCTTTATTTAACCAGGTAGGCTAGTTGAAAACAAGTTCTCATTTGCAACTGTGACCTGGCCAAGATAAAGCATAGCAATTCGACACATACAACAGAGTTACACATGGAATAAACAAAACAAACAGTCAATAATACAGCAGAACAAAAGTCTATATACAGTGAGTGCAAATGAGGTAAGTTAAGGCAATAAATAGGCCATGGTGGTGAAGTAATTACAATATAGCAAAATAAACACTGGAATTGTAGATGTGCAGAAGATGAATGTGCAAGTAGAGATACTGGGGTGCAAAGGAGCAAGATCAATAAATAAATACCATATGGGGATGAGGTAGATAGATGGGCTGTTTACAGATGGGCTATGTACAGGTGCAGTGATATGTGAGCTGCTCTGACAGCTGGTGCTTAAAGCTAGTGAGGGAGATATGAGTCTCCAGCTTCAGAGATTTTTGCAGTTCATTCCAGTCATTGGCAGCAGAGAACTGGAAGGAAAGATGACCAAAGGAGGAATTGGCTTTGGGGGTGACCAGTGAGATATACCTGCTGGAGCGCGTGCTACGGGTGGGTGCTGCTATGGAGACCAGTGATCTGAGATAAGGCGGGGCTTTACCTAGCAGAGACTTGTAGATAACCTGTAGCCAGTGGGTTTGGCGACGAGTATAAAGCAAGGGCCAACCAACGAGAGCGTACACTACCATCATGGTCTTGTATTAATTGTTTTATTCTGTGTTACAGCATTCAACCCACATAATGCATAGTGCATTTAATGTTACAAAAATGATCAAAACCAACATCGAAAACGGATTATTTTTTAAATAAAAAGTACTAATTGCTCAGCACTACCAGTCAGACAAGGGTCCAGGTGTCATCGGCAGAAATATACCAAACCTGTTATCTTCATCTCATTTTAAATTTTTTTATTTTATTTTACCCCCTTTTCTCCCCAATTTCGTAGTATCCAATTGTTGTAGTAGCTACTATCTTGTTTCATCGCTACAACTCCCGTACGGGCTTGGGAGAGACGAAGGTTGAAAGTCATGCGTCCTCCAATACACAACCCAACCAGCCGTACTGCTTCTTAACATAGCGCGCATCCAACCCGGAAGCCAGCCGCACCAATGTGTCGGAGGGTACACCGTGCACCTGGCAACCTTGGTTAGCGCGCACTGCGCCCGGCCCACCCCGGACGTCGCTAGGCCAATTGTGCGTGAGGTCCGTGGGACTCTGATGGCACAGCTGGCGCTGCAGTACAGCGCCCTTAACCACTGCGCCACCCGGGAGGCCCATATCTTCATCTCATTACCTTTATCTCTGCATGAAGAAGGAGAGATCTGAATCATCAATAATACCCCTCTGTTCACAATGCTGGCAGAAGCATTTACAAACTAAGTAGGGTGGTGACAGGATAGAATCGCTGTGGGGGGAATCTGAACTACCGATATCCTAATATAGAGGATGAAACATTGGAATCGACACAAACAACATGCTCATAGGGATTTAGCAAACCAGACAGACAACCTTAATGACATAACCTAATCAGATTTATATGCACCATGTCAAACAAACACTTCTGATATCACTGTATCAAATATCACTATATCAATACCATATCACCTATCAAAACAATCAATGTAGCTATTAAACAAGTGGGGATTGGAGGATGACTAGGCTCTAATGGTATCTAATACACAGTACTGAAAGGCACCAATGAATAAGATAGCATCACTGATTCAGAACCACCAACTAAAGAGAGGACAGCAGCAGCTGCATAATCACCCATTGTGTGTGCCAAATGGCACCCTATTGCCCAGTGCACTACTTTTGACCAGGGCCTATAGAGTTCTAGTCGAAGGTAGTGCACTATGTATGAAAAAAGAGGGCCATTTGGGACGGCGCCAGAGTCCGGATGTGGATTAAGATCAATGGGGGATGCACATTTAATTACTCTCCTAAAAGTTCAATTAATGTGGTAGAGAAGAGATTACCACAATGTTTTAAAACACCACAGCCAGAGGGCACATCAAGCACTTAGCCCTGGATGTTAGGCATTAATCTATCCCTCACCACTACCACACCATCATGTTGGGGTGAGTAAATATGAGATTAATGATACCCCCAGTCCCACTCTATGATATCCTAATACATTGTTATACACATGAAAAGAACTGTGAGACATTAGCCACTCTTTGCTGCAATGTCCAAACTGGCATACTGGTTAGAATGAAGCAATGAATTGTGCATTATACGTGGTATGCTAGTATGGACATTGGAACGAACGCAGCCTCTGATTGCACCTACTATCAGAACAATGGTGGTTTAAGTGGAAAAGCCTCTGCACTGAGCGTCTCATTTAAATGAATATGTTGTAAATGAGGAAACAGATGTGGAAGTAAAAGATGAGATTTCTCTCTGTCCACTTAGCTCCGGCTCCCATGCCAAGCTGCACTTACATGAATCTCTGGGAGATAGTTTGGCTCTAAACACAAACAGCAACCTCTTCTATAATTTATTGCCATAACAACTGCCGCATAGTCAATTGAGAGTTTCCAGAAATTCATCTCACCCCTTCTTAAATGTGGGATATAGGTATTGACAGGAAATGATAACAGTAAGCCTCTGCATTTTTCTCAGTGGCAGGTAGCAAATGTGTAGAGCATGTGGAAAACCTCTACAACGTTTTTTGTTTGTTTACATCAGCAAACAGTCCAATGTTATACCACCTCTTGTTTCTGTAGAAACACCAGAAGCTGGACCTGTGTAGAGGAATCCGGGTACCTTTGTCACATGGCATTATGAGCCTTATGTGAATGAGTGAATGATATTGTGGTCGTGAAGGACAGACATACTGCAAACCCACTGACAGAGACGCCAGGCACAGCAGTAACAGTAACACTGTGCCAGCACTTAGCTGGCACTCCTACTATTCACACAGTGTCTATTCCTCCATGCCTGATATGACACTAGTGTGGAGACCTGGCAATCACTTGGTCCACAATGACTCACTGACTCTATGTCTTGGAGGAGGTTGCTGTCTCACATCTCTCTAAACACAGCACATGTGTGGCTTCATCTATTGGGTCTACTGTGGTGTGTTTTGTGGTGTTGGGGTGCATTGTGGAATGTTGTGGTGCATTGTGGAATGTTGTGGTGCATTGAGGAGCATTGTGGTGTATTGTGTAGCATATGTGCCCCCCATCAAAGTGGATGTGCACAGTAATTCTACCCCAGGGGGTTCCATTACACACAACTCAATCCTATGGACATTTAGCTGCATGGGGAATCAAAGAGCAGAGGAACAGGGTAAAATCCTAATCCTTACCCTCTCTACCCATCGGTTGGGGGTCAATGGTTGGCCCATCTATCTAGCCCTGACCACAGCTTGACTGGAACCCCTGCTGCAATAGAGAAGCTGGGCAGTAAAACCAACAGAGGTCTGGAAGATTGGAGAGGGACCTGAGACTGGCTTCCTGCTGCCCTGTATCAGCTATTGCAGTACCAAAGCACACAAGCACATCAGGACTACAGCATTAGACTACCACTGTCTGACCATGTGTCTATGCAAAACCTCTTCCAGCCAGGGAGGAACCCATTTAGAACTGAAGTGGTTGTTGATGCTACAATCTAGATAGCTGGGCAACAGGGCAAGCCAACTTCATATGTTTCCTTTGATCTAAACCATTAACCCCCAGTACAAAGCCATGCTACTCACTCAGCCTTCCTCTCGCCTATACTGTCCTGAATAGCTCAGTCTGGGCAAAGTTTGCAAACATTTTGTAACAATGTGCACTGAGAGTCAGGAAGCAAGTACAGGAAGTGAGTGTTTAATAAATAAAGGGCACAGAAAACAAGGAACACGAACAATGCACTGACATGGACCAGAGTCAATAACACCAGAGGAAAGAACCAAGGAGTGACAGATATAGGGAAGGTAATCAAGGAGGTGATGGAGTCCAGGTGAGTGTCATGAGACGATGGTGACAGGTGTGCATAATAATCAGTAGCCTGGTGACCTAGAGGCGGGAGAGGGAGTATACGTGACACATTTACACTTTGTGTTGCTGTTGTTTTTAAGAGAGATGATATTTGATTTGTTGTCTGCTAATAATTACATGCACAAGTTTCACTTTTAAATAGCTGCTTTTTCAACCGTGTTGAGAAGAACACAGTGTTATGGAATAAAGGCTGTTATAATCATAACATGAGATAATGTTGCAACTTCTGATTCATTTATCGTTTAGCAAAACACGAGTCACACAAGATGTTTTGAGCTGGGGTGCTTCTTAGGGAGGGGCATTTGGGGGATTTTTTTGGGGGGAAAGAAATGGGCGTTCTATAAAGGCATTTCATGCAATTCTACATCACTTACATGTTAGAAGACATCAGCAGAATATTTTTTAATACCAATACAAGTGGCCAAAATGCAGGCTACTGCAAAACTTGCTTTTCAGGTAGGATGCAATTTCTATTCATAATCATTTGTTTTATCATTATTATTGTATAGCATTATTATTGTAGGCCTATTTATTCATCTAAACCAGTTCTTTAAATATGCAAACTGTGTTTTGTTTAATACTATTGAGACATTTTCATTGGTTAAATTAAGTTCAATCTTTTTTTAAATTGTGTGCTCCATATTTAATTCAAGATCAGTTAATGATATTTATTTGAGAAAAGGCCTAACCTATTTCTTTCATTTCTTGGGTTTGGTAGGCCTTTATTGGTAATTGCTGCAATATGGCCTGTTAACCTTTTGAAGGTTTAAACCAGTTCGCAATGGTTTTGTTTCATTCTGTTGAGACATTTTCTTTGGACTGTACTGTTATGTTTGCAGCGATATAATATCCTGCTCATATTTTCCATATAAACAGTGGCTTGAGTTATTTTTGATATTACCCTAATAAAGTTTAGAAACTTTTGGTGTGGCTATTAGCCTATTATTCTGCTGCCCTATGGTATGAAGGCAGTGCGCACCGGCGCTCTAACTGACTCTGACATTTGTGTTTTAGGCCTACTCAAATTTTTAATATTTTTTAACTAGGCAAGTCAGTTAAGAACAAATTCTTACTTTCAATAAAGGCCTAAGAACAGTGGGTTAACTGCCTTTTTCCGGGATAGAACAAAAGATTTTCTAACTTGTCAGCTTGGGGATTCGATCTTGCAACCTTTCGGTTACTAGCCCAACACTCTAACCACTAGGTTACCTGCCGCCCCAGGTATCCTACTCCAATGATCTAACAATATAATGCTTATCTTTATCAAAAATATTCTGATCGAAAAAATAACAAATTAGCCTCCTGTACACCTACACTGTATATCTCTATAGTAGATGCAGTAGCCTATCTGACAAGAGTAAGGAAATATACGTCGGGGTCGTAGCATGCCACCGGCATATCTCTCTCTGGGGCTACGCCTAAAGCTTCTCTTCCTTTACATGGGTTTGTATATGAATATCATACAGTGGCCTAAGCCTATAGGTCTCTTCATTCATGCAATGCCCTAATGCATTTAGTGCTCACATCTCTGACAGCTGAACCATGAGATCATACCAGTTCAGTCAAACCACTAGTCCCCATAAGCAAATAGACTCTTAAGTGCAGATTCAAATGTACAGCAGGCCTAGGCTGTACTTAAAAGTGTACAATCAGATTGTTAGTCTATATGTCAATAAATGATGCACTTGAAAGTAGATCACGGGGTCAATCAGGAATGCAATAGATAACCATGGGAAAATGGATACGTAAAAAAAAACTAAACAAATCTGGGTGGGAAAATAACCTTCAGAAAAACGTCACTCGCTGTAAACCACACACATTTCCATAATGAAGGTGCAGTGGTAGAGCTTTAACCACTAAAATCTTCAGAGCGCACATATGCACTTGCCCGTTATACATGAAGCACTTTGATGTAGGTACCGAGGGCGAATCAGCATTTCTAATCAATATTGGACACACCCATATTCAAAGTAGTCTACCAGTTGCAACAAAATAACAATTCATCGCTGTGTTACTTGTTTGCTGTGCCCGAAGAACTAAAGACGGGGCAACTAACTGGCAAGTATGGCGGCCTACGGCTACACAGTAACCTATTGCCGCTATGTGCCTACCTCCTAGAATACTTCAAGCTTGAGTTGGCTGTCCAACTATGAAGTTTATTCTAGAAAAAAATGCATTTGGAAAACACATATAGAAGTTTCTGCCATAATGCTTCGACACACAGCCTAACAAGACTACCAAAACGAGTCGAAGATCAATAATAACTGTAGGCTATGCAGTGCACAGTCCACATTTATAAAACCATTCATAATAGCATAAAGGTCCGTCCCAGAAAAGCGGTCTAAAATCCTGCAACAAAAACTTCTAACAGCAATAGTCATTGGTTACCATCATATCGTCGGACCTATGCTACTGATCCGAATATGAAACTATTTATTGTGTGTAAGGCATTGACAGAAGGATAGCCTATAAGACTTACTAAACAATTCAAACTTACGTAAAAACGAAGAATAAGGTGGTGGATCCCACAAGAAGAGTGGCAGCAGTGGATACTGGGATGTATTTGGTGGGTTTAAATCTCTTTCCAACGCTGTTGGGCATTCTGTAATTTCCACATTCCTCAATTATTTATTCCAATTGGAGATAGTATACATATGTAAAGATCCAGTCTGCAATATCTATAATTAACGATTCAGCCAATCCGTGTTTACTGCCGTTAAACGCACACAGATCCAAATATAGACAGGCAGAAAATACAGCGCTCCAAAAGCTTGGAAATCCACTACTTTTCTGCTAGCAGCACTACCGATGTCACTTTACTATGGTAATGAGGAAACCTTCAAAAATAAAAGTCCGCATTTCAACATATTGCAAGGTGGATAACTCAACCAAAAGATAATATATTTTAATCAATGTCGATTTGTATTGTGCTTATAAGCAAATGCAAGAAGACATTTATAGAAAAACTTTTACATTTGTTTTAAAAAACATTATTTGATTGACTGACATGATTTGACAAAACACTTGGGATGCCCCTGGATGCCACCCAAGTCTAAAATCAATTTAAAATAAAAGGCTATTATACAATGAGATTGTAGTAACATAGTCCAATGGTTCCGTTCCAGTTGCATGTATGATTAGTGAGGAGCATACCCAGAGAACAATAGGGCAGTTACCAAATGCAGTATAGAATAAAGAAAGGGATATGTATGGTAGCAACATAGTACCTGTGCAAATGAATAGTGATTAGGTCCATTGCACTGCTACATTGCTGCATTCAGGGAGCATTTTCCTGCCTGAAGAGTTGAATCGTGTTTTAGCTGACAGATACAGAAATCATTATGGTATGCAAAAAAATAAAAAATCATCCACTGGATTTCATCGACCCACTTCTATCTTGTCTTCAGTGGGTAGGCGAGTAATTTGAGACAAAAGTTGGAAATCAGTGAAAGGAGAGGCAACTCCATCTAGATTTCTGTGTCATACCAGCATGTAAAAGTAATTTAATGCAACAAGCTGGTCAACTCTGTAGACGAGTGCAGTAAGAAGGAATACAGGTACCGGATGGGCATGAATTCCACAAATGTTGCTGACATTTGTGACATTGTTGATGTTTGCATAGGTCTTGGTAGCAGACATAATTCCACATTAGTAAGCAGCTCTGTTAACAAAATCAAGAAACCAACACAACCACTAGACCTAAAAAACTCACCCAGAAAATCCAGATTGTAAATCCTTTGATGAACACCATTTGCTGATGAATTTGAAAGTGAAATACAGGGAACGCCAAAAGTATTGGGACAGTGACACATTTGTTACTGTTTTGGCTCTGTACTCCTCCAGCACATTGAACTGACACAATGACTAAGAGGTTTAAAGTGCAGACTTATTTTGAGGGTATTTTCATCCATAACAGGTGAACCGTTCTTGTGCATAGTCCCCGCATTTTAGGGGACCAAAAGTATTGGGACAAATTCACTTATTTCTGAAGTAAAAAGTTAAGTATTTGGTTATAATGTTTCTAGACACTTCTACATTATTGTGGATGCTACCATGATTATGGATCATCCTGAATTAATCGTGAATAATTAATATAATACACCCCCTCAACAACAGAAAAATGCTAACCTCCCCTGTTTTTTATTTATTTATTTATTTATTTCACCTTTATTTAACCAGGTAGGCTAGTTGAGAACAAGTTCTCATTTGCAACTGCGACCTGGCCAAGATAAAGCATAGCAGTATGAACAGACAACAACACAGAGTTACACATGGAGTAAACAATTAACAAGTCAATAACATAGTAGAAAAAAGGGGGGAGTCTATATACAATGTGTGCAAAAGGCATGAGGTAGGCGAATAATTACAATTTTGCAGATTAGCACTGGAGTGATAAATGATCAGATGGTCATGTACAGGTAGAGATATTGGTGTGCAAAACAGCAGAAAAGTAAATAAATAAAACCAGTATAAAAACAGTATGTGAATGAGGTAGGTGAAAATGGGTGGGCTATTTACCAATAGACTATGTATAGCAGCAGCGATCGGTTAGCTGCTCAGATAGCTGATGTTTGAAGTTGGTGAGGAGATAAAAGTCTCCAACTTCAGCGATTTTGCAATTTGTTCCAGTCACAGGCAGCAGAGTACTGGAACGAAAGGCGGCCAAATGAGGTGTTGGCTTTAGGGATGATCAGAGATACACCTGCTGGAGCGCGTGCTACGGATGGGTGTTGCCATCGTGACCAGTGAACTGAGATAAGGCGGAGCTTTACCTAGCATGGACTTGTAGATGACCTGGAGCCAGTGGGTCTGGCGACGAATATGTAGCGAGGGCCAGCCGACTACAGCATACAAGTCGCAGTGGTGGGTGGTATAAGGTGCTTTAGTGACAAAACGGATGGCACTGTGATAGACTGCATCCAGTTTGCTGAGTAGAGTGTTGGAAGCCATTTTGTAGATGACATCGCCGAAGTCGAGGATCGGTAGGATAGTCAGTTTTACTAGGGTAAGCTTGGCGACGTGAGTGAAGGAGGCTTTGTTGCGGAATAGAAAGCCGACTCTTGATTTGATTTTCGATTTGAGATGATTGATATGAGTCTGGAAGGAGAGTTTGCAGTCGAGCCAGACACCTAGGTACTTATAGATGTCCACAAATTCAAGGTCGGAACCATCCAGGGTGGTGATGCTAGTCGGGCATGCGGGTGCAGGCAGCGATCGGTTGAAAAGCATGCATTTGGTTTTACTCGCGTTTAAGAGCAGTTGGAGGCCACGGAAGGAGTGTTGTATGGCATTGAAGCTCGTTTGGAGGTTAGATAGCACAGTGTCCAATGACGGGCCGAAAGTATATAGAATGGTGTCGTCTGCGTAGAGGTGGATCAGGGAATCGCCCGCAGCAAGAGCAACATCATTGATATACACAGAGAAAAGAGTCGGCCCGAGAATTGAACCCTGTGGCACCCCCATAGAGACTGCCAGAGGACCGGACAGCATGCCCTCCGATTTGACACACTGAACTCTGTCTGCAAAGTAATTGGTGAACCAGGCAAGGCAGTCATCCGAAAAACCGAGGCTACTGAGTCTGCCGATAAGAATATGGTGATTGACAGAGTCGAAGGCCTTGGCAAGGTCGATGAAGACGGCTGCACAGTACTGTCTTTTATCGATGGCGGTTATGATATCGTTTAGTACCTTGAGTGTGGCTGAGGTGCACCCGTGACTGGCTCGGAAACCAGATTGCACAGCGGAGAAGGTACGGTGGGATTCGAGATGTTATTGTAATGGTGAGGGGTAAGACGTTTGCGTGTCTAACTTTCTCACATATTCATGATTCATTCAGGATTATCTCTAATCATGGTAGCATCCACATTAACACATTAATGTAGAAGTGTCTAGAAACATATCATATTCTTATTTAAAATAAAAGTGACTCCAAAATGAAACAATACATTATTTACCATTCATTTCAATTGGGCACAAAATAATCTGAAACACAACCAAAACACAAAGCAAATGCATCCAACAAATTTGTAGTCACAAGCTTGATGTAGTCGTTCTGAATATGGGACCCAATACTACACTCTTTACTACTTTAATACACAAGTGAATTTGTCCCAATACGTTTGGTCCTCTAAAACAGGGGGACTATGTACAAAAAAGTGCTGTAATTTCGAAACGGTTCACCCGATATAGATGAAAATACCCTCAAATTAAAGCTGACAGTCTGAACTTTAACTGCAGTCATCATATAATTTTAATGTGCTGGGAGTACAGAGCCAAAACAAAAAATGTCACTGTCCCAATACTTTTGGAGTTCACTGTACAGTATATAGTGAACAAGTGAAATCTCCTTTCTTTGAATGCTTTGACAAAATACAGAAACAAACCTTTGAAGGCATTGATAGAGCACAATGCACCGAGAGAGACCAGTACTGTTCATAACAACTGTTAGACAAGCTTTTGAAAAACTTTCTTCTGGTAATTCCAAATTTAGTCTATTTTGGTCTAATTCCTATTTGGTGTGACTTTCTCACCCGAGATTTAAAGAGATTTTCATCAACGTATTTAAAAGTACTGCTAAACAAGAAAAGCACAGATATCAGTGAGGA